>NC_062561.1:216211875-216519250 GCF_022837055.1 Prionailurus viverrinus
ATTACTTTGTTCTTCTACTGTTCTCAGACTCATCTTTGGTGAATCTCCTTTCTTTTCCCTTCATATCTAAACTTCTAATGAATACAGGTATGTTCCTTGGTTGGTAATTGCCTTTACCCTTGAAAATTAGGCATGAACTAGGTAGGATGCTTGAAAATGAGAGATGGAATAGTTTTTTTCAGGGTGGCTTCTACTAGAGACCTTAAGCCAAAAGTCCAAAAATGAGTTGTTTAGTTTCATCCACGATCTCACCCATGTTCCTTTAGAAGGGCAAAAGCCAGGTCTACTGCAACAAATAAAGGGACTACATGCGACTCATATACAGTTACTTCAATCTGCAAAGATTGCATTGAGAATTGGTAAAGAACATGACTCATATGTGATTTTCATTCATGATAAATCCCTTCTTTTCATAAAGAATTGAAAGGAAATTAACTCCTCATGGTATTTACTGAAAATGTTTATGTCTTGTCTAAGGTTATGTTTATCCAACTGAGAAAGAGCAGAGTACATTCTTTTCTGCTATACTAATGCCAATATTAATGTCAGTGTGGATTTTTTTCATGGTTGATTTGATCATTTCTTTGCAGATGGGCCATTTGTATACAATGATAACAGACAAGTGGAATCAATTCTAGTGTATTGACAAGGTTTATTGTCTTCTCAGAAATCATTTGAAAAGAAAGACATGTGAATTTTGCTTAGGAGAAAACTGATTTTGGTTATAAAAGTCCTTATGCTCTTTGAGTCACCTGCCAGAAACATTTGTATCATTAAGAACGTATTTTATGTATAATATGATTTGAGTATTACAGGTATAGCCTGGGTTTATAGAAATCCAGGTTAAAATAAATTTCAGATAACAAAAATAACAAAAAGAAAACAAACATATGAAATTATAATCTTGGAAAAGTTATAACTGAGATAATGTTGAGTATTTAGGCACTAGACATTTAGTACTGAATCGTATGAGCATTGTACTTTGACAGAAATTAAAACAACTAGATGGAATCCATTAAAGATGCAGATGCAGGTAAAGTCACCTATCTCAACCCTGTATAAACAGATACATATGACAATCGGAAAAAAAAAGCTGGTACAGTAAAATTGATAGAAAGGCTGAAGCTTGCAGTGCATCTATAGAAATGATATCTGAGGATACTACAAGAAGATATAACAATTTTTAATATTTATGCATCCAACATGGGACATCCAAATATGTAAAACAGTTAATAACAAGAATAAGGGAACTGATTGATAGTAATTCAATAATAGTAGGGGACTTGAACACATCACTTACATCAAGGAACAGATCCTCTAAACAGAAAATCAACAAGAAAACAGTGATTTGGGGTTTTTTTTTTAGAAATTTTCTTTAATGTTTTCATTTATTTTTCAAAGAGAGGGAGAGAGACACACACACAGAGTGAGTGGGAGAGGGACAGAGAGAGAGGGAGACACAGAATCTGAAGCAGGCTCCAGGCTCTGAGCTGTCAGCACAGAGCCCGACATGGGGCTTAAACTCACAAACCATGAGATCATGACCTGAGCCGAAGTCGGACACTCAACCGACTGAGCCACCCAGGTGCCCCAGAAAACAGTGGTTTTGAATGACATGCTGGACCAGATGGATTTAACAGATATATTCAGAACATTCTACCCTAAAACATCAGAATACACATTCTTTTAAAGTGCACAAAGAACATTCTTAAGATTAGATGACATATTAAGCCACAAAAAAGGCTCAACAAATTCAAAAAAATAGAAGTTATACCATGCATCTTGTCTGAGCACAACACTATAAAGCTAGCAATCAACCACAAGAAAAAAAATCTGTAAAAAGCACAAATATAAAGAAGTTAAATAACATGCTTCTAAACAATGAATGGATCAACCAAGAATCAAAGAAATAAAAAATTATGTGGAGAAAAATGAAAATGAAAATACAACTGCCAAAATCTTTGGGATGCAACAAAAGAGGGCGTAAGAGGGAAGTTTATAGCAATGCAGGCCTACCTCAATTTTTGATTTTTTTCTTTGATATTTACAATTGTTATATCTTCTTGTTGGATTGTCCCCTTTGTTATTAGTATCCTTCTTTGTCTCTTGTTACAGTCTTTGTTTTAAAGTCAATTTTGTCCAATATAAGTATTGTCACCCTGGCCTTCTTTTGACATCCACTTGCATGATTAATGTTTCTCTACAGCCTCACTTTTGGTCTGCATGTGTTTTTATGTCTGAAATGAGTCTTTTACACACAGCATATGGATGGGTCTTTTTTTAATTATTCATTCTGTTATCCTATGTCTTTTGAGTGAAGCATTTAGTCCATTTACAGTCAAAGTAATTATTAGTAGGTATGTATTTATTGCCATTTTATCACTTATTTTGTGGCTGTTTTTGTAGTTTTTCTCTGACTCTTTATCCTCTTGACCTCTTTCGTAATTTTCTGGCTTTCTTTAGTGGTATACATGGCTTCCTTCCTGTTTACTCTTTGCATGTCTATTACTGGTTTTTGATTTGTGTTACCCCATTAGGTCCATATATAACATCTTCTGAATATAGCAGCCTGTACTAAGCTAATGGTGGCTTGAGTTTGAACCCATTCTTTACTCCTCTCCCCTCCATGTCTTAGGTAAATAGTGTCATATTTCACATCCTTTTATTTTGTGACTACCTTGACTGATTTTTATAGATATACTTCTTTTTACTGCTTTTGTGTTTCCTATTCTTCATACTCCTACTTAATTTTTTCTTTCCACTGAAAGAGTCCCCCTTAAAATTTCTTTTAGGGCTAATTTAGAGGTTATGAACTCCTTTAGCCTTCATTTGTGAAACTCTTTATCTCTTCTATGCTGAATGATAGTCTTGCTGGATAGAATTTTCTTCGCTATAGATTTTTCCCATTCAGCATTTTGAATATATCATGCCACTCCCTTCTGGCCTTCAAAGTTTCTGCTGAAAAACCTCCTGATAACCTAATGGGGTTTCCCTTGTATGCACCTGTCTTATATTCTGTAGCTGTTTTTGTTGAATTATTTTTTTTTGGTTATTTTATTTTATTTTATTTTACTTTTATTCCAGTACAGTTAGCATATAGCTGATTTTAATTTTTAAAAAAATTATCTTTATTGCTACTTTTTGCCATTTTACTTACTATGGGTCTGGGTGTACACCTCCTTGGGTTGATGTTGTTGGGGGATCTCTGTGCCTCCTGGATTTGGATATCTGTTTCCTTCCCCAGATTAGAGAAGTTTTCAGCTATTATTCAAATGAATATTCTGCCCCCCACCTCTTACCCTCTCTTCTCCTTCTGGCATTCCTGTAATGAGAATGTTATTACACTTGATGGAGATACTGAGTTCCCTAAGTCTGTTCTCATTTTGCATAATTTTTTTCTCTCACCTGCTAAGCCTGATTACTTTTCATTACTCTGTCTTCCAGGTCACAGATTTGTTCCTCTGATTCCTCTAGCCTGCTATTTATTCCATCTAATGTATTTTTAATTTCATTTAATGTATTTTTCATCTCTGATTGGTTCCTTTTTATCTCTTTGTTAGGGGTGTCATTGATGTCCTTCACTCTTTTCTCAAGTCCAGTGAGTATCTTTATATTTATTACTTTAAATTCTCTATGAGGTGTGTTACTTATATCTGTTTCATTTATATTTCTAGCTGTGGCTTTGTCCTGTTCTTTTATTTGGGACAAATTACTCTGTCTTTTCATTTTGTCTAAGTCTCTGTGCCTGCTTCTCTGTGTCAGGAAAGTCACCTATGTCTTCTGCTCTTGAAAGGAACGACCTTATGAAGAATAGGTCCTGTAGTGTCCTACAGTGCAGTATCCCCTGTTCCCTAGAATGTGGCATCTCAGGGGGTTTCTCCTATGTGTGTTGCATGAATCCTGCAATTTTGTTCTGGCCACTTTTTTCTTCAGTCCAGTTGTCTGCAGCGGCTCTCTTTGCCTTTTGTGGGCAGTGTTTGGTCCCTGGCCAGGGTGGGGCACGCAGTTATAACAAGGTGCAAGCATGTCTGCTTGTAAAATGAAAACTGCCATAGCCACCATTACGACCTGGGCCATGTGGGCAGGGTGTGCACCTCATCCTTTGCAGGGGCCACCACCACGGCCAGCAGGATGGAGGCTCTGCAAAACACACAGGTGGGGGATCGCAATGTTGGGAAGGTTTATGCCAGTCTTCTGAGTGTGGGGATCCACAAAGCTGGGACTGAGGCAAGCATGGCTGCAAAGGGAAGATCCAACATAGGGCAGTGGGGGCAGGGCTTGGCGTAAGCAAGTTATTAGTTAGTGAATATCAGCACTATGCTGGTTTCTTCAAGCATATGTGTTTGTGTTTGGGCTGGGGGACAGGGGAGAGAGATAGCACCTGCCAGCTCCTTTGTTTATGAAGGATTCTCTGTCTAGGACACACTCTGGGTTGAGTAAACTACTCTCCCTCTTGTATGCCCCAGGCATTTTTGAAACTGTTTCTTCTACACTGTATCTCCTCTGGCTATTTGTTTTGCTGTCTTTATAAAGGCAGGACTTGGCTTCCTATTGCTCTCCAGGCTCTCCCAGAACCAAGCCTGCTGATTTGTAAAATTCCAGGCTTTAAGTCCCTCTGGTTATAAGAACTCAGGAAATTTGGCCCCTCTCACTTTCAATGCCAAACGCTATGGGGATTCATTTTTCTACCTGGGCTCCCAGATGTGATAGTTGTTTCTCACCTTTCGCTGTGTCTGCAACTCCCCTCCACCATCCCCCACCAATTGCATATGGCCGTAGTCTTGTTTGCTTCCCACCACATCTCTGCTCTTCCTACCCTCTTAGTTGTTGCCTCTTTTCTACCATTAGTTGTGGAGTTTCTTCTGACAGTCTTTGGGTCATTTTCTGGGTTATTTATGCTGATGTGTTACCTAGTTGTATACATGGAATGAGGTTACCTTGGGTTTCTCTTACTCTGCCATCTTCCCAGCCTCTAAGTCAAAAGCACCATTATCTTTATGAGCACTGAGTAATATACAGAACTATTAAATCATTATATTTTAAAAAAAAGAAGGATTCCTGGTTGGCTCTTCCATAGAGTATGAGACTTTTGATCTTGGGGTTGTGGTTTGAGCCCCACTGGGCATAGAGATTACTTAAAAAAATAATTGAAAAAGCCTATAAATGATATCTGCATTAATATAATACCACAGGGAGAGCGATTAATTTTTTTTACCACAACAATTTTGTATTTTAATTATGCCTAGTTTATAACTGAAAACATATATTATTAGAAAAATCACTTACAATCCCTGCTTCACATCAATGCATCTAGTATTCCCAACATAAAAAATTTGGTGATAAAAATTTAATTGTAAGTCACTTATATAATATCTTTGGAATTTTTTGAGAACTTTAAAGACTAATCAAAAAAAATTATAGAACAAAAGAAAATAGGGATTGTGGCAATGACACAAACATAGCAAAATCAAGATGGGGGGCTATATATTTAAGATCTGTATGTGTGTGTATGTATATATACCTCTATATTCTTTTGCTGGTTTTTAAGTTTTGATGAAACTAAAAACTTTAACTCAGTGTTTAATTAACAATCCAAAAAAAGGTTATTTGCCCCATGAGCGAGAAACATGTGCTATAGAGGCTGACGGATGCTGAGGCAGTTACAGTATTGGGAAATGGGAGACTCCTCTAATGGGCAACTTTGGCTTGAGGTCAAACTTTGTCAAACTTTCTTAAAACCCCCATGCTGTCTACAATCCTCATACCCAGCTTTTCATTCTTTCCTCTCCCCTCACCGGGGGCAGACTTGCATCATGTTCTGTCAGCTCTCTCAGTCACTCCAACTTCTTTCTGAATTTCACTCATAGATGTTAACCCTAATAAATTTTTGCACAGCTAATTCTATCTTGGTATCATGTGCTTCTCACAGTATCCAAATAACACATGTGGTATCAGGAGCTATCCAACAAAACAAGCAATAAGACATAGACTTAGGACTGGATTATTCGTTGCCTGGTGGGTGAAGAGGACATTGTCCTGTTTGGTAGGTGAGGCAACAATACTCCTTTGTACAATCTGTATTAACTGCTCAAGATTACACTGATGGTGAATTTTATTCGTAATGACAGGAAAATGTCAGGGTGGAGGTGAATGCTGTGACAGGGTTTAAGGATTCAGGCATTTGAAAGTTTTGAGTTAACAGTGCTTACAAAGATAGTGGAGTTGGATGGTTACTTCCAAGTTGTATTGATGCCCACCAGAGAGATAGAAAGGGACTGAGGACTATCAACAAGCTTTGGTATCTTATAAAGAGGTCCTTATCCCTTGTGGTGAAAACACAGACAGAACTGTGCAGCAGGCTAAAGATCTAATACAGTTGCAAAGCTCCAATGGTATTTGAATGATCACCCAATTCTCTGCTTTCTTATGGCAAGGTCAGGATGCTGGTTGGGAAAATTGGGGATGCTGAAACATAGAATGGGACTGTCTTGACCAAGGCCCCCGAGGATGTGTCTGCTTTTGCCCACAAGCAATTTGGGATTCAGAAGTAGACTATCCTTCCTGAGAAAGAGCTATCATTTTTACTGTAGGTCTTGTGTTGGGCTGTGGTGTAGCGGCACAGCAATGCTCTCCACCACCAGCAGCTGCTTGATCAAGTGATGGCTGGTGGTAGCACTGTGTTCTTCCTGCTGGCTCTACTGCTCTGGTTAAGCAGCTGATGAGCTCATTTCTGCAGGACATGAACTGCATATGCCAGGCCTACTATGTGGCTCTAATATGCAGTGGTAGAGGTGCCAGTGCCCTTGGGGTGCTGCTCAGTGGCCTTGGGCTGCTGGTCACTGGCCTGATGCTAGCTGTGTAGCAGCTGCCCTTGCTCTGCCATTGGCTGCCATGCTGTTCATGGGCATAGCTTGGCTGCCTCAGGTTTTCTCTGGCTGCTGGGCTTGCTGCTGTATCAGGCGGGTATGAGTGGACACTGACTTTCCATCCATGAGGCCAGCCCCTCCACCCACAGAGACCATGCTGAAAATGGCAGAATTTTCAGCATGTCAGGATGGTTATCTGCTGGATGAGACCACATTTAGCATTGCCATTCTCATCTGACCCAGCCAGAATCCTCTTTCTTACCACCTGCCTCAGTGTCCACATAAATATGTGAGGGCATGAATGAGTGAGTGAGTGTGTGTGTGTGTGTGTGTGTATGTGTGTGCATGTATGCTTATGCATATGTGTGAAGGGAATAGTGCGTATATGTGAGTGTGTTCCCAGAACTGTATAGCCCTTCTTTGGGATTGAATGATGTGTGATTAAGAGCTGATGTATACCTACACATCCACACCTTGAGAAGAGAAATGTGTGTCTCTTTAGAATTCTGTGTTTGTGTCCACAGAACAGTCAGAGTCTGTCTATATCTGGGATCACTAGGCCAAGAGGTGTCTGGCATCTCTGAAGATACTGGACCCCTACTGCCAGAACCCCTTAAATCTAACCCCATCCTGTAACATCTGTTAGGAATTTCCATAAGAGTGACTCTTGGCCACCCCAGAGATTGCACCAGTGACCCTTTATTGAGGAGAGCAACTGGTAACAAAGTGGAAAGAACATGGGCTCTGGAATGTGACAGATCTGGATTGAGATTCCCCCTCTACCACTTACCAGCTAGGGAACTTGGGAACATGGTTTAACCTCTCTGATCCTTACTTTCTTGAAGGTCACAATTGTAGTTATGGTCATATTAATTGATTGGTGATGATGCAATGACACCAAGTATGGAAGGATTAGGCACATGACAGATGTGTAATAACAGTGGTGGCTGCTGAAACAAAATCAAACAAACAAAAATCTCTCTTCCCAAGGAAACAGGTGATCCTCTCAGGAGCTTCCCTCTTCTCTACTTCTGGCTGCAGGCTGCTAAGTCCCAGAATGACCATACTGGTTCTGATAAAGAAGGAAGTAGACTTCATACACCAAATTAGTTGAAAGAATTAGCTAGTATGTACTGGTTTAAGCCAGGAAAATACCTCTGTGATGGAATTTTGAAGGTGCTTCATGAAAGATACCAGAATGTAAACTCATGTAAGCAAGTATTCTTGATGTGGCACAATTGATTTTCTTTGGAACAAGGTATATTCCAGCAAAGACCCTAGGAGATGGGGCAAACTTGCTGCTGGGGTGACTCTTGGAGACCTTGAAAAAGTGATGTTCAGAACTAAGTGAGGCAGGAATGCCTGGGTTGCCATACAAAGAAGCCAAGGGAAGCAGGCATGCTGGAGTGGATATATTATATGAGGTCAGAAGATCCAGCAGACAGTTATGCTCCACAGAAGGACCCAGAGGTCACATTATTCCCCAAGGCCATCATGAATGTGCTGGTGAGAGAGATACCAGCATCAGAAAATCAGTGGTGGTCTCCTCTGTAAGGGCTTACAGTAAGGGAAGCAGATAAAGTCTTCAGAAACCAAGCAACACAGCCAGATGCCAGGAGCCACAATTACCCTAAAGATTGGCAAGGTCAAAGGAGCAGTCAAATGAGCTTGACCTAAGGGCCGATGTGAAGATGATTAATAGAACTTTGCATCCCTGGGAGCAAGAGTGCTGTTCAATAGCTGTAACAACAATAGTGCAAGGGCAAAGATGGAAGCTGGGGATGATTACCCCGATCAAAAGTAACAGTTTCTTGTTCATTTCCTACATTTGAGTCAATTTCCAGATGCAGTACATCCAGTGGGCATGACTCACAATGAAAGAAGTAAAGCAGTCAACAGTGGGATCTACTGGTTATGTCACATAGTGCATAATCTCAAACCAAGCAGCCTCACAGAACTCTTGAATAGCCTCTAAAAATCCAGCTGAAGAATCCCAGACTTTAGCCTCTACTACAAAGCTGTAATCATCAAGACAGCATGGTATTGGCACAAAAACAGACACATAGACCAATGGAATAGAGACTCCAGAATTGGACCCACAAAAGTATGGCCAACTAATCTTTGACAAAGCAGGAAAGAATATCCAATGGAAAAAAGTCTCTTTAACAAATGGTGCTGGGAGAACAGCAACATGCAGAAGAATGAAACTAGACCACTTTCTTACACCATTCACAAAAATAAACTCAAAATGGATAAAGGACCTGACTGTGAAACAGGAAACCATCAAAACCCTAGAGGAGAAAGCAGAAAAAACCTCTCTGACCTCAGCTGCAGCAATTTCTTACTTGACACATCCCCAAAGACAAGGGAATTAAAAGCAAAAATGAGCTATTGGGTCTTCATGAAGATAAAAAGCTTCTTCACTGCAAAGGAACCAATCAACAAAACTAAAAGGCAACCGATAGAATGGGAAAAGATATTTGCAAATGACATATCAGACAAAGGGCTAGTATCCAAAATCTATAAAGAACTCACCAAACTCCACATCTGAAAAACAAATAATCCAGTGAAGAAATGGGCAGAAAACATGAATAGGCATTTCTCTAAAGAAGACATCCAGATGGCCAACAGGCACATGAAAAGATGCTCAACGTCACTCCTCATCAGGGAAGTACAAATCAAAACCACACTGAGATATCACCTCATGCCAGTCAGAGTGGCTAAAATAAACAAAACAGGAGACTATAGATGCTGGAGAGGATGTGGAGAAATGGGAATCCTCTTGCACTGTTGGTAAGAATGCAAACTGGTACAGCCTCTCTGGAAAACAGTGTGGAGGCTCCTCAAAAATTTAAAATAGATCTACCCTATGACCCAGCAAGAGTGCTGCTAGGAGTTTACCCAAGGGATACAGGAGTACTGATGCATAGGGGCACTTGTACCCCAATGTTTATAGCAGCACTTTCAACAATAGCCAAATTATGGAAAAAGCCTGAATGTCCATCAACTGATGAATGGATAAAGAAATTGTGGTTTATATACACAATGGAATACTACTTGGCAATGAGAAAGAGTAACATATGGCCTTTTGTAGCAACATGGATGGAACTGGAGAGTGTTAAGCTAAGTGAAATAAGTCATACAGAGAAAGAGAGATACCATATGTTTTCACTCTTATGTGGATCCTGAGAAACTTAACAGAAGACCATGGGGGAGGGGAAGGAGAAAAAAAAAGTTAGAGAGGGAGAGAGCCAAACCATAAGAGATTCTTAAAAACTGAGAATAAACTGAGGGTTGATGGGGGGGTGGGAGGGAGGGAAAAGTGGGTGATGGGCATTGAGGAGTGTACCTGTTGGAATGAGCACTGGGTGTTGTATGGAAACCAATTTGACAATAGATTTCATATTAAAAAAATAAATGAAAATCCAGCTGAAGAGCTAGTCTGGAGCAATACTCTGAAATTTGGGAGCTGTCCTCAGGATGTAGTGTATGCATTAAATCAGCAACCTCCATGTGATGCTGTGTCTCCATGGGGAAGAATATATAGATCTCAGAGCCATGGAGTAAAAGGAAGTACATCTGTACTTACCATTACTGTCAATGGCCAGCTGAGGATTTTGTTCCTCTATACTACTGTTGACCTGAAAAAACAAAAGAGCCAGTTATTTTACCTGCAAAATGGGTTTATTTGTGAATATTGGAGGAATTGAAATTTGGGACAAGCAAACTATGGTGAATTATAGGCAATCTGGAGAAGAGAAGAAAGGAGCTTGCTTTTATGGGAAAGAGGAAGAAGCTGGGAGGGGTTTCACTGAGTTCTTGTGGGCTGTCACTGGGCAAGGAGATATTCCTCCTTCCTCCTGCTGGGGTATGTTAAGTAAGCTTCTTCCTGCTGGGAGGTAGGATTCTCACAGTAAGTAGTAGTGCCTGAGAGCTCCCCTTTCAGAGCCTCCTTTTATTTTTATTTGATTTTTTTTGATGAATATAATTTGTCAACTTGGCTTACATACAACACCCAATGCTTATCCCAACAAGTGCCCTCCTTAATGCTCATCACCCATTTTCCCCTCTCTGCACCCCTCCCCATCCACCTCAGTTTGTTCTCTGTATTTAAGAGTCTTTTGTGGTTTGCCTCCCTCCCTCTCTGTAACTATTTTCCCCCTTCCCTTCCCCCATGGTCTTCTGTTAAGTTTCTCAGGATCCACATATGAGTGAAAACATAACATCTGACCTTCTCTGACTGACTTGTTTCACTCAGCCTAATACCTTCCAGTTCCATGCATGTTGTTGCAAATGGCATGATTTCATTCTTTCTCTTTCATTCTTTCATTGCCAAGTATTGTATCCCAATGTTTATAGCAGCACTTTCAACAATAGCCAAATTATGGAAAGAGCCTAAATGTCCATCAACTGATGGGTAAAGAAGATGTGGTTTATATATACAGAGCTTCTTTTTAAATGAGGCTTCCCTTATTTATTTTCACACACCATACTCAGAATTTTGCAGATTCAGAAGTCCAGGTGAGCAAGGGGACATATTCTTGCTAGGGGATATCAAAGTGCATGTTACACCTGCTGCTGGAGCACTTTGGACCACTTGTGCCCAAGACCATCAGGGCAGAAAAGTCATCATACTGGCAGAAGCAATTGGCCCTGATTGCAAGAGGACGTGGAGGTATTTTTATATAATAGGAGTAGGGAGGGATATGTGTGGAGTCCAGGTTATTCCGTGGGCACCTCCTAGTACCCACCTGCCCCACTGTAACTATGAATGGATATATACAGCAGGCCCACCTAAGAAGGGTATGATTACAAGGAAATAGACCTCCCAGGACTGAAGGTTTGGTTTGCAACAAGATATGCCACTAGCAACCTGCTGAAGAGATCACTAAGTGTGAAAGGATTCTGAATGGAAGTAGAAGAGGAGGAGTTTGAGTTTCATTTGTGGTCTTGAGATCAACTGCATCAAAACTACCTCTTCTGACATTCTCACAAAGAGGGAACCATAGGGAACATGGTTAAGTCACTCCCCAATCTGTGAGGGAAAGTAGATGTGAGAGGCGGCCTGTGGCAGCCATGAGACTTTTTCAGAGTTCCCACTGAGGGCAGCATAAGTGAGCAATGTCTTCAGCTGCTGCTTTCAGAAATCCATCACCGCTCTGGCACCAAGGCTGCCTTTCCCAATCACTTTTCCCAGTCTGTGTTGAGTGCATCAGCAGGGCAGGGCATTCTTGGGAGATGGGGAAGTCCTCTGATGGGCCACTTTGGTAGAGTACTTCCCATTAAAAATTGACCTCAGGGGCGCCTGGGTGGCTCAGTCAGTTAAGCGGCCGACTTCGGCTCAGGTCATGATCTCGTGGTCCCTGAGTTCGAGCCCCGCGTCGGGCTCTGTGCTGACAGCTCAGAGCCTGGAGCCTGTTTCAGATTCTGTGTCTCCCTCTCTCTGACCCTCCCCCGTTCATGCTCTGTCTCTCTCTGTCTCAAAAATAAATAAACGTTAAAAAAAAATTTTAAAAAAAATTGACCTTGCCAGACTTTCTTAGAACTGCTTTCTTCCAATCAACCTTCACTTCTCTCCTTCTCCAAAGTCAAATAGACATCTTTGGTGAAGGTCTACAAGACCTTTTTGGTTCTCTCCCAATCTTCTCTCATAGACATTGTGCCTAATAAATCTCTTATCCTGTGTTAATCATGTCTTGGCATCTACTTCTAAGAGATCTTCTGGTATGCATCAGTGTTGATTGAAAACACAAGTCAATTTGTGGCATTTAAGTAAACTGTATTCTAAATCTAGACTGCTCTGTAACACTGATAAGGCCATGAGTATTTCTTGCTTCTTGTGTATGCTGACTGGCTTTCTTTCATTCACTAAGGATAACCTGTGCTCTTAATCCATTGTGTAAACTTTCAGTTCTTTCTTACTTAATATAAGCCAGGAAGGGTTAGCCAACAAGGCAATGAGAATATGTACAGTTTCCCCACAATTACTAGAAAAACATCTCAAAACATGTGCCTTTCTGACAAGAGAATACTTCTGAGATAGGATCTATATTAGAAAGTAAAGCAGGGATATGTATGAAGCAAAAATAATGAAAGTCAAAACCTCACTTGCTTCAACATTCTGAATGTGTTTACTTTGTTTAGTCTTTTCATTGGCTTCAAATTCTAATAATTAAGCAAGCTCACAAAGTGATTTGCAGAAAGAGACTATTAGTGAAAAGATTATCACATATGTCACCCATAAGTCTGTCAACCAGGAAGCACACACCTTACAATACTAATTTCTCAAATAAATATATTCCTTGATTGTATGAATTTATAAATTCATGTTTATGTTGCTAATGTCACTATCAACATAAATATTTTTAGCATCCATTATAGAAACTTTCAGGTAATTGATGCCTACAGAGATATTTGTTGATCTGAAATAAAAAGGATCTTTGAGAAACAGGTTTGATTAGATGCAGGCCATAGAGGTAAAACTGATGAGCTGTGTGACAAAGAAATAAATAGAGTGAGGTGTCATCAACCAGATCCACGGGCACACCAGTGGGTAAGTGGGTTAGCCTACGATGATTACAGCTGATATACGAACAGCCTATATGATCACCATTTTGTTGTCACAAAGCAGTTGATGATTTGGAGAAAGGCAAATTCAATGTGTATGTTTCAGGATGGAACTCAGTCAGAGGGCTTTAGAGTGTTCAATATAATCATGATTTCCAACATGGTAGACAAGTTTCTGGCCTTTGTAGGTTTTTGACATCTTGAGAAAGAAAAAGTTCTCCAGCTACATCTCATTTATCACTCTTCCCATGACTGTATCTCACAGTGGAGGTTAAAGGAAGTTCAATGCAAGGAATTTCTATTAAATATGGTAATAGTTATAAAGAATAAAAGGGAAATGATGGTATATGCCTAAATTAAGGTGACGAGAATCCTTTTATGGAAGTGTTCTGAAGAATCCAAACAGTTTTGTGACATTTTAGACAGGAAAAGTCATTTTTATACCGAAGTAGTGTAGGGTTGTGCAAACCTTCATATCAGCTGATAAAGAAAAATATTACTTTCATAGGTTCACACAAGAAGTTCAAGTATTTCATCTCAGCTTCGATTTTTAAGCCATTTTCCTGCAAACTGGCAAATTTCTGCCTACAGCAAACTGATGAAAATTCATGGGTGTTTTCATTCCTCTAGTTTAGGGAGGAATAGTAAAACTTTTGCCTTAGATCAAACTTTTGAATATTTGAGGGGAGAAAAAAAAACATATCACTTCTCAAATGTGAATACCCAAAGTGAAATGTGGCCGTTTCTTACATTTTTAGATGCCTGGAAGTTTTCCACAAACTTCTATAACAGTCACTCTGCTGGCTTCTGCTATAAATGTTTCAGGAACTATCTAGGGAAATATTCTATTGAGAGAGAGAGGGAAGGCAGGATTATCTAGCAGATAGAGCGTGGAATTTGGACTTAGACAACCATCTGAGACCTGCACCTGCCTCTTTCATTGCCTTATGGTGCAGCACTGTATAAATGATTCAGACTCTCTTTGCTTATATTTTTCCCTGTGGCAATAGAGGGAAATGGGCTAAGCATTAGCCCCTTCTCAACAATCAGAGAACACCATAAAGGTAAATATGACATTGTCTGTAAAGTGCTATGACTTGTAATCTAGAAAAATAGTGCAGAGATGTGAGGCCACAATTTGTAGACATTATAACATCCTCACATAGAGACCTGTCTAGCCTGCCCCTCACTTTTGTATTTAGTCAGGAGTCCCTATGACACAATACACAGTGAGTATTCCCAGTTGCTAATTCCTTCAATACACATCTTCCTTTCAGCATCTGGAACATATTAACCTCCCTCTCACGAAGTCAGTGAAGGGAGACCACCCATAACAGCCAATCAACTTGCATCTATTGATTGCCTAATATGCAAAATGCATTCTACTGAGTATTAGACCTTTAACAAGAGTCTATTAGAACAATAACAATTTATAAAACAGAATTGCTGTTGTCAAAATGCTAGTGATCAAGATCTAGTTATAAAAGAGGCAATTCTGGAGTGGTAAAAAATCATATAAAAGGACCATAGATGACAATTGATAGAAATAATGGTTCTTAGGAGCTTAGAGGAAAAAAAGGTGTGAGGGTTCAAGGTGACTCCTTTGCATATTATTTTAATTTGTAATTAGGAAAAATATACAAAAATATAGAAGGAAAAATACATATGCACTCAGAGGTATAAAATATTATATCTTTGGTAGTTATGTTAAAAAAATAACTCATTAATGGGGCACCTGAGTGGCTCAGTAGGTTAAGAGACCAACTTCAGCTTGGATCATGATTTTGCAATTTGTGGGTTTGAGCTCTGCATTGGGCTCTGTGCTGATAGCTCAGAGCCTGGAGCCTGCTTAGGATAATGGTCTCCCTCTTTCTCTACCCCCTGATCTCTCTCTCTCTCTCTCTCTCTCAAAAAAAAAATGAATAAAAAATATTTAAAAAGTAACTTATTAATATCTATGGCTGCCATCATATATTTCAGTGTTCTCATTCAATTTGAGCAATTTTTTTTGAAGAGTGAATGACTTTTTTAATGTTTGTTTATTTATTTATTTATTTATTTATTTATTTTTTAATATATGAAATTTATTGTCAAATTGGTTTCCACACAACACCCAGTGCTCATCCCAAAAGATGCCCTCTTCAATACCCATCACCTCCCCTCTCCTCCCTCCCACTCCCCATCAGCCGCCAGTTTGTTGTCAGTTTTTAAGAGTCTCTTATGCTTTGGCTCTCTCCCACTCTAACCTCTTTTTTTTTTCCTTCCCCTCCCCCCATGGGTGTCTGTTAAGTTTCTCAGGATCCACCTAAGAGTGAAAACATATGGTATCTGTCTTTCTCGGTATGGCTTATTTTGCTCTGTCCTAATGATTATTTCTGTTATGTGCTAAGTTTGAGAAATGTTGATGGCTGGTTTGAAACCCAATTCAGTTAGTTAATATGGATGTGTTTTATGAGATAAAGTTTGGAGTGAAAGGAGGAAATTTGGAGTGAAAGGAGGGTCACATGCTACAATGGGAAGAGAATTGAATGAGGATCACAGTGATCTCACTCTGAAAGATCAGCAGGCAATCTCTCAAGACATTTGTGGGTTCATTTGTAAAAGTAGAAGAATTGGGCTAGATTTCATAGTCCGGTTCTAACATTTTCTGGAAAGAAATACTGCTTGAAAGTTCTACATTTCCTCATGTTGCTAGAAAGCTAATCTAGCTTCTGTATATGTCTGGATCCACAATCATTTTTTGTCATTAAGATCATATGAGGACTTCAAGATACAAAACAGATGAACATAAGGGAAGGTAGCAAGAATAATATAAAAACAGGGAGGGGGATAAAACATAAGAGACTCTTAAATATGGAGAACAAACAGAGGGTTACTGGAGGGATTGTGGGACGGTGGATGGGCTAAATGGGTAGGGGGCATTAAGGAATCTACTCCTGAAATCATGGTAGCACTATATGATAACTAACTTGAATGTAAATTTAAAAAAATTAAATAAAAAAGATCAATATCTCAATTTCATAGACCACAAATGCAGGTAGAGGAGGAGCAAATGGTAATATGGTGCCCTCAAAAGCTGCTCTAACTGTAATTCTTAATTTAATCAGGTTTAGACTGGACATTCCCAAACTCTATTAAATTTTAATGCTCAATTCAAGAGAGTTTTGGTCTTGCCAGTAAGTAGTCACTTAGATGAATAGGCTGGTTCTTGGTAATAGAACTTGTGTGTCAGTGAGCAAAGCATCTGTAAAACAGAACTGAGTACATGTGCTGGGAGTATATTGCCATATACTTCTATTTTCAAAGCATATTGGCAAAATATTTGTAAATATGATAATATGTATCACCAAAAGTATTGACAATGTCAAAACATCCAGTCAATTCAGAGAAAATAGTAACCCAATTTTAAATAAAGTATGAAATATGTCATTTGTTAAGTGCAAAATTGGAAATTTTATTTTTTTAAAACTGGCATGTTTTAATGTGTCATGTTGACAGCCTATGAAAAAACTAAAATTTACTCAGTCTGCTTGGTATAAATAATGCAAATGATGTTGTACATGGAATAAAAGGTCAGTTTTGTTGAGCGTAAAAGAGAGAATAACTTCTCCAAAAAATTTTTAGACTTTTTAAAAATATGATTTTAAGTAGCTAACATTATAAGTTGTCAATAAGTAATTGTGGCAAAAAAACAGCTATTTTAACGCATTTTGAAATGAATTCACTTATTCATATGAAGGACGTCAGGGAAACTCTGCAGTGTATATGCATGGTCTGCGTCAGCACTGACCAATAGAAATGTAATGCAAGTCCCATGTGCAATTTAAAATTTTTCAGTTTTCACATTAAGAAAAGTAGAAAGACACAGATAAATTTCATTTTTTGGGGGGGGGGTAAATTTTAACACAGTACATGTACAGTGTTATCATCTCAGTGTAAAAATTATTGAGCTACTGTGTTTTTTTTAAGTAAGACTTCAAAATTCAGTGTGTATTTGGCTTACAGCACAAGTCAATTTGGACTAGCCACATTTCAAGTTTACGATAACCATATGTGGCTGGTGGCTACAGTATTGACAGCCTGGGTGTAGATAGTGGGATAGAATAATAAACAATACAGGCATGACCACTACTTACAGACAGTTTATAGTCTAGTGTGAAAAACAGACTGTAAACAATAAATCAAAGTGTAAAATTTTATACTTTAGTTTACAGTTTCTGAAAAGCATTACATAAAATTAATATTATTGAATAGTAGTATTTAATGCATTTTTGCTTTTACTTATTCTATAGATAATGTTTTCCCTATATGGGTGAGATCACTTTTGTCACTTTTTAGGAAATGCATTCTAAATTAATACTCTTTTGTAGTCTATTAATATTATTTTATATTCGTGCTTCCCACTTTCCCTATTATCAGTATTGTACTGTAAGTTTGAAGTTAAATCATGAGCTGGGAGCATAAATATCCTTTAATATTAGGGGTGCCTAGGTGGCTCAGCTGGTTAAGCATCTGACTTTGGCTCAGGTCATGATCTTGCAGTTTGTGGACTCAAGCCCTGCGTTGGGCTCTGTGCTGACAGCACAGAGCCTGGAGCCTGCTTCAGATTTTGTGTCTCCGTCTCTCTCTGCCCCTCCCTGCTCACGTACTCTAAAATAAATAAACATAAAAAAATTTTGTTAAATCCTTTAATATCATTATCTATGGTTAAAAAATAGAGTAGCTAGGTACAAAATAAAGATAAGGTATCAGAGAGAACCTTATTTATGATGACAAAACATTCATTTTTTTCCATGCCCTTCCCTAGCTTTACAATTTCTGTGATTTCTGCTGACATGTGTTCGCAAAGGCTTTCTACTACTAAGTCTATAGATTTCTCTAGGTTTATTATAGAAGTAGTTTATTCCATGTGAAAATTTGCATTTATACCTAATTTATACATGAAAGCTGATGTGAAAAAAGTACTTAGGCATTAAAATAATAAGAGTATAAAACAATAAAAAATATAAAGAGGATAGTTTATACATGACCTAAACTCAGTGTTGCTTACAGATTTGTCTTAATTGATTCTGTGTAGCTCAGGCTTAATTATGGATGGTGCTGAGGATGGTTATGTATTTATTGAGATATGAGGAATGCCAGAAAGCACAGATGAACCAGAAGTGTCATGTTCACGCATCTGACTAAAAATACATCTTTTCCCTTCTTGCTTCCTAACTAAAATTGCTATAGAATGTCAGACAGGGAAGATTGTATGGACTGGAAGAGTCAGTTCCATGAGAGAAACTTCCCTTAGCTGAAACTTAATGACTGGATCAAGCTGGATTTTTCAGGAAGATGTAGGCAGGTCTTTCTCACTTGGAAAAGCAACATAAATAAAGTAAGAGAGTTGACATTGGCAAGAACTTTTGGGGGAATAAAGCAGATGGTGTAAGTTTGAGAAATTATAGAAGTTAAAAAAGGATGAGCAATCTAAGACTAGTTAATGGAGACTTAGAATCTTAAACTTGATCCAATAGGTGATATGGTACCAATATAGCTTTCAATCAGGGAAGTGGCATAATGAAAATAACATTTTTGGAAGATTCATCTAGCAGAGGTGACAGGATTGATTTAAAGAGGCTAAAGGAAAATCAAGAAGGTTGAGTTGAGAGACCAGATCCAATAATAGATTTAGAAGATTTAAAACAAGCCTTCTTAAAGTAGGAGACTCATGCTTTTTTGACAGCATAGGAGATGGAACTGGTAAAAAGGGACAGTAAGAGAAGGCTGAGAAAAAATAGAATAAATGCATGATTAGGTGTATTCAGAAAGTAGGCTATAACAGGATTCAGGGTTCTGGTTGTAGAGGGGGGATGGATGTAAAAGAATGAAAGACAAACTGACAGTTGAACTATGGCAATACCTCCATCTCCTTTCTAAAAGCATACATATTTTGGTTTGAATTATTTAGGAAGTTATACAGAAAAACAGGATTTATGTTTGCTTTATTTTGACATATGGTTTACATTTTGAAAACTTTGCCCTAGGATGGCATTGGATAAAATTATGATGATAAAATTGGGCATAGTGAAAACAAAAATCACAAAATTCAAACCAGTAATAGATTTTATAAATCATGTAATTACATGTGTAGTAAAACAATAAATATTTATTGACTATCTACCAGGTGTCAAGCCTATTGAAGGCATTGGTCATACATATATAGAGAAAAAAAGAAAACAAAAAACTGTCCTCTACAGTGTGCTAAAGGAAATGGCCATTAAAACAAATGAACAAGCACATATATAATCATCCATTTTGAAAAGTGCATGTTATGAGTTTAATTGTGTCTCACCCCTACCTCACCCCCCACCCAACACCATTCATATGTTTAAAAACATTCTATTCCCAGGACCTCAGGATGGGACCATTTTTGGTAATAGGCTTGTTGCAGGTGCAGTCATCTTCAGGTGACGTTATACTGGAGTAGTGTGGGACCCTAATTCAATATGTTGTCCTTATCAAAGGGAAATTTGGATACAAACATGAACACAGTGAGAACGCCACACAAAGATGAAGGTAAATGTCAGGGTGATGTTTCTATATGCCAGGAGTGCCAAAGATTGCTAGCAAACCACCAAAGACTAGAAGAGAAAGAACAGATTCTTCCTCATGGCTGTCAGAAGAAGCCAACTCTTCTGATACCTTGATGTTGGACTTCTAACCTCCAGAACAGTGAGATAATACATTTCTGTTGTATAAGTCACTCAATTTGTAATATCTTGTATGGCAACCCTAGTGAAATAATACAGTATTGCAAAGGAGAATTACTGGTGACACTGAGGGTAAGTGGATAGAAGTTTACTTTGGATTGGGTGAGCAATGGAGACCTCTTTGAAGAAGTTATATTTAGTCTCTACCTGAAGAGGGAGAATGAGCCAGCCATACGAGGTAATATGGGATGAGTGATCTGGACATAAGAAAGAGTATATGCAAAGGCCCTCAGAAGGAAAAGAACTTGGCCTAAGTAAAATCAGTGTGTCAGGCGCACAGCCAATGAAGGGGATAGTGGCACAGATGAAACCAGATAGATCTTGCTTAGGGGTTTGAATTTTGTTCTAATAGCAATAAGGAGAATTTCATGGGCTTTAAGTAGGTGGTGACATGATCCAATTTACATGTTTAAATAAATTCTAACTGCTATGCAAAGAATGATGGAGAGGGAAGTGGAGAACATAATTAGAAAATGGCAGCATTAGACCAGATCTGCAGGCTGGAATAGGTTTGTGCCAGCAGAATATAGATGAAGTTTGTCAGGCCAAAGAAAGGTCTATGAAAGCGGAAAAATGGAAGTTAAGTGAGGTGCACATTAAGTTAAGTTAGGTGCACATTGAAGTCTTCTCATTCTTGGTCCGGTGTCCTTGCAACCTGCAAATGTGTAGTCATTGATTTTATAGTATTATTTGAATTAGATAGTAGTAAGGGGGTGCTTCCATGGATTGTATTGAGAATAGATGCACAGGCACATGCCTGGCACATAAAAAGGCCAAAATGGATAGAAAATAGCGACACAATGTCAAGAGCAGAGAAATAAGATCCAGACTTGCAATCTACTTTTAGCCTTGCCAGTATTTGTTTGTGCCTCAGGAAAAGGAGTTCAGAGTGTCAGATAATTTCTAAGATGCCTATTAATTTTAAAATTTGTTGTCTCCCCAGCCGTTGTACTTCTGGGTATGTGACCTGATAATATTCATAATACGTTTGTACAAGGGGATGTGTATAAGGATCTGCACTAAAAACATTGTTTAAAACAGCAGACATAAAGGAACTTAAGCATGCACCAACAAAAAGAAATAAAATATTGGGCACCTGGGTGGCTCACTTGGTTGGGCATCTGACTTCGGCTCAGGTCATGATCTCATGGTTGGTGAGTTCGAGCCCTGTGTTGGGCTCTGTGCTGATAGCTCAGAGCCTGGAGCCTGCTTTGGATTCTGTGTCTCACTCTCTCTCTGCCTCTCCCCCTACTTGTGCTCTGTCTCTCTCTCTCTCTCCAAAATAAACATTTAAAAAATGAAAAAAAAAAGAAATAAAGTATGTTATGTTTATATAACACAATGCTATTTAGCCGTTTAAAAGAATGAACCCTATACATATCACAAATACAGAATGTTGAATGCAAAAAGAAATAGGTCTTAGAATGGTACTTGAAACCGTTTATCTTTTATGGAATCACATGTATGTAAAACTGCTAACAGTAAAAAGGAAGGAGGCAATTTGGTTAATTATTGGGCTGGATAAGGAAACAAGACTGGGGATAGGCTATAAAGAAAGCTTTCCAAGTTAATGCTTTATATAAACTCATATTAAACTACAGGGGCACCTGGGTGACTCAGTTAAGTGTCTGACTCTTGATTCCAGCTCAGGTCATGATTCCAGGGTGGTGAGATTGAGCCCTGCATCAGGCTACATGCTGGGTATGGATAATACTTGGGATTCTCTCTCTCTGTGCCCCTTCTCCCACCGTGTGCTCTCTCTCTTTCTAAAATAAAATTAAAAAGCAAAAATAAACTATATATAATAGTGTTTTAAAAGTTTGTTATATTATTCCTTGTATATTTAAATTAGTTTTATGACTCCATTAGTAAGTTAAAATAGATTATTTTTATTTTTACCATGGAGAATAAAAGCCTCATTTGGATATGTTATATATTTTAATACCATACTTTTGATTTCCTAAGATTAGAGAAATCATTGTATGACTTCCGCTTATACCTAACTTTCATAATTCCTTAAAGTTGGTGTTTTATTCAGTTAATATGTAGTTTAAATATATTGAACACAATGCTCACATACTTTGAATATAAATGCTGTAAAAATTTTAGAAGGACACATTAGCAAGTAAAGGAAAATAAATAACATTAGCTATTCTTTTTAACCATAGCAAAACTAATTTCCATGTTGTGCTGTGGTTCTGTTTTTCTGAATATCTTCATAGCTATTCCCGTTTTGTTCCCCTTTTTGGAAAGTTAATTGTATGTGGTCATTTTTTTAAATGCTAAGATGGACAAATATTTTGCTGTACTAAGGAACAAAAGTGTTTCACTATTATGGAGGGTGCAACTCTATTGGTTGATTTTCTAAAAAAGAAATATAAGACAACTTCAAAAAAAACTACAACAAACATATTTGACAGGAGGTTCACAAATGTAACTTTTAGTCATTTAAATATTTTGTTCTATCTTTCTTATCTTCTCAGCCTATTGTCCCCATTCCTCATCTTACAGTTTTTGTTATGCTTGTATGATGAGCTCAAAGCATGAAAAGCTGTTGTTTTCAACCTTTATTAATGTTTCCCAACTTATTTCCCTGTTTGCCTGTTGACAGCCTGCCAAAATCACCCTCCGGTGAATTGTAAAAAGATTGGGGTGGCAGTCATGGGACCCAAAATGTGTTGCGGATAATTAGTAGATCAGATCTTTGTCACAGCAGATACTTGGCTACCCACACATCTCTATTTTTAAGCCTCGTGTGTCGCACAATGTGTATTCATTGTCTGCTTTAGTGTGAAGGACACATCTCTGCATTGTATATAATAGAGCTGCGTTGAATGAGAAATGCTATTATTCTTCTGTGTTTTATACTGTTGCTGGTTAACACATAAGATGTACATATTTGGTGAATAATTGAAACTACCTTTGGCTTTTAAGTGGCTTTAGAAAGGGGGATTACCTGTTTTGCTACTTACTGAAGTAATCCAACCATTACGGTTTTTGTTTCCCAATAGAGGGAGGAAACAAAAATCTCCTTAAATGATCACATTTGTTTTCATGCCAAGTAGCTCCAGCTAATTTGATTGGCAAGAGTAGAGGGTCAGGAGATTAGTTCTTGAATCACACAAAACAGAAGAGCTTTTTTAAAAGTGTAAGATACAAGGTGATAAATTGAGGTAAAAGAAGAAATGAGATTTCAGGATGATGAAAATGCCAGGGTTATCGGTAGGCTTTCACCAGAATCAATTGCAGAATAGCAGGTCCTGAATTATTATTCAGTGATGTGTTCTCTTTAAATACTGTCTAATGGCATAGCCTCTGTGTGTCTGGTGTGTGTGTGTGTGTGTGTGTGTGTGTGTGTGTGTGTGTGTGTGTGTGATATTCAAGAATTGTACTTAACACTTGTCCCATTTCATTGTTCTCTCACTTCTTGTGCCAACCTGTGTTTCAGTAGTAAAGGAAAAGTATCAGTTTTGTATCAATGGTCTCAACGTATGATGGTTATGTAGTTATGATATAACCAATTAGTTGCTATAGTATTTTGACTAGAAATTACTTACTCTGAAAAAAGTAGTAACACCCCAAATCAGTCTTAAAGTCTGAAAAAAGCAGGAAAGGTCGTGCTTTCTCCTATAGCTGAGAAGGTTAGCTTGGCGAAGTCACACAAAGTCTAAAAATTGTAGATTTGTTATCTGTAAAATGGGCACAAAAATAGCTTCTTCCTATCTTATGGGATTCTTATTAAGTAGAAATGAATTGATATAAGTAACTCCTTTGGAATTTCTTAGATGTTTTGACAAGTGTAAGGTATTATTAATAATAATTTGAATACTGACCTTGGCTTCTTCTTTTCTAAATCAGCATTCATTCACTCTTCTCTTCAAAAACTAATACAAAATACTATTTTTCAAGTATATACTGTAGGTATTGGCAAAACAGCAGCAAACTAAACAAAGAATAATTTCTGCCTTCATAGACCTTAAACTTTAGTGATTTGAAATAGCAATAATGGGTAAAATTTATAATGTCAACTGGTGAGAAGTGCTATAAAGTAAGAGGAAGAGGATGCTTTAAATGTGAGTCATTTGTAGAATTAACTTGAAGGAGATGGTGGTCTAAGCAGTGATGAGGACCAGATTGTTTATTGCAATACTAGTTTAAAGAAAATGGCTGTTGAATTGTATTGAATGAATGGCTTTCCTTAGTCAATCAAAGCTATGTGTGTCACTTCCCTATATTCAACAAAAAACCTCAGCCAAGTGGTTTGGCATTTAAAACTTTTTTCTCATCCCATGTTTTATATTTCAAATAAAATTTTTATTTTTCTCCATTTCTCCTTTTCTTGGACATGCACACAAAAATTATTAATGTAAGAAACATGAATGAAGTGTGTGTGTGTGTGTGTGTGTGTGTGTGTGTGTGTGTGTGTGTGTATAGGGTCATGTGAATGCAATGTAATAAAAATTAAGTTGGGATATTAACATGTGCAAAGTCAAGGGTAAGTCTACTCTCCGAAATAATATAATGTGCTTGTAAGGTTGTTTAAAAAATGCTGGATTACCTTCTCTCATGCAAACATACACACAAAACAAATGTATACTTTCTTAGCACAGTTGCCCTAGAAAACAGATCTAAAGGCAAAAATTTATGTGCTAACATTTCATTAGGGAGAGAAACAGCTAATTTCCTAATTATGTGGGAAATTCCTAATTTCATTAGGGAGGGAAGGATGGGAGAAGTGCATCACAAAATTGACCAGTGTCTTAGGCACAACTGATTGCTCCATGGCTATCAAAAGATACCATAGGAGAGTGCCTGTGAATTTCTGAGCATCCTCAGAGTCTATTGAGGTGGTGCGTGAGGATCTAAAAAAGAATATATCTAGTGTCTCCCATTTCCCATGGAGCTCTTCTGGGTTGGCCATCTAAGATACCAGAAGCCAAGACAGCAGCAGTGGCATCTGCGACCTCGAGTGCCTTACTACTCATAGCATTCCATACCTGCCTGCCTATGGTTTATAGCCCCAAGGGGCAGGCCAGGTGAGTCAGTCACCCTGTGTGTGTGTTGAGTAGATCCTTTGGGTCTTATTTTTCAGTGGCAAGAAGGAAGGTTTGAAGTACAAAGCTGGAGTTGTATTCTAGGAAGTGGGGAACTCTCTGATGGTGCCTATGAGAAACAAGAGAGCCTGGGATCATCTACTATCTCATATCTGGACTACTGAACAGATGGAGCATAAAATAAAATATTGGACCTCAATGAACTTCCACTAAAAGTCCTGTCTTCTCCATGGAGTGTGACAGATCTCAGGTAATCTTAACTGGGGGTGGAGGCAGGTGGCATTAGCAACACTGAGCCAAGACTATGGCCCAGTCATTAGAAGAGGAACATAAATATGTCTGGAACCTAGGTCTTATTGCAATGTATTAAATTATAAGGAAGAGAGGTTCCAACCACAATGGAAATTTATAAAATATAAATTAAACCAAAAAAAGTTACCTTTTAAAATATCTATTAAATTGGTTAATATAAAACATCAATATTCTGTACCACATTTTTGTTACATTGAAAGGATGCTTTTTCTTATAAAGCTAATGATTATATTAGCTGATTTGATTTTTATAGTAATATATTTCATTTTTTAATATTGTTGGTACAGAATGACATACATTCTCTCTCACACACATGCAAACACACATTCATACACATAGCAAAACATTAATGGTGGATTAAATTAAGTCCCATATTTCTCAGAATAGTGTAACCACATGATGTGGGGAAAGTATAGTGTAAGTTCAGCTCTTCTTGGTTCCTAAATTCTTAATGGTAGTACACAACCAGTGTCAGTGAAGTATTTGAAGAGTTGGGCCCTTCCAGGTGGGGAAAGCCCATTTATTTATTTATTTTATTTATTTATTTTTTTTAATATATGAAATTTATTGTCAAATTGGTTTCCATACAACACCCAGTGCTCATCCCAAAAGGTGCATTCCTCAATACCCATCACCCACCCTCCCCTCTCTCCCACCCCCCATCAACCCTCAGTTTGTTCTCAGTTTTTAAGAGTCTCTTATGCTTTGGCTCTCTTCCACTCTAACCTCTTTTTTTTTTTCTTCCTTCCCCTCCCCCATGGGTTTCTGTTAAGTTTCTCAGGATCCACATAAGAGTGAAAACATATGGTATCTGTCTTTCTCTATATGGCTTATTTCACTTAGCATAACACTCTCCAGTTCTATCCACGTTGCTACAAAGGGCCATATTTCATTCTTTCTCATTGCCACGTAGTACTCCATTGTGTATATAAACCACAATTTCTTTATCCACTCATCAGCTGATGGACATTTAGGCTCTTTCCATAATTTGGCTATTGTTGAGAGTGCTGCTATGAACATTGGGGTACAAGTGGCCCTATGCATCAGTACTCCTGTATCCCTTGGATAAATTCCTAGCAATGCTATTGCTGGGTCATAGGGTAGGTCTATTTTTAATTTTTTGAGGAACCTCCACACTGTTTTCCAGAGTGGCTGCACCAATTTGCATTCCCACCAACAGTGCAAGAGGGTTCCCGTTTCTCCACATCCTCTCCAGCATCTATAGTCTCCTGATTTGCTCATTTTGGCCACTCTGACTGGCATGAGGTGATATCTGAATGTGGTTTTGATTTGTATTTCCCTGATAAGGAGCGACGTTGAGCATGTTTTCATGTGCCTGTTGGCCATCCGGATGTCTTCTTTAGAGAAGTGTCTATTCATGTTTTCTGCCCATTTCTTCACTGGGTTATTTGTTTTACGGGTGTGGAGTTTGCTGAGCTCTTTATAGATTTTGGATACTAGCCCTTTGTCTGATATGTCATTTGCAAATATCTTTTCCCATTCCGTTGGTTGCCTTTTAGTTTTCTTGGTTGTTTCCTTTGCTGTGCAGAAGCTTTTTATCTTCATAAGGTCCCAGTAATTCACTTTTGCTTTTAATTCCCTTGCCTTTGGGGATGTGTCGAGTAAGAGATTGCTACGGCTGAGGTCAGAGAGGTCTTTTCCTGCTTTCTCCTCTAAGGTTTTGATGGTTTCCTGTCTCACATTCAGGTCCTTTATCCATTTTGAGTTTATTTTTGTGAATGGTGTGAGAAAGTGGCCTAGTTTCAACCTTCTGCATGTTGCTGTCCAGTTCTCCCAACACCATTTGTTAAAGAGACTGTCTTTTTTCCATTGGATGTTCTTTCCTGCTTTGTCAAAGATTAGTTGGCCATACATTTGTGGGTCCAATTCTGGAGTCTCTATTCTATTCCATTGGTCTATGTGTCTGTTTTTGTGCCAATACCATGCTGTCTTGATGATTACAGCTTTGTAGTAGAGGCTAAAGTCTGGGATTGTGATGCCTCCTGCTTTGGTCTTCTTTTTCAAAATTCCTTTGGCTATTTGGGGCCTTTTGTGGTTCCATATGAATTTTAGGATTGCTTGTTCTAGTTTCGAGAAGAATGCTGGTGCAATTTTGATTGGGATTGCATTGAATGTGTAGATAGCTTTGGGTAGTATTGACATTTTGAAAATATTTATTCTTCCAATCCATGATCAGGGAGTGTCTTTCCATTTCTTTAAATCTTCTTCAATTGCCTTCATAAGTTTTCTATAGTTTTCAGCATACAGATCTTTTACACCTTTGGTTAGATTTATTCCTAGGTATTTTATGCTTCTTGGTGCAATTGTGAATGGGATCAGTTTCTTTATTTGTCTTTCTGTTGCTTCATTGTTAGTGTATAAGAATGCAACTGATTTCTGTACATTGATTTTGTATCCTGCAATGTTGCTGAATTCATGTATCAGTTCTAGCAGACTTTTGGTGGAGTCTATCGGATTTTCCATGTATAATATCATGTCATCTGCAAAAAGCGAAAGCTTGACTTCATCTTTGCCAATTTTGATGCCTTTGATTTCCTTTTGTTGTCTGATTACTGATGCTAGAACTTCCAGCACTATGTTAAACAACAGCGGTGAGAGTGGGCATCCCTGTCGTGTTCCTGATCTCAGGGAAAAAGCTCTCAGTTTTTCCCCGTTGAGGATGATGTTAGCTGTGGGCTTTTCATAAATGGCTTTTATGATCTTTAAGTATGTTCCTTCTATCCCGACTTTCTCGAGGGTTTTTATTAAGAAAGGGTGCTGGATTTTGTCGAAGGCTTTTCTGCATCGATTGACAGGATCATATGGTTCTTCTCTTTTTTTTTTGTTAATGTGATGTATCACGTTGATTGATTTGTGAATGTTGAACCAGCCCTGCATCCCAGGAATGAATCCCACTTGGTCATGGTGAATAATTCTTTTTATATGCCGTTGAAATCGATTTGCTAGTATCTTATTGAGAATTTTTGCATCCATATCCATCAGGGATATTGGCCTGTAGTTCTCTTTTTTTACTGGGTCTCTGTCTGGTTTAGGAATCAAAGTAATACTGGCTTCATAGAATGAGTCTGGAAGTTTTCCTTCCCCTTCTATTTCTTGGAATAACTTGAGAAGGATAGGTATTATCTCTGCTTTAAACGTCTGGTAGAACTCCCCTGAGAAGCCATCTGGTCCTGGACTTTTATTTGTTGGGAAATTTTTGATAACCAATTCAATTTCTTCGCTGGTTATGGGTCTGTTCAAGCTTTCTATTTCCTCCTGATTGAGTTTTGGAAGAGTGTGGGTGTTTACAAATTTGTCCATTTCTTCCAGGTTTTCCAGTTTGTTGGCATGTAATTTTTCATAGTATTCCCTGATAATTGTTTGTATCTCTGAGGGATTGGTTGTAATAATTCCATTTTCATTCATGATTTTATCTATTTGGGTCATCTCCCTTTTCTTTTTGAGAAGCCTGGCTAGAGGTTTCTCAATTTTGTTTATTTTTTCAAAAAACCAACTCTTGGTTTCGTTGATCTGCTCTACAGTTTTTTTAGATTCTATATTGTTTGTTTCTGCTCTGATCTTTATTATTTCTCTTCTTCTGCTGGGTTTAGGCTGCCTTTGCTGTTCTGCTTCTAGTTCCTTTAGGTGTGCTGTTAGATTTTGTATTTGGGATTTTTCTTGTTTCTTGAGATAGGCCTGGATTGCAATGTATTTTCCTCTCAGGACTGCCTTTGCTGCGTCCCATAGCGTTTGGATTGTTGTATTTTCATTTTCGTTTGTTTCCATATATTTTTTAATTTCTTCTCTAATTGCCTGGTTGACCCACTCATTCGTTAGTAGGGTGTTCTTTAACCTCCATGCTTTTGGAGGTTTTCCAGACTTTTTCCTGTGGTTGATTTCAAGTTTCATAGCATTGTGGTCTGAGAGTATGCATGGTATAATTTCAATTCTTGTAAACTTATGAAGGGCTGTTTTGTGACCCAGTATATGATCTGTCTTGGAGAATGTTCCCTGTCACTCGAGAAGAAAGTATATTCTGTTGCTTTGGGATGCAGAGTTCTAAATATATCTGTCAAGTCCATCTGATCCTATGTATCATTCAGGGCCCTTGTTTCTTTATTGACCGTGTGTCTAGATGATCTATCCATTTCTGTAAGTGGGGTGTTAAAGTCCCCTGCAATTACCACATTCTTATTAATAAGGTTGCTTATGTTTATGAGTAATTGTTTTATATATTTGGGGGCTCCAGTATTTGGCGCATGGACATTTATAATTGTTAGCTTTTCCTGATGGATAGACCCTGTAATTATTATATAATGCCCTTCTTCATCTCTTGTTACAGCCTTTATTTTAAAGTCTACTTTGTCTGATATAAGTATGGCTACTCCAGCTTTCTTTTGACTTCCAGTAGCATGATAAATAGTTCTCCATCCCCTCACTCTCAATCTAAAGGTGTCCTCAGGTCTAAAATGAGTCTCTTGTAGACAGCAAATAGATGGGTCTTGTTTTTTTATCCATTCTGATACCCTATGTCTTTTGGTTGGTGCATTTAATCCATTTACATTCAGTGTTGTTATAGAAAGATACGGGTTTAGAGTCATTGTGATGTCTGTATGTTTTATGCTTGTAGTGATGTCTCTGGTACTTTGTCTCACAGGGTCCCCCTTAGGATCTCTTGTAGGGCTGGTTTAGTGGTGACAAATTCCTTCAGTTTTTGTTTGTTTGGGAAGACCTTTATCTCTCCTTCTATTCTAAATGACAGACTTGCTGGATAAAGGATTCTTGGCTGCATATTTTTTCTGTTTAGCACACTGAAGATCTCATGCCAATGCTTTCTGGCCTGCCAAGTTTCAAAAGAGAGATCAGTCACGAGTCTTATAGGTCTCCCTTTATATGTGAGGGTACGTTTATCCCTTGCTGCTTTCAGAATTTTCTCTTTATCCTTGTATTTTGCCAGTTTCACTATGATATGTCATGCAGAAGATTGATTGAAGTTACGTCTGAAGGGAGTTCTCTGTGCCTCTTGGATTACAATGTCTTTTTCCTTCCCCAGTTCAGGGAAGTTCTCAGCTATTATTTCTTCAAGTACCCCTTCAGCACCTTTCCCTCTCTCTTTTTCCTCTGGGATACCAATTATGCGTATATTATTTCTTTTTAGTGTATCACTTAGTTCTCTAATTTTCCCCTCATACTCCTGGATTTTTTTTATCCCTCTTTCTCTCAGCTTCCTCTTTTTCCATAATTTTATCTTCTAGTTCACCTATTCTCTCCTCTGCCTCTTCTATCCGAGCTGTCGTCGTTTCCATTTTGTTTTGCATTTCGTTTAAAGCGCTTTTCAGCTCCTCGTGACTATTCCTTAGTCCCTTGATCTCTGTAGCAAGAGATTCTCTGCTGTCCTCTATACTGTTTTCAAGCCCAGCGATTAATTTTATGAGTATTATTCTAAATTCACTTTTTGTTATATTATTTAAATCCTTTTTGATCAGCTCATTAGCTGTTGTTATTTCCTGGAGAATCTTCTGAGGGGAATTCTTCCGCTTGGTCATTTTGGATAGTCCCTGGAGTGGTGAGGACCTGCAGGGCACTTCCCCTGTGCTGTGGCATATAACTGGAGTTGGTGGGCAGGGCCGCAGTCAGACCTGATGTCTGCCCCCAGCCCACCGCTGGGGCCACAGTCAGACTGGTGTGTGCCTTCTCTTCCCCTCTCCTAGGGGTGGGATTCACTGTGGGGTGGTGTGGCCCATCTGGGCTACTTGCACACTGCCAGGCTTGTGATGCTGTGGATCTGGCGTCTTAGCTGGGGTGGGTAGGCAAGGTGCATGGGGGCTGGAGGGGCAGGCTTAGATCGCTTCTCCTTAGGTGATCCACTTCAGGAGGGGCCCTGTGGCAGCGGGAGGGAGTCAGATCCGCTGCCGGAGGTTTGGCTCCACAGAAGCGCAGAGTTGGGTGTTTGCTCGGAGCGAGCAAGTTCCCTGGCAGGAACTGGTTCCCTTTGGGATTTTGGCTGGGGGATGGGCGGGGGAGATGGCGCTGGCGAGTGCCTTTGTCCCCACCAAACTGAGCTCTGTCGTCTGGGGGCTCAGCAGCTCTCCCTCCCTTTGTCCTCCAGCCTTCCCGCTTTCCGAGCAGAGCTGTTAACTTATGACCTCCCAGACGCTAAGTCGCACTTGCTGTCGGAACAAAGTCTGTCAGGCCCCTCCACTTTGCCAGCCAGACTCGGGTGCTCTGCTTGGCCGGCGAGCCGCCCCTCCGCCCCGGCTCCCTCCTGACAGTCCGTGGAGCGCGCACCGCCTCGCCGCCCTTCCTACCCTCTTCCGTGGGCCTCTCATCTGCGCTTGGCTCCGGAGACTCCATTCTGCTAATCCTCTCGCGGTTTTCTGGGTTATTTAGGCAGGTGTAGGTGGAATCTAAGTGATCAGCAGGATGCACGGTGAGCCCATCCTCCTCCTACGCCGCCATGTTCCCTCTCTCCTCGCCAAAATAATTTCATTGAAACGAGGATTATTTTCAGTTCCCCATATAGGGCGTCTGGAGAGGAGAGCTTGATCCAGCGAGACCAAATAGAATGTTCTAACAAAACCTCCAGAGTAATTAACAGGCGTTATCTACCCAAGGAATGGAACAAATAGGAAGTTCAGGTTCTAAGGAGCTGCCTTGTTTGTGCCAGTGGCCCCACGCTAGCTCTTTATTAATTGCACCACCTGGGATGCTGATAGCGAACTGAGCTTTGGAACATTTCAGGCCTGGCATGGAATGCAGTTTTTACACAAGTGTCTTGTGGTTCAGAAATCCGATTTCACAGCTTATCTTCCGTTAGATGAAAGTGTTTACGGTGTGTCTGGAGCTGGAGTAAGTTCCTGCGGGTGCCCAAGAGCAGGGGCCTTCTCTCTCCTCTCATTAATTTGCTGATGCCTAACTGCACTGACGCAGCGGTGAGATACCGGGGAGAGAGCGAAAGCCCATTTATTTAATACATAATTCCTTTATACCAGGTGTAGGGAAATTAGGGCTGAAGGCTAAATCTGGACCACTATGTTATAAATAAAGTTTTATTGGAACACAGCTACTCTGATTCATTGACATATTATCAATGGCTGATTCCAGGGTTGAGTAATTGCAACAAAGACCATATAGCCTATAAAGTGTAAAGTATTTACTATTTGACCATTTACAGTCAAACTTTGCCAACTCTGTATTATTGGCTTACATTAAAATTCATGAAGACTATATAGTCACAAATAATATACACCCTTACAAAGAGTATTTATACAAGTTTGAAGTATTTATTGGTTTTAAACTCAACTCAACATTAGCAAAACCTTGTCCCTGTTGAGGATGGGTCAAGTGTTCCAGGTTTCCAGCCACCCATAAAGCTTTTTTCACATAGTCCACCCTCTGACTCTAATTTAATAACTATTTACACGAAGTCATCTTAACTAAAGATCAACTAAACATCCAATCATAATATTGGGGGTGCCTCTATATATTTGTACATATATTGGCAAAATATGTAAAATACCTCTTGTTGTAGCAAATTCATCTCATCAAATTTATTCTAAAGGCATATTTATGTACAATTTTGATAAAAGGTTTTTCATTCATACAGCATATCACAGAAGATTGGTAAAATAAATTATATTACTATTAGGTTGTAATTCTTATAAATTATATGTTGTGTAAAATGGCAAAATTGTTTACTCTGGGTATGTGAAGTATGGCCACAATTTCAACAATTTTGTTTTGAATAATATTTTGAAATGTAATTGATATAATTTTTGTTCTTGATAACTATGTTTTAATCCCTATGCCCCTCCCACCATTAACACCAGGCTACAAGGTAAATACTGCTCTAAGGAGAAAAGTGAAAGCATCATATACAAGTGATCAGTTCTTCCTTTAACTTTCAAGTTGGGAGTTTTTAAATTCAATTACCAAAGGAGTAATCTGCAAACCAAAGCACATTTGGCATGTAAGAGCTAGATGGTTAAGGTAGAAAATTTTTGTATAAGTTTTCCTATGAGTTGTTAAGTTGGAAGATCATAATCCAGAGCCTCCAGGACTCAGACTGAGAAAAATCACTGAACAGGGATGGATGCATGGTAGGACATAAAATTATAATGCTCTGCACTGGGTGAAATTAACTACTGCAAGTGTTTTTCATATTTTAAGTTGTTGGATTCTTGTGAAGTAGATGCTATATTATTACTGCTATTTTGTAGGTAAGAAAACTGAGGCATAGGCAGGTTAGTTAACTTGAAGAGGGTTATACACAACTGGTGAGTAGTAGAGCTGGTATTTTAATTTAGGCAGTTTAGCTCCAGAGTACATGCCATTCACCTCTATGCAATACAGCTTATCCAAGATATAATAATATTTCTTCTGCTACAAAAAGGAATATGATTCAGGGGCGCCTGGGTGACTCAGTCAGCTAAGCCTCCAACCTGGGCTCAGGTCATGATCTCATGGCTAATGAGTTCGAACCCTGCATCGGGCTCTGTGCTGACAGCTCAGAGCCTGGAACCTGCTTCGGATTCTGTGTCTCCCTCTCTCTCTCTCTGCCCCTCCCCCATTAACACACACTCTCTCTCTCTCTCAAAAATAAATAAACATTAAAAATAAAAAAAGAAATAGGATTCAACCACTTAAAGGCTAGAAAGAGGAAAACAGTCAGAATTAAAAAGGAGATCAAGACAGCATAGATGCATACACATGATTGAATCCTGGTTCTGCCTTCTCCTGGGTTTGAATTATGTTATGGATTGAATATTTGTGTCTTTTCATAACTCATATGTTGAAATCCTAATCCCCAAAATGATGATGTTGGAGATGGGACCTCTGGTAGATAATTATATTATGAGGATAGGGCCTTCAAGATGGATGAACACTCTTATAAGAAAAGACCAGAGAGAGCTTGCTTCCTCTTTCTGGGGCTGCAGCAAGAGGGCAGCTATCTGCAAACCAGTTACAGGACCATCATCAGAAACCAACCATGCCCCATCTTGGACTTCCCACACTCCAAAATCCAGAGGAAGGTTTCTGTTGTTCAAGCCATCCAATCTGTGGTGATTTGTTATAACAGCCCAAACTGACAAAGACAAACCCTAACAGCATGAGTGGCAGTGGGGCATGGAAATCTTTTCTCCTGAATAAATTCTAGAAGAAAACCTAAGGAATAAGTTTACTTATACATATAAGACCATATATCTCCATTTCCCTGGAAAGTCCTGGTTTCCCCTATTATTGTATTACTCTAATTACCATAGTACCCCTTTTTACTTTCAAAAGCAGCCCAGCTTAGAGAATAAATTTTATGGACTCCTTATTTATGCATCAGTTAACACATAGACCTCAGGTAAGAGGCTAACCCACAGAGCACCCTTCTCCAACACTAGCAGAGTAGAACCTAGCAATAGTGTCAGTGATGGTCCAGACAGAGAGAGGACTTGAGAGAGCCATCACTCTGACTATGTCAGTTACCTATTGCTGCACAACAAACTATTCCACAATATAATGGCTTAAAACAACAACCATTTGTTTACCTCTTGATCCTGTGAGTCAACAGTTTGGTCTGGTCTCATCCAGATTTGCTTCTTCTTCTGTAAACATCTGCTAGTTCTACAATCAGTTGGCAGATGATTGCTTGGTACTTGCTGTTCTCAGGTGGCTTCACTTCCATGTCTGGCAGTTGACTGGCTGGTGTCTGTGACAGCTGTAGTCCTTCAAGGTGGCCCCACATCTTCCAGCAGAATAGCTTGGACTTATTTTTATAGTGGTCTTAGCAAGTACACCAAGAGAGAGGACATGCCCCAGCCCCTAAGTATATTTCCAACCTCTGCTTGAGCCAAATTTGCTAACATTCTAATGGCCATAGGAAGTCCTATCACTGAGCCCAGAGTCAGTCTAGAAAGGTTCACAAAGTTAGGGGGTATGTTACTAGAGAGAGGAGAAGAATTTGAAAACTTCTGGAATGGAGGAGTTAAGTAGTTACCATGTACGCACTGTGGGAGCGGGGAGGGTGCAGAAAATAGTTAGGTGTCCCATTTGTCAGGGAAGTCATTTGTATCTTTGAACAGAGGGGACTGCTCAAACTAGGACCTGAATGGGAGTTGAAGGACAGGCCAAGGTGACAACCTAGTCAGCAACTGGACACGATACCAGGGGGCTCTGCAGGGGAAACTACCATGTGCTGCCCGTGACGAGAGAACATCAGCAGCAGATGCACCAGGAGCACACGTGCGTTCGAGTGCCATGTCTGTTGAGATCCCTCAGCTAAGGACCGTGTGTATGCAGGCTGGGTCCTTCCCACCATGCCATCTGTTTTAGTCTTCTCAGGTTGCTCTAACAAAGTTCCACAGACCTAGTGGTTATATACAGCAGAAATTTATTTCTCACCGTTCTGGGGGCTGCAAGTCAACTATCAGGGTAACAGCATGGTCAGGATTGCAGGCTTTCAGTAGTAGGTGGTAAAGGCTAGGGAACCCTGTGGGGTCTCTTTTATAAGGCATCTGCCTTAATGATCTAATCACCTCCTCAAAGATTCCCCCCACCCCCACCAATACTATCACACTGGGCGTTAGGCTTCAACATATGAGTTTTGAGGGGGACAAACATCCAGATCATAGCATCATCACATTGTGGAGAGAAAGGAGGGAAAAAAAAGGTGGGGGGGGGGGGGGAAGAGGTTGAAACTTTGGAATAATGAGAGTGAGCTAATGCAGACATGATTAAGTTAAACAAAAAGTGTTTTGATCACTTTAATATGGAAAACTCACCTGTTTTCCACTGCAAATATGCCAAGGGAGATTTGTCAACAAGTCCAGTTATAAAGAAATAAAATCAAATATGTGTACCTCTAAGTAGTGACATTAAAATTTAAATTACTTCTATTTTACACACATAAACAAAAAAAAAGTGAATATATTCACCCAAACGTTAACCGTGGTAATCTTAGGTGTGAGGTTATGGATGACTTCTATTTCTTTAATTTTTCTATGTTCTCTAATATCCTCAAATGAACATGTATCAGCTTTGCAATAAGGAAGGAAATTTTGTTTTAGAACAGATGCATTTGTGCCTTCACCCATTCTGTGCTCGATGAAGCTGGTTAATCTGAAACCTATTCCACCTTGAAGTGTTAATGAGCTAATAAGTCATTTCAGGGTGAGTTGCTTTTCAAAACTGCTGAGATCATACCTCTACCTGCACTTGTATTCTGTCTACTGGTAGCAAGGACCTGGCTACAGCGGCTGTTACCTAATAGAAGAAAACATGAATAAATCTGCTTGCTGTCTACACAAATTCTTACAAACATTTAATTAATTGAAATAATCCCATTTTAATAAGTTGGTAACTACCCTTTGATTCCACTCATTTCTCTGTGTAAGGCCTTGATAGAACATGGCTTAATCTTTCATAAAGTAGGAATAGAGATCAAATTGACTTACATTCAGTCTCAAAAACTTTGCCAGATATTAATACACAGTTTTAAATCTATTCATTTAATTGGAATTTAAAAAGTGAAATGTAAACTGGGCTGTGAATCACTATAGATGAGAAGCATGCAATTAACTGTGATTATAACATCATAGGAAGTCCCAAAGTCTTGCACCTAAGTACAATGTTAGAAAACCCATATAGAGTATTGGTTGTGCAAAATACCAAATGATGTGAATTTTAGCTTAAGAATGATTGTCTTATACACCAGTGTCTGCACATGCATGCACATGTACACACACACACACACACACACACACACACACACACACACAGAGGAATGGAGACAGAGGAGTTACTTGATTTTATTTTCCCATTGCCCCTATTATGTATTTTCCTAGGGTCCTCAGAACACTCTGGTTCACTCTCTTTCCTGTTTCTTCCTTAGTAATTCTTACAGAGATGTTTTTTACTGTTATTAAACTCCTCTAGTAGTTAATTATTGGCTGCAAAATGAAAGAGGTAATTTTATAGCTATCACATTCAAGGTAAAATGAAATAGATTAGATAAGATGAAATAAATGATAAATGATGAAAATCACCAAAATGCTGGGCTTAAACATCAACTAGTTAAGAAATGCTACATCCTTCAGAGATAACAACCCTGGTATATTAGTTAAAATGCTTTATGTTGGAAACAGTGAAAATTCAATCTAACCTGGCTGTGAAGTTAATTTCATGTTATCAACTTGACTGGGCCAAGGGGCATGCAGAAATTTGGATCAACGTTATTCTGAGTGTGTTTGTGAGAGTGTTTCTGGATGAGGTTGACGTTTGTTTGTTTTTTAGTTTTTTTCAATGTTCATTTATTTTTGACAGAGAAACAGAGGGTGAGTGGGGGAGGGACAGAGAGAGAAGGAGACAGAATCTGAAGCAGGTTCCGGGTTCCAAGCTGTCAGCGCAGAGCCCCACGCAGAGCTCGAACTCATGAACTGTAAGATCATGACCTGAGCCATAGTCAGACACTTAACCCACCGAGCCACTCAGGCACCCTGAGGTTGATATTTGAGATGGAAAACTGAGTAAAGTAAATTGTTCTCCTTCCACTTCCCAGTGTGGGTGGGCATCATCTAATCCATTAAGGTCCTGAACAGAGCAAAAGGTGGAGTAAGGGAGAATTCATTCTCTTTGCCTGATGGGCTTTGAGCTGGAACATCAGTCTTCTCCTGCCTTCAGACTCCAACTCGGGTTGGAACTTACACCATTGGCTCTCCCAGTCCCCAGACCTTTGAAGTCAAACTAGAGTTTACTGCATCAGCATTCCTGCTTCTCAGGCCTGTAGATCATACTGGATCATAGTGGGTCATATCATCAGGTCTCCTGTGTCTTCAGTTTGCAGATCTTGGTATTTCTCAGCCTCCATAATCATGTGAGCCAGTTCTTCCTTTTATATATCTAGATAGAAAATATACTCAAATACCAAGAAGTCTAGAGTTAAGGCAGATTAAGGGTTGTTTGATTTAGTAACTCCAGAGTCATGAAGGACCAGTTTCTTACATTCTCAGTGCTCTGCTTTCTACAGTAACAGATTCATACTAAATCTAGTTACCCTGGTGATTAGAGAAGTTTCCAGCGGCAGTTTGAGTTACAGGTTTCCTTCTTAATGACCAGCGTACTAAAATAGAATCTTGCTGTTAAGTTGACACTGATCCAATGGTTTTGTCCAGGGGAATAGGAGATGACAGTTGGGTAAAGTCTACCAGGATTCCCAGCTATAGATGGAAGGAGTATCAGCTTCTCTGAAATATGTGGGTTGAGTTCGGGAGCTGTGGGTATCTGAATAATAATCTGGATAAGAGGTATATGCAAAGCAATTTTGATTCTGGGTATGCTACCAACAGTGACCCCTCTTCCTGAGTTTGTGAAGAAGATCCTATATACAGGGTCACAGTTAGCAACTACTACTTCTTTAGAAACCCTGCAGCAAATACTTTGAGTTTAAAAATTATTGTGCCTCAAGTTAGAAAGATTTACATTATAGTAAATGATTACAGATAATATACAACCAACAAAAACTGTTTCTAGGAGTGACATCAACACCATAGTTGTATGAGATGTGCTTTGTTTTTATTCCCCTTAACATCTAAAATTCATCTATCCTTGAACAAAAATTACTCTGTGAGAGTTGGATCCAGCACCATATGCCAAAGGACAGGTAAGGAGTATCACCTACCTGTTCATTGGGTAATAGGCAGACACATCTTGGTGTGGACTATGGAACAAGCAGAATCCAGTAAACTGGCTTCAATCCCCCCTTGGCCATGGTACCTGGCAAATGCTGACTTGAGCAGATGTCCACAGATTTGAGATCCTTTGTGTAAGTTCAGGTTTCTAGAGGAGAAATTTTAGCACTCCATTGAAGAAGAAAGAAAAAGAAAAAAAACAAGTTTGGATATATTATACTGGGCAAGAGGAACTTTGCCAGCATTACCCCTCTCTGCAAAGTAGCACAGCTTAGAAAAAGAGGAAGCAGGGGATCCCTCCTGTAGGGAGAAAGGGAGAGTGGTGAGTGAGTATTTAGCTTTTCCAGTTGTAAGTGACACTGCTAAAGAAATCTATTTATATCCTAGCCTGTTAAAGCCAGAGCTCAGTGACTGGGGGAGGGAGGAGATTGGGAAAGAGGCCAATAAGAACATCAGAGGGCATTAAAGTGACAGTTCTTGCTGACTATGTTCTAGACATCAGCAAGAAGGCCCCATATGAGCTGCTGGCAAAACCTCATCAGAAGATCTCCCCACCTGGTCTACAAGAACCCCCGATGCCCCAAGTGCCAACCCATACCCCCCTCTTCTCTGTGGCCAGCTCCTTGTGCATGCTTTCCAGGGTGGCAGTGAGAATAAACTCAGACAAGGAATACATGCAGAAAACAAAACAGAGTCTATAGGGAAGGAAGAAACCATAGCTTTAAGCTGTAGCACCACCTCTGGGGGTGGGAAAGAGAAGCTACCAACAGCTGGCCTGGTGCATTGTAAGATTGAGAGAAGACATACGACCTTGAGAATTCTTCAACAAGTGGGAGCAAGAAGTGTGGAGCTGGTGTATCTATACAAGATCAGAGAAAGCCCCAAATATAAACAGGACCAACAAAAACTCTCTCTCACCTGAAGCCAGCTAATAAAGATTAGAAGAGTTAATGGCTACTTCAAAAGCACAAAAGAGTCATGCAAAACTTTAGGGGACATGAAAAATCAAGGAAAATGACATCACCAAAAGATCGTAATAATCTCCCAATAACTGAACTCAAAAATACAGACAGCAAGACAAAATATCCAATAACTGTAGAAAAAATTTAAAATGTGTCATAGGCATAATTGAAATATCAGAGGAAGAAGAAATAGAGAACAGAGCAGAAACAATATTTCAAGTAGTAATGGCTGACAGTTTTCCAAAATTAAAAACAGACACCAAAGCATAGATACAAAGTCCAAGAACACCAACTAGGATGAATAGCAATAATAATAATAATAATAATAATAATAATAATAATAATAATCTGGTCATATTGTCGTCAGAGTGAAGAAAAAAAGAACATATTAAAAATCTTGAAATAAGTCAGATGAAAAAAAATTACCTGTAGAAAAACAAAAATAAGAACTTCAGAAGACTTCTAACAAGAAGACATACAAACTAGAAGACAATAGTGTGGAGGTTTTAGAATGTGGCAAGAAAATATCTACCAACCTAGAATTCTATGTTCAATGAATTTAAACATTTTATTGTCAGCAGAACCACTCTGCAAAAATAAAACAAAACAAAACAAAACAAAAAAATTCTTCAGGGAGGAGGGAAATTACATAGGCCAGAAATTTGAATTTACATAAGAACATCAGAAAAATAATAAATGGTGGTAAAACAGAAGCTCTTATTTTTCTCTTCTTAATTGATACAAAAGACTGTTTATTTAAGGTAGTAATAATAACAATGTATTAGGTGATTGCAGCATGTAGATGAGGGAAACAAATGACAGAAATGGCATAAGAGACAGGATAGAGGATTTGGGAATACTTTTTTATAAGGCACTTGAACTATGCACGAATTGTTATAGTGTTAGCAAAGCCCCAGTTAGAATCCCAGCAAGCTGTTTTATACATATTGACAAGCTAATTCTAAAATTTATATGGAAAGGCAAAGGTTTAAGAATAGGCAATCCAGTCCTGGGAGGAAAAAATTGGAAAACTTTTACTTCCCCTTTTCCAAAAGTTACTATAAAGTTATAGTAATCATGATACAGTAGGATTGGCAATAGAATGGACACATAAGCCCATGGAATAGGATTTAGAACCTTATACATGTATAAGCACCTAATCCTTGAAAATGGAGGAAAGGGAATTAGGTGGAGAAAGGATAGTCTTTTCAACGAATGATGCTGAGCAAACCTAATGTCCAAATGTTAAAAAAAAAAAAAGATTCTACATATAGACCTTACATTTTTCACAAAAATTAACTCAAAAAGAACATAGACCTCAACATATAATGCAAAACTATAAAACATAGAAGAAAATGTAGGAGAAAAATCTACACGACTTGGCTTTAGTGATGAATTTTTGGATATAACATCCAAAGCACAATCCACAAAAGAAAAATTGATATTAAAAATTAACATTAAGGGGACACCTGGGTAGTTCAGTTGGTTAAATGTCCAGCTCTTGATTTCGGCTCAGGTCATGATCTCACAGTCATGAGATCGAGCTCTGTATTAGAGTCTGTGTGGGGCATGGAGCCTGCTTAAGTTTTCTATTCTCTCTCTCTCTCTCTCTCTCTCTCTCTCTCTCTCTCTCTCTTTCCCCCCTCCCCCTCCCTCTGCTCCCCCCACCTTCCAAAACCCCCCAAACACAAAAACAAAACTTAACATTAGGGAAAGAAAAAAAAACAAAAATGGGCTAAAGATCTAAACAGACATTACACCAAAGAAGATAAACAGCAAATAAACATATAAAACGATACTCAACTTTGTGTATCCTTATGTAATTGTAAATTAAATCAGCAACTAGATATCACTGTACACTTATTGGAAGGGCTAAGGTATGAAAACCTACAATAGTAACTATTGGCATACTTGTAGAGCAACAAAACTTCCATTCCTTGCTTGTGGGAATGCAAAATTGGAAAACCACTTTTGAAAATAGTTTGACCAAAAACAAAACAAAACAAAACAAAAACAAAAACAAACAAAAAACTAGAAGGAAAGAAAGAAAAAATAGTTTGACAATATCTTATAAAATTAAAAATTCACATTAGGAGGCATTCTGACAGTTTATAAAACAATGCAGTTTGTAAATCTAAGTTTTATCATACAATCCAGCAATCACACTGCTAGTTATTTACCCAACTGATTTGAAAACTTATATCCACACAAACACCCACACATGATTGATTATAGAGCTTTATTCATAATAATCAAAACCTGGAAACAACAATGATATCCTTTCATAGATGATGGCTATGCAAACTGTGGCACATCCATGCAATGGAATATTATTCAGTAGAAAAAAGAAATGAGCTATTAGGCTATTAAAATCAGTGTATGAATCTTACAATGAAGTTTTTTTTTTAAATGTTTTTATTTTTGAGAGAGAGAGAGAGTGGGGGGGGCAGGGAGGGGCAAAGAGAGAGGGAGACGCAGAATCCGAAGAGGCTCCTGGCTCTGAGCTGTCAGCACAGAGCCCAACGCAGGGCTCAAACTCAATAACTGGGAGATCATGACCTGAGCTGAAGTTGGACGCTTAACAGACTGAGCCACCCAGGTGCCCCATAAGTGGATGAATCTTAAATGCATTATTGCCAAATGAAAGGATAGTCTGAGAAGGCTATATATTGTTGATTCCTATGACATGATCTTTTGGAAAAAGCAAAACCTTAGCATCTATATAAAGGACAATGGTTCCCAAGACCATTGGCTCGATAACTGAAACACAGGATAATCATAGGGAAGTAAAACAATTGTGTATGACACTGAAACGATAGATATTTGACACTGCATTCTTCAAAATCTATAGAACTTTCAGGAGTAAGAGTGAACTTGAATGTATGCAGATTTTATAAAAATTGGAGGCTCCCAGAATAATATGCAGAATGTGACAAAATCTCTAACTCTAATACAAATGTATGAAACAATTTCACTGAACGGTGTGGTGAATAAGTGTTCTAATTAACTTTAAAACTGAGTAGAATCTGTAAAATTAAAGTTAAAAAACAGCTGTATATAAGACTGTACTTTGGTTGATAAAGTAGTTTAGCATCAGAGCCTGTTAACAATTCTGATACTGCTATTAATATATATTAATGTATATATATATTTGAATTAAACGATTAAGTAAATGGATGGTGGGGGGCAGATTTTTGCTGTTAAAGGAGTTGAACATTCATGTGGTATGAATAAGAGTTGAATTTTTCAGTATGAACTCAGGTTTAGCTTAATATAGTTACAGATAGTTACATATAGAGATATGTATAGATATGTGTATATACAGGGGTTAATATGCACACACATATTTCCTTGCTCTGTCAGATGGAAGGGCCTAGAAGCATGTGTTTACGTATAGATCTTGGTTTCTTTTAATTTTTTTTTAAGAATTAAAAACTTATTTTTTCATGTTTATTTTTCAGAGAGAGAGAGAAAGGGTGTGAGCTGGGGAGAAGCAGAGAGAGAGGGAGACAGAATCGGAAGCAGGCTCCAGGCTCTGAGCTGTCAGCACAGAACCTGACGTGGGGCTCCAATTCACCAACCACAGATCATGACCTGGGCTGAAGTCGGGCACTTAACTGACTGAGCCACCCCAGTGCTCCCAGACCTTGGTTTCTAGTAGCAACCCCCAGTAAAAAGGAACCAAGTCTCTTTGGAGAAATGGTTGATTCTAGGATTAAGGCAGGAAACATATGAGTCGGGAGCATTTTGTAGTGCCAGAAAGTAAGAGAGAGCGCAAACTTAAAAACAAACGAACAAACAACAAAACCCACAAACGATGGATACATGTCAAAGGGACACAGGTGCTAACTGAAAGAGCCCCAGAGGCCAAAGCTGGAAAAAACAATTGAGCAATAAAATGAATGAAAGTATACCTCATTGCATCATGCTTTGTTTTACTGTGCTTTGCAGATATTGCTGTTTTTCTTTTTTCTTTTAAACAAATTGAAGGTTTGTGGCAAAACTGTGTCAAGTAAGTCTATAAATGCCGGTTTTTTTTTCCTAGTAGCATTTGCTCACTTTATATCTTTGCCACATTTTGGTAATTCTTGCAATATTTCAAACTTTTTTATTGTCATTATATTTATCGTGGTGATCTGTGATCAGTGTTTGTGACTTGCTGAAAACTCAGATGATGGTTAGCATTTTTTAGTTCACAGTATTTTTAATTTTTTTTTCAACGTTTATTTATTTTTGGGACAGAGAGAGACAGAGCATGAATGGGGGAGGGGCAGAGAGAGAGGGAGACACAGAATCGGAAACAGGCTCCAGGCTCTGAGCCATCAGCCCAGAGCCTGACGCGGGGCTCGAACTCACGGACCGTGAGATCGTGACCTGAGCTGAAGTCGGACGCTTAACCAACTGAGCCACCCAGGTGCCCCAGTATTTTTAAATTAAGGTATATACTTTGTTTTAGGCATAAGGCTATTGTACATGTAAGACACTACAGTATGGTATAAACATTACTTTCATATGTACTAGGAAACTAAAAATTTATTTGATTATCTTTATTGCAGTGGTCTTGGAACCAAACCTACAGTATCTCTGAGGAATGCCTTTAAGTAAGTTTTGGATTACAACCCAAAGCATAAAATAAATATTCATGAGTCCATATGGATATAAGTAAACAATTAAGTAAATAAGTAAATGGGAATGAATAGACAACTCACCTTTCCAGAAGAATCCCAAGTAATGAATGTGTATAGTCCAAGCTCTAGGAAGTGGGGCATAGCTCCCCATTCCCTGAAAATGGGCTGCAGATGATGATTTCCTTGTGAGGAGTACATAAGAATGAAAAAATAAAGGGGCACCTGGGTGGTTCAGTCGGTTGGGTGTCCAACTTCAGTTCAGGTCATGATCTTGCAGTTCGTGGGTTTGAGCCCCGCATCGGGCTCTGTGCTGACAGCTCAGAACCTGGAGCTGCTTCGGATTCTGTGTCTCCCTCTCTCTCTCTGCCCCTCCCCCACGACTGCTCTGTCTCTCTCTGTCTTTCAAAAATAAATAAATGTTTTAAAAAAATTAAAAGAAAAAAGAATGGAAAAATATAACAGTAAGTTTACAGTCGAAAAATCTGAGAGACTCTAACACAGCCAGGTCAACATCAGCAGTGATAGGTCATGCTGATAGATCATATCTATCCTTGCTATGATGTGATGAGAATAGCACTGTACCTCTGTGGTCTTCCTCCCCCAAACTCCTATCCCCAGACTGATCATGATAAAAATATCAGATGAATCTTAATTGAGAAACATTCTAAAAAATACCTAACTACTCCTCCTCAAAACTATCAGGGGCATCAAAAATAAGAGAAGTCTGGAAAATTATCACAGCCAAGAAGAGCCTAAGGAGACATGAAAGCTAATATAATGTGGATAAAACTTGGGCACAGAAAAAGGACCTTAGGTAAAAACAAAGAAATTGGAATAAAATACAAAATTTAGTTAATAAAAATGTATCAATATTTGTTCATTAATTATGATAACAGTACCATACTAGCATAAGATGTTTAAAATGTGTTATGAATTTGTCATATTAACACTTGTTAAATGGAATTCAGGGTGTTGGATGTTGAGCAGTTCAATAACAGATAACAAAGGAAATAGAGAAGTTTATTATTCACAGGTCCTAGACGAAGTACACACTGTGTCTTGAGGGACCACATGGGGAGGTCAAGGCAGAGTGCAGAGATAGAGGCTGGATCTGGGGCATATGACTCTATTGGAGCTGTGGGTAGAGTGCTTTGGGGTTCTCAGGCTAAGGCCAGATTGGTCAATTCAAACTAAAAAGCTGGTTATGGTAAGACACAGAGGAATCTTATCTAAGGGCCATAATGGGAAGGTGCTGGACTCAGGGGAGACTTAATTACAAGAGCTATTGGAGAAATCATATCAGAAACTTAGGTTGCTTGTGGCTCTCTGTGGGCTGCTGTCTAGGGTGCCTGCTTGTATGAGGAAGGTAGTGTCAGTTTAGGTTCATTACAGCCTGCTTGGCAAGACAAAATGGTCACAAAGCCTCAGTACTGTGCAGTAATTTAGCTAAACTCTAGACGTAAGGGAAACCGGGACTGGGAACTCTCTGTATTATCTCCACAATTTTTCTGTTACTCTAATACTATTTTTAAAATTATTTTAAAGTAGTTATCAAGAAGGAAATAAAATTGGCATCTGCAAACTGTAAATCTTCAACTATCTTCAGAAAAATAATTTGAAATGTACAGTTCTTTCAAGAGTGAGAGAATAATAGGCATATTTGAGAACAAAGAGAGTCCCAGAAAGTTTAGTGCATATGGACATTTTAAATGTTTTTTTTTAAAAACAGTTTACTATTTATTTATCTATTTATTTATATTTTTATTTATTGATAGGGGGAGAGAGAGAGGGTGCAAATGAGTGAGGGCAGAGAAAGAGAGAGAGAGAGAGAGAGAGAGAGAAAGAGAAAGAGAGAGACAGAGAAGCAGGGCTCACCGGAAGCAGGGCTCAAGTTCACCTGATGTGGGACTCAAACTCATGAGCCAAGAGATCATGACCTGAGCTGAAATCAGATGCTTAAGTGACAGAGCCACTCAGGTGCCCTAAATATATTTTAATTGAAGATGTTGTCAGTAAAATTTAAGTTAAAAAATCCACAATAGACAAGATTTTGATATAAAGAATCAGTGCTATTTGAAGAAACAAGTAAACTTATACCTGAGACTAAATAATTTTTTAAGATAATGTAAAAGAAATTATCGAAATATAAGATGTTCCAAGGTGCTGTGTTGCAGCTTCTGATGTATTCAAGGGATTTAATTCTATGTGTTAAATATTAAAGGTTACCAGTAATAGAAAAGTAAAAGTGTATGTAACTTCTGAATAAAAAGACATGAACAAACAACAACAGAACACTACTGGGTCAGTCAAATGAAGAGTAAGAGAGAAAGAAAATAGATTTTAAAAAATAATGAAAAGAATATATAACGTAAAATGGCCAGACTACCTATAAGCACTCATTAATATAAAAGTATTAATGAATGAACTCCATTATTAAAATACAGATATTCTTAGAATATGTTAAAAATATGTTAGAATATGTTAAAAATTCCCAAACCAAAATTCACTTGCTCTACAAGAGCCATGCTTGAAATTAAAATACATAAAAAAGATTGAATGCAAAAAGATAGAATTATGTATTACCAGCAAATATTAATCAAAAGCAAGGAGATGAAGAAATGTTATTATCAGACAAAATAGAATTCAAAGTGAATGACTTATATGGGGCAAAGGGAAATATTTCATAGCAGTACAGCAAGGTGATATGACAGTCATGAACTTTTCTGTGTACATAGTTAGAAAATACATAAAGCAAAGCTTCTGTGTGTATGAGTATATCACAAAGCTTCTGTGTGTATGTATGTGCATAGATGTATAGATATATTTTCAAAAAGGATAATAAACATTTCTTTTCAAACATACATGGAATATTCAGAAACATTCATTATGTATCAGAGCATGTAGAAGACAATTCTGGTTGCTCATCTAACAAATTTAAACTTTCCTCACCCATTCTTTTTTCCTGGCTAATTAAAACAACAAGGACTTTAATTCCACAAAAGAAAGCATGAGAAACTTAAAGTGGACTTCCATATAGAATGTTCTTTTTGTCATTTTAATACACCATGGAGAACGGGAATATAAACCAGTAGTTTAAAGAGAGTGTGGGGTTATGGAAGGTGTTTCTTTCGGTTGGAAGATAATATAGATTTTTATGCTAATGGAATGACCAATTAGAGAAATAGAAATTGGTGAGCCAGGCTATACAAGAGAGTTGTTGAAGTGGGGTCTATCAGAAGGCAAGATAGAAAGGTCTCAAGAGCATAAGAGGAAGGAAGCTGAGGCTTTTGATAGAAATGGACTTATATTTTTAACAGTGACTATAGGATGCAGATTGTTTAAGACAAATTTCTGTCACAGGATTGTAATACCAGTTAAAGTAGCCATGCAGCAAAATCGTAATGTTGGCAAGTTGGAAGTTGCTGAATTAGGAAGTAAAATATATGTGTGTGTGTGTGTGTGTGTGTGTGTGTGTGTGTGTGTGTGTATTTAGTATTTTCCTTGAATCAAGGAATTTATGACAAGACTGTATTCTTACCTATTATTTGCTTTATTCACTTGATAAATATTACCAAAGGATCTATTTTTACCACGTGACTGTAGGAAAGAGAGAATCTTCCAGCAAGGATTATGAAACATTATTAGAGCTGAATTTAGTTGTAGATTAATTGAAACATCTAGTTGTAGATTAATTGAAAAATAGAGAATTGATAATGAGCTAGGGACTTTAAAAGATTGTTATGCTGAAGACTATTTCTGAAAAAAGGTAGATAGATCAGATAGTGCTAAGGAGGAGGGAAACATGGATTACAATTTAAAGCTTGTAGGTTGTGGAAATATCCTTCGACTTATTTTTCCCAATGGTACTTTATCCACCTGGACAATGACATTGAATGGGATCACAATTCTTATGTCTTCATGGCTGTTTTTCCTTTTTCTTTCAAATGAATGTGGGGAGGAGATGCCTTTGTGGAAATGAAAGAGAATGAAGAAAATGTCCAGAGAGATGAATTTGATACGCTATCTTTGGCAGTTTTCTTGGAAGATGTTACTCTTTTTTGCTCTTTTTATATTTCCTCTTCATTCATTTTCTCCTCCTGTGTTAGATACTGGTTATAAAGCTTAGACATATATAAAATGCTAGACCTGGATGTTCTTCAAAATGTTAACTGCTGAGTTCAGCAACTTGAGTTGTTGTCACTGAATTACTTCTTTAGGGAGAAAAGAAGAGGAGAAAGGAAAACAAGGAGAAGATTGACAGACTGCCCTGAAATACAAATTTGTCTTCTGAAGTCACCAGGAGAGAAACTAATCATTCATTGTAATTAAACAATAGCTGAGTCGCCTCTAGCAGTTTTACCTTGCCTAGTTTTGATTTCTGAAGAACTCACATAAAGGTGGAATGCTTTCCAGAATTAGCTCAACAACCGTACACATGGTTCAAATGAATGAACCATGACTTTGCTGGAGCTTCCTTCTGTCTTTCCCATATTGTCTTACTTTTCTCTGATGTAGAAATTCTCATTTTTCACAAAAATCTATGAGTCTTTTTTCTTTGAAGTAAAGTTTAGGCTCACAATGCCCATCTCTTAACGTGTCATCTGGTAATATCAAACTATCTACAACCTACAGATGACTCTTCTCTTGAAGTCTTTTAGGGATGGACAGCAAAGATGAAAATGCAGCTAAAAAGGGGAAATGTTTCAATGCTAGAAGTGAAATTTGAATTGAATGTGAATTGAGGTATAGAACAAATAGCTGTGTGTGGGAAGGTTGACACTACCACAGTTTTAGAGATTCTAAATACGCATCCAGAAGAACTCAGTGAAGACAAACATTGACCCCAAAGAAGAAAGTCATTGTGACAAACAGGGTGAAGATGGCCTAGAGGAAGGTGACACTAGCAAAAATATGTTTCTTTCTTTCTTTTTAAATATTTATTTATTTTTGGGAGAGACACAGAGAGAGCATGAGCAGGGGAGGGGCAGAGAGAGAGAGAGGGAGACACAGAATCTGAAGCAGGCTCCAGGCTCTGAACTGTCAGCACGGAGCCTGACGCGGGGCTCGAACCCACAAACCGTGAGATCATGACCTGAGCCGAAGTCAGACGCCCAAACGACTGAGCCACCCAGGGGCCCCGCAAAAATATGTTTTTGAGACATTTCACAACATTGGAAGTGCCAAGGATAAAATGTTGAAAGCTGACCCAAACTTAGTTAGAATTATGCAAATTCACCAAGGCATGGAGAAGATGCTGATTCCACATGGTAAATTGTAAGTTGAAAACAAAAGGCAAATACTCTTCAAACTCATCTTGATAATTTTTTTAGCAAGACATAAAACACTTTAAGTCTCAATGGTATAAGTTATAGTGCGTAAAATAAATATTATTTATATATATATTTCCTGTCCCTGTACATTCATAAATGACACCAAGAGTTTCCAAGGTTTTGAAACAGGTTTTACAGGTCACAGCGCAATCGTAATTTTTCCCATTAATTATTTAAGATCGATTTGCCTGGTTTGTACGTTCATTTTTATGCTCTCACACTACTGTGCAAAGTGAGGGCTGCCTGTATAAGGAAATAAAGCCTCCTATTTCGGGGTCTTTGTGTAATAAATATTATTTTATCTGGTGTTTTTGAAGTGTACAGGTGTCAGAAAATGCCAATTGACTTCCCTTCACTTGAAGGAAATCATTCAGGGATATGATGAGAATGGGTGGTTCCAAACCAAAACTGAAAGTCTAGCGCAATTAAAGTATGACACCCAGGGACCAGATTTCTCAAACCAATTTTTGCCTTAACAGTTCTTCTCAGGGCCCACCACAAAAATCAAGCTTATTTTGTTGATTAAACCTAATTGGAATAAGTAAGTGGGAACTGGCGGACTTATTTTAGTGATGCGTAGCACGAAACCAAATTTTTTTTTCAAATCCCGTTTTTAAGTTACTTCTAAAAAATTAAAAGTAACATATTTTTGAACATTAAAGCACGATTTAAAAAAATCTCGGATTGAGTATGTAAACATTATAAATTAACATGAACAAAATAACTTTCGCGCTTTTCTCAGTTCTTAAAGTGTCCCTGTATCTAATACAATGCCAGTCTTTTTAATAAAGAATACAATCTCTGGCATATGGAATATAGTCAATACAATTGTGATAAATTTTTATGGTGACATAGGATTGCTAGGCTTAACATGACGATCATTTCATGATGTATATAAATGTCTACTCTCTATGTTGTACACCTGAAACTAATATAATATTGTATGTCAAATATACTTCAATAAAAAAAAGAATATAATCTGTAATCAGTCTTAGTTTTTTCATAAAATCAATAATCTTGAAAGTTAAATTTTTTGAATAATGTATTTAAAATTGTAAATAGTCAATTCACTCATATGTGTCAATTACAATATTTTATATTTTATTTTATATATTTTGTAAATATTTTATAATATTGTAATTGAAAAAATACACTACAGTTAAAGTTCCTGGTAAATTCAGAGAATATGCTGCTAAATGGAGATTATTACAAATATTACCTTTTTAATTTAAATTAAACATCTGAACATCTGAAATAAGTTCACATGTACCTTTTTCTCTTTGTTTAGAGGAATTTCTTTGGCAAACAAGGCAAATACATTTTGAACTAGGTTCTTTTATGATTCTTCACTGTCTATTGTCAAATTCCTATAAGAATCATAGGGCTTTCCCATTTCATTCAATTTTTATATAGATTATAATATTATCCAATTAAAAATAGTGAGAGGGAGAGAAAGAAAAGGAATTTTGACAGCTGTAGGGCCCATTTATATTGGTAGGATATTGTAGCTTTGGGGAACAATTATGGATTATATCGTATCTACCAAAATTAATTCCAAGAGCATCCCTGCTGTAAAGCTTTATAATTTACAAAGAGCACTGCTTTAACAATGTGTTCCATCAAAATTTGGGTTATTATTTCAGCAAAATATAATAATGAAAATACTTTTAACTTTAATGTTGAACTTTTGAACCAAATTTACAGTAGCGTTTATAATAATGTCAAATATTTTTTCTTTAACTGAACACAATTGCAAATCTTTATATTATATACAGAAATATCAAAACACTATATGAATGAACTGATTTCTAGACAAAGACATCTATGTCTTTGATAAAAATCTGGTATTCTTCAATTCTTTGTGGAATTCTTATACTGATAGGACCAGCCTGTTAATAGTTTATTTTTTGTCTATGTACAAAACATGTCAAACAAAATAAAAAATTGATTTAGAAGAGTTATTTGACCTAAACAAAAAGTTATACTTTATAGAGTGATAAGTAAACACACTTTTGAAAATACATATATTCGGGGCACCTGTGTGGCTCAGTCGGTTGGGCGACCGACTTCGGCTCAGGTCATGATCTCACAGTCCATGAGTTCCAGCCCCGCATTGGGCTCTGTGCTGACAGCTCGGAGCCTGGAGCCTGTTTCAGATTCTGTGTCTCCCTCTCTCTCTGACCCTCCCCCGTTCATGCTCTGTCTCTCTACGTCTCAAAAATAAACGTCAAATAAAAAAAAAATTTTAATAAAAAAAATACATATATTCAATTGTTATTTTTCATCCCAGACTTCTTAAATAAAATAGTTACTATCTTTTGAAATAACAAATGTATCATTCTTTAGCATATTTGTATCTTTTGGCTTTTATATCCCTGTATCACTACCACTGTAAGAGGAAAGAGTGTCAGTAAACATTTTGTGCATATTACATGTTCAAAAAGATATTTCAGGGCACCTGGGTGGCTCAGTTGGTTAAGCGTCTGACTGTGGCTCCGGTCATGATCTCCTGGTTTGTTGAGTTCAAGCCCCCGCGTAGGGCTCTGTGTGGACGGTTCAGAGTCTGGAGCCTGCTTCAGATTCTGTGTCTCCCTCTCTCTCTGCCCCTCCCCCACTCATGCGCTGTCTCTCTCTCTCTCTCTCTCTCTCTCTCTCTCTCTCTCTCTCAAAAATAAATAAGCATTAAAATTAAAAAAAAACCCAAAATGATATTTTATGAGCAATGAAAATTTTGTACTTAGTTCTTTACTAGCTTGTACTTTCGTTTTCTTAGAGTTCATTGCTGCTCAGGCTCATTAGAGCTCACTGAATTTCATTGCAAAATGAAAATGTGGGACTAAAAAGTAGTTTTAGATAGTTTTGGACTCACACCATCTAATAAATGAAAAGTTTGACAAGGGGTTTGAAATGTTCTTTCTGAACTGTGCAGCAGCGCAGTTTGGTCTCAACTTGCAGGCATATATTCCATGCATCACTAATCTACTACCTCTCACTGAACACTGGTAGCCCCAGTGGCTGTAGGCATTATAGATTTCAGGACTTTTCCCACTATCGTCTGAGACTGGATGGGGTTACTTGTGTCTAGCTGCTCAGACCCTAACTCAACCTCATTTTATCAGCAGCCTGGGTTCTGTCCTGAAGGAAGGTATTAATTATCTTGCGCCTGGAATGGGTCAGGGAAAAACAGTTGGTTTATCACTTCTTTCAGGTAGAGCAACATGTTCTATTTGAAGCAGTTTACCAAAATAACATGTAATTAAAATTGTGGTGGGTTTATAAAAGAGAAGGACAGGGTGTTAGGAGAAAGACTGGCAGGGGGATGATTCAGAATAAAGATCAGAGTACCGGAATCAAGCATGCTTTAAAAAAAATAACATAAAATATTCCCAATTTCAGATTTGAAATTTTTTTAAAAAATGAGAGAGACAGAGAAGGATATTTTTATGAAAAATGTTACATTACACAATGAAGGTCTGCTGTGACTCTCTATATTTCAGAGAGAATAATTTCAAAATAATTTTTTTCAATTGTAGGAATTATAATAAAATATTCTGAAATATTGGAAGACTTGAAATGACCTCTCAGGCCTTAAAAATCAAGTTGGCAAAAACATATAGACAGACAATAATAGGAGAATGATAATGAAGGCTTAAATTGGCATAAGCTGTGAACAAGCCATTAAATGTTTTAATAATTTTTAATGATGGTTCAGTGTTCATGATATTAAATGAAAAAAGCAGGACATGAAGCTATACATATGGTGTCAACTATGTAAATATCTGTGGATCTGTATCAAATCAAGAAAACAGAATCATATTACTCTGGCAATTTGTTTTTTTTGTTTTGTTTTGTTTTGTTTTGTTTTTTTGGTTAGAGCTTGGGTGATTTTTTATTTTCTTCTCTTTTTTTTATACTTTTTGTGATATAATAAATGACATTCATGATGAGGGTAAATACTAGTTTTGTTTTTTGTTTTTTTTGTATTTTTTTAGTAGGAAGGATCACAAGAGTTAGTTCTTTTACTAAAGTACAGACATCAGGAAAAAGATACCAAAGTTCTGTTTACCTGTATGGTAGATGGATTATAAAACTGAACCCAATTCTCACTCCTCTCTTTATTAGCATGCTTTACAATTTGTGTTTGTGACTTTTCTCATTAAGCAATGGTGTCTTCTCACATTAAAACTAGCCTGGACTTTGACTAATTTTAAGAAGCAGAAGTGACTGTGCACTATTTATGACCCTGGGGCTCACAAATGCTTCTGTTTTTCTTTTTCTTTTCTTGTTTGTTTGTTTTTTGACTTTGGCTTTGCCATGAGAACATGCTTGGGCTGGCACATTGGTGGGATGTGAGAGGTACATGGAGAAGAGTAGCCAAAAATCAACCAACTGCACAGATCTGAGAAGCCCCAGTGAAGATCAGCAGAACCTTCAACCCAACTCATAGCTCACTGCAGACTTATTAGTCAAGACCAGAAGGACCACACAACCTATCTATAGCTTTGTGAGCAAATGATAAATCTTTATTGTTTTAAGACATTAAGTTTGGGGGTAGTTTATTATAAAATCGAATGTGACAGCAGATAGCTGAGATAGAAATTGATACATGACAGAGGGTGCTATCATAACAGAAACTTGAAATAGGTGGCATTAACTTTGAGACAGGATGCAGGTGGGGGTTGGAAAATGGTAAGTAAACTGTTAACAAGGACTGGGGACATGGTAAGGAATTCTAACTGGAGTCTGGAAAAATGATGATCCATGTAATGTCATCACAAAATAATTGACAAAACTGTTGCCTGCAGTAACTTGGAAGATGGAAAATGTATCTAATGAATTTTTGGATTTGCCTAAGGATATCTCCAGGCAGAATGTTGATAGTGTCAGCTAGATTTTCTTAATTGTGTGTGGTACAGCAAGAAAGTGATGAACTAAGAAAAACCTGACTAGCTCCTAAGTAGAATTTAGAAGGGAATACAAGAGATAGACTTATGGGCTACAGAATAAAACAGTTTCTCATCTCTGGTCCTCCAGCCAGGAAAAGATTATCAAAGTAAAATATAGCCTCTGGGCTTAGATCAAATCATCAATATGGCTTAAGACACTTTGTTAAGACCTCTGAAGGAATTAAGGAAGTGCTTAGCTGGTCCCCTCAGGTAGACAAAAGGGCTGGTAGGAACAAAGAGCGTCTCCCACAATTATCTGATATTCCCCCAATGAGTGTGATTAAAAAGAATTTGTTGAGTGCAATAGACACAAATCACATTATTTGAAAGCCCATAAGAGTGTTCTCAGGAGTTGTGTAGGCAAAAGTGGCTTCTTCATCCTGGCTTCAAAGGTACAGGGATTGTTCACAATGCAAAAAAACTTCTGAGTCCCCATCCTCCTAAGAAGAGAAATCCCGTGGGGGGCAGAGGATATAAGTCCCCCTGATTTATTCAGAATGGATGAAGTGAGAGATGGAATAGGAAGGAGGTCCCAGTGGCTGTGAAGAATGGACGAGGAAGCCTCTCCTAGGGGCAGAATGGAGGCCAAATCTGGGAACATTCTTTTCTCTCGTATCAGGGCACCTGGCAACATTTACCCAGTTAGATTTCAGGGAGTTCTGTATGCCTCCCATTCTTGCCTTTTGAATGACCGTGCTGTTTAATGCAATTTTTCTGTCCTTGTCACTATTGTATTTTTCCTGTTCTTCTCACTACTGTATGCTGGATGGAAACGGTTAAAAACAAATAACTTGTCTTTCTGGTTCAGAAGTCTCTAATCAAAATGTGCCACGTCTGGAGAGCCTTATGTAGACTTGATATAGACCATAAGATGCTGGACTTTGAGGACAATTCGATAATTGGAAGAAACTTGGGGGCACTGTGGGAGGGAGAGGGGCAAGTGTGGTTTGCATGTGAGAAGCATATGGAATTGAGGCCAAAGGATGGAAGACCAGTGGCTATTAGTAACCATGACCCCAATCCTTCATCCCTCCCTGAAACCACACTCTTTCAATATGACTTTGAGATCCTCTCATCAAGAGGTGGAGTTGATTTCACTGTTGCTTGAATGTTGGTAGGCTTTCTAATTTTGTTTTGCAAGTAAAATACAGCATAAATAATTGTGAGTCAGTTCTTAGCCTAGGCTTAAAGAGAGCTTGCCCACTTCTACTTTCTTTTTCTTTTACCTCTGTCTCATCATATGAACATCCTGGGCTAATTTGCTGGAAGGATGTGACAAATATATAAAGAGCTAAACCGGCCAACACCTAGCAGCCACCAAACATTTGATCAGCCAACATTAGAAGAATGACCTACTCCAATACAGCGAATAGTAGGTCTGTACGTGAGCCTAGGAGGAGTCAGCACTGCCTAGCTGATCCACACAGATCTGTGATTAGTAATGCATACTTATTGTTTTAAGGTTCTGAGTTGTGGGGTGGTATGATACACAACATTAACATAACAATAGGTAACTGATACAACCTGCTGTAGTAATTCTGAGTTCCCTTGAACCTAGTATTGCGGATTTCAAGTTAATGATCACTAATGGAGTGACTGGAAATTAGATAAATTACTTTTCTAAAGGAGAAAGAATTACTCTCCTCTGATTAAAAAAGACAACCAATGGGATCCCTATTGTTGTGGTATAGATGCAGGTGACACTGAATTTTCTTCCTGTTCTGAATTCTGTCATGTCAGTTGGAAGTGAGAAGAATATAAGAGAGGTAGACACCTCTGGGGAATTACTTCGGTAGCCAAGCAAGGAAGACACTGAGGTAGCAGGCAGCTGCCACTGTGATGGAGGCTACAGGGACTTAACCAGATTCTGAAAATCTGTTTACAAGATCAGGGACTGTTGACAGTTGAGAGCAGTGTTTTCACTCTTTGTCTCATAATAGAAAAACAAAAAATAGAAGAATTAAAAGTTATAATATTTAAGGCAACTTTTCCCAAAGAGGAATATCCATTGATTTTATTTGAAAGCAAGGTTCTATGTTCAGGAAAGTTTGGAAAACACTGGATCAAACAAAGTGAAACACATTTTCTTTAACTGCAGGACTTCCCAGACTCTTTACTATACCATTTGTATTGTGAATTCCCCAAAGGAACATAGGGCATGCAATATTCTCCAAGTTTATTTGACCATAGGACTCCTTTTTTTCACAGGGTATTTTGTAGGATTATATTTTCACCAAGTACACTTTGGGGAATGCTGAGTTCATGGTTTGTAGAGTGTGTAATTTTTACTTCCTTTTTTAAAGTTTTAAAATCTGTTCTATGAGGCTAACCTTTTCACCAGTGTTTTAATGTTCATACTTACTTGATGGAAAAAAAAAAAACAAACCTCTAAAAGCCCAACCTAGTGAAAAATCATGGCATTATATTCATAATTTCTTTTTGGTTCTAAGGTTCTATATTATGATGTCACATCTTTTAACACTTGCTTTAATTATAGGTCAAAATAATGATAATAATTTTATAAACATTCACATGTTGAGAAACTTACCATATGTCAGGTACTGCGTGAATTGCTTTACATATGTCATCACAAGTACTCTCAAGAAAAACTCTGAGTTCAGTACACTTATACTATGTTTAAAAATGATGAAATTGAAGCTTAGAGAAGTATGGCCAGGCCGCAAATCATCTTGTTTAAAAGAGACAAACTAAGATTCATAGAGTTCTACCTTATGCCACATCTGCTCACTTGATGACTGGGCACCATTAACCAGTAGGCATACCGCTGGGTTTTAGAGGAACACAGATGTACCGAGAAGACCACACTTGTTAGAGGACAATCAAAATGCATCCAGGTTAAGGAGGTAAGTGGGTTAGTGAAGCTGATGAAAAAGAGCATATCTGAAGACTATTTTGAAATTCAGCAGACTTTAGTGTTGATTAAACATAGAGCCTGAGGTTACAGACCTAGTGTTAAATGTGGAAATATATCAAATGCTTTGACTCTCCTGGAATGTGTTATTTTCCCAAACTCAAAGTTTATATAATTTGTTTTTTTGTGATTTTTTAAAATTAGAATACAAAGTTTTGAGTAAATTATCAGTCAGTTACTACTATGAGTAAACTTTGGACACAGAAGCAAACATTTGAAAAGAAAGAAAACAGTTGTTGTACTTAAAATATTTTGGCAGATGTGAGTACTAGTTGAGGTATAACCAGTAATTTTTTAACAGCTTTGTAAACATAATTGTGACATGCAATAATCCACACATATTTATAGTGCACCATCTGATAAATTTTGCTATGTTTACATCCACAAAACTATCATCATAATAAAGATAATGAGTATGTATTGCCTCAAAAACTTGCTTATGTTCTTTTGCAATTTCTCTCTGCCTCCTCTCCCCATTTCCTAAGTACTGGGGCAACCACTGATCAGCTACCACTATAGATTAGTTTAGTTTGCATATTATAGAAACTTACATAACTAGAAACATAATACACCATCATTATGTACTTTGTCTTTTTTCATTCAGCGTAATTATTTTGAAATTCATGCATACTGTTCTATGTGTTAATAGTCCACTACTTTTTTTAAAATTATTTTTTAATGCTTATTTATTTTTGAGAGAGAGGGGGGGGGGACACAGTGCAAGCAGGGGAGGGGCAGAGAGAGAGGGAGACACAGAATCGGAAGCAGGCTCAAGGCTCTGAGCTGTCAGCACAGAGCCTGATGTGGCGCTTGAACCCACAAACTGTGAGATCATGACCTGAGCTGAAGTCTGGAGTGTAACTGACTGAGCCACCCCCAGGTGCCCCAATAGTCCACTACTTTTTAAAAAAGTGTTTATTCATTTTGAGAGAGAAGGAGAGGGACAGAGAGAGGAAGAGAGAGGATCCCAAGCAAGCTCCCCACTTTTATCGCTGAGCCTGACGCAGGGCTTGATCTCACTAACTGTGAGATCATGACCTGAGCCGAATCCAAGAGTTAGCCGCTTAACTCACTGAGCCACCCAGGTGTCCCTTGTCCATTGCTTTTTATTGCTAAGTAGTATTCCATTATAAGCACATCATAGTGTGTTCATTCACCTATCAATGGATGTTAATGTGTTGTTTCCAGTCCTTGGCTATTACAAACAGAATTGTGACAAAGATTCATGTACAAGTCCCTTATGGACATACGCTTTCTTTCATCTTGCTTAAACTTTGCAGTGCAGTGTGAGGATAATATGATAGATGCACGTTTAACTTTTTAAGACACTGTACAAGGTTCCCAAAGTGGTTTCATCCTTTTACATTCCCATGAGCAATATATGAGAGTTCTTCCATATCCTTGTCAATGCTTGGTATGGTCTAGCTTTTTAATTTTGACAGTCTAGTAAATCTCTAGTATTATTTCATTGTGGTTTTAATTTGCATTTTGGCTAATGATGTTGGGCATCTTTCACATGTTTATTTGCCATCCATGTATCTTTTTTGATGAAGTATCTGTTCAAATATTTGTCCATTGTTTTATCGGATTGTTTGTTTTCTTATGTTTTGAGAATTCTTTATATATTCAGAATATCTGGTTTGCTTGGTCATTTTTCTTACAATGAAATGAGGATTTTGTTTAATTTTAAATATTGATTCATTTGCATGGTCTTTCTAGTTAGAGAGTTCAGGCAGGAATCTGACTTGCTTCATTTTTCCTTTCTACTTATTAAAGTGTTCCTCAGGTCCTCACCATCTGGGCATCCAGGCATGTCCCCAGTATGGGACCCTGGCACCTCTAATACTTTAGGGTGTTCTTTTTTTCTCTTTCTGTAGCCTCAAGGAGTTTCCTTACATGCCAAACAGTATTCAGTTGAATAATCAAGGGAAGGAGGGAGTGTCTTCTGCCGATCTCTGGAATCCTTTCTTTGTGCAATTCTCTCATCTCTGGCACTCTCTCCAGCAATTTTTAGCTCCTGTTATGTCCCCAGACCCTCAGTTCCATCTCTTTAACTTGGAGAGTTAAGAGAGTTAAGCCTTTAGGGCTTCACTTAAATTCCTTTTTCCGAAACATGGTCTAAAAAGTCTCTCAAGGTAGTAAGTGGTGCTAATGTAGGGTCACCTCATTTATGTTCTGCTGATCAGGGATCATTGCCCTTTATTGGGTGATGCCCAGTGTTCTGAAATTGTTTTCACATATTTTGCTATATTTATTTGTGCTAGGTCAGAGGGTAAAACAGGCCCCTATTACTCCATTTTGACTTGAAGAAGATGCCTTATTAACAGTTTCATTTTTATTTATGACCATGATACTTATTTTTAAGCCTACTGATTTCTCTATTTTCATGTATTATTTTCCCTTCATTGGGGTAGGCTTTGTGTTTGCCTTTGTTTTATTCCCTTGGATTGTTTTTCATTCATCATGTGGTCTCTTAGCTATTTTTAGAAAATATATTTCCATATTTATTCTGTAACTGATGCCATGCTAAAAGCTGTACTTATAGACATATGAATGACTTCTCTGCTTCTCTTATGGTTTAGGTTAGAAAGAGAGGCAAAAATACATAATTAAAAATTACAAAGTATCAAGTACTTGCTTTGATTCCTTTGTGATTCTTAATGATTGGTTTTTATTTAATGTATTCAAGGGCAGGGACTGCCTTATTCAGTGTTAAAATTCTAGTGCCCAGCCCAGCATCTGGAACCCATTAGATGATCAAGACAAATATATAATTACAAACCAAGGGGATAAGTGCTTGTATCAATTTCTTTTCGATTCTTCAATTGGTGTTTATTCTGTGTTTGTGTGCAGAGGCCTTAATTTACTGTTGAATCAATGAATTAGATAGATATTCATTGTATTATCTAGTGGAGTTAAGGACACCAGTCTGGGAATTTAGAAAAAAACATGGAGGAAGTCTTTTGAAATGAGACCTGAGAGATGAGTATAACTTCTCCACAAGGAGAAAGGTAGAAAGGGTTTTCAACAAAGCCTTAGAAGATAGAAAGAGGATTATTCATTGAGGAACATTGAGCAGCTCAGAGTGAACAGAATAGAGGTGTTTTATATCATATGTGTGTGTGTATGTGAATAGAGGTGTTATATATATACATATATGTTTGTATGTGTGTGTGTATGTGAATAGAGGTGTTATACACACACACACATACACACACACACACATATATATACATACATATATATGTGTGTGTGTGTGTGTTATGTATGTACTACGTGTTTGTGTGTGGTGTGGTATGTGTATGTGCATGTGCATGAATACACAAAGGGACTTTGCAGCATGGAAGAAGGGGGATAGAAGGAGTAGGGAATAAGATTGGAAAGAAAATAGGTACTGTATTGTTAAGGGTCTTGATATCATGATAACTTTGACCTGTAGTATGTAAGAAAGAATCAACTTGAATCCTAAATTAGGATGTACTGTTTCTATATAATGGGCAGTAGAACAGTGGGTGTGTTGATAATCAGAAGACATGAGACAAGAAGATTAAGTAGGAGGCTATTGTATAGGAAATATATATATCAATAGAACTTATAACCAAAATCTACCTAGGATAATATGTTGAATATTCCAGATTAGCATTAAGCAGGGCATTAATCATAGTGTTGGAGGAAACTTTAATAGGTCAGGCAATTGGAAAACACATTCAGAGAGGAAAGAGTATAATTTATATAATCTGAGCAACGGAATGACTTGACCTTGTAAATATGTTTTTCTTTACATTTAAGATTTTTTAAAGTATGTATTTCAAAACTGTGCGATACCTGGCTACTATAGAACTATTCAAGATTATCTGGTAGAACTCTTTCATTTTATCTCTTCCCCACACTGACAAATGGTAGACCTCAGTAGTATCGTCTTACCCTGTTACATATGAAAATGTATGCATATATGAACACATGCATGTATATAGACACATATTAAGCTGATATTCTCTGCTCTCTTCATCTTTGGCAATATAATATGGCAATTTTTATTTATTTTTATGTTACAAATTATCAGAGAAGAGCATCTGCTTAAAACTTATGGACTATTATTTCATGGATATCATATTTCTGAAGATAGTTTGATTCTTTACTTTGACTTTCTAAAGATTCTCATAAATGTTTTCAATTCACAGTTACTTACAATTTTCATATTGAGATACATACACTTTATATACATAAAAACTATTACTATTCAAATATTTAGCTGGTCATTTGAAATTGTAGTGCATCTTTTCTAGACTATCACTCAGGTAGTGCAATTTCTAATAATTTGAAATTAGAGAACAACTTCATACAAAATTATTCTAAATGTTATGGTAATAATATTAATTTATGCTACACTTTAAAGTTACAGATGTTTCCTTAACGTTGGTAAGATTTTTAGTTACTTAACAATCATAACTTTTCATAAATAATTATGATAAATGAAATAATCCCCAAACCCTCTGTAACCTAGTGTTATTTATACATACTCAAACAATTTATTATATGATTTTATTCTTGCATTTTGAAAAGCCCTGAATTTTTGTAGTTTTTTATAATAAAATGAGGCTTTTGTTGAACTTTTAATATTGATTCATGTGCATGGTCTTTCTACTCAGAGAGAGAAAGCAAGCCCTAGAGATCCAGCTTGCTTCCTTTGTTCTTGCTATTTACCAAAATACTCCTCAGGCCCTCACCATCTGGGTTTGGGGCATGTTGATGATCTGTAGGAGTTACCTCAGAGATTAAAGATTACAGTGGAAATCCTGAAGAGTTACAGCTTCAGACCAAGCCTTTAGCTTTCGTCTTAGAATGGTCAAGCCAGGGCTCCTGGGTGGCTCAGTCGCTTAAACACCCAACTTCAGTTCAGGTCATGATCTCACAGTCTGTGGGTTCGAGCCTCGTGTCGGGCTCTGTGCTGACAGCTCAGAGCCTGGAGCCTGCTTCAGATTCTGTGTCTCCCTCTCTCTCTGCCCCTCCCCTGATCATGCTCTGTCTCTCTCTGTCTCAAAAATAAATAAAAACATTAAAAAAAATTACAAAAAAAGAATGGCCAAGCCAAATATTATTACCGAGAATTAAAATTTTGTTTAAAGTATAAGATGAAAACCTAAAACTAATGCTATTTTGTCCAAGGTAATCATCTTTAGATAGCCTTAAAATTTGTCTCTGACTTATTTAGTAAATAAAAATGTATTTCTCTTTTATATATGTCAGACACTTTGATAGCTGCTAGGAATAAAAAATATATAAATTATTTATAGGAATTCAAGAATAAAAATATCAGATATTTCACTCCAAAATAAGAGATATTTTCTTTTAAAACATTATAATTTTTTTTAATGATTTATTTATTTTTGAGAGACCGAGAGAGACAGAGTGTGAGCACGGGAGGGGTAGAGAGAGACAGAGACAGAGTCCGAAACAGGCTTCAGTCTCTGAGCTGTCAGCACTTAGCACAACACAGGGCTCAAACCCATGAACTGTGAGATCATGACCTGATCCACCACCAAAGTCGGACACATAACTGACTGAGCCACCCAGATGCCCCAGGGCATTTTAATTATAAAGAATATACATTCTATATATAAATAAGGAAAATTTGATAATTCCAAGCAAAACAACAATATTAAGAAATAGCTCTTTTGCATAGTTAAAAAAATTTTTTTTTAATGTTTATTTTTGAGAGAGAGAGAGAGCAGTGGAGAACAGCGAGAAGGGACACAGGATCTGAAGCAGGTTCTGTGCTGACAACAGAGAGCCTGGTGTGGGTCTTGAAGTCGTGAACTATGAAATCATGACCCCAGTCAAAGTTGGAGGCTTAATGGATTGAGCTACCTAGGCACCCCCAAGAAATAGATCTTTAAACACAATTGGTTTCCTAAATTCACATAATCTTTTTCTTTGTTCATAAATTTTATGTATTTTTCAGCAGAAAACCTGAAAGAGTAGCTTATCGCTTTCCCTGTCTTACTAAGCTACTGCCTCTGTGCTTGCTGTTTTTTCCTTGATGTTTTTCTTTCTTGTTACACTTGATCTCTCCAATTTATTGCAGCTGTGGTGGTGGTGGTGGTGGTGGTGGTGGTGGTGGTGTGTGTGTGTGTGTGTGTTTATGAGGTGGTGATGGGGGTATTAATAACAATTCTCAGGTTATTTTCATTTCCAATTCAATCCTCAGTACTGCTTGTTGGGTATAGGACCAGAGTTAGTATATAAGCTTCACTATGCAATAACTTTCTGTTTCTTTCCTTGGCTAATAGCTTCTAAGGTTTATGGCATGAGCTTGAATGGTTGTGTGGTTGTTAATGTTGAATTATGGGTTCTTTTCCGTCCACTGCCTCTGTTCTTATTCACTTGATAACAACTGAAGAAGGGAAACTATTTGCTTCAGCTTTACTTTTCCATCTTTACCTAAAAATCTGGCCTTGCTTAAGAAATAACTATTACAGGGGCACCTGGGTGGCTCAGTCGGTTAAGCGCCCGACTTCAGCTCAGGTCGCGATCTTGCGGTCTGTGAGTTCGAGCTCCGCCTCGGACTCTGGGCTGATGGCTCAGAGCTGGAGCCTGCTTCCGATTCTGTGTCTCCCTCTCTCTCTGCCCCGCCCCTGTTCATGCTCTGTCTCTCTCTGTCTCAAAAATAAATAAACGTTAAAAAAAAAGAAAGAGTCATTACATGTTTGAACAACTTAAAGCTTAAGTTGAATGTAATGAAACATTTAAAAAAACAGACTTTTTCTTTTGGTTTTTCTACATAATGAGTCCTTTAAGAAAGCATGTGTTCCAAGAGAGGGCAAAAGTGAAAAAAGCTAAATTTCTTTTCACCATATTGTGACGTGAAAGTACAAATATCACACATTTAATCAACCTATCAAGCCGAATCAGACTACCAACACTGAATTAGATTATATAATAACCTATATATAAGACATGGCATTTTTCAAAATGAATTTTCCTTTTACTTAAATTTTTATACAAGTGATATGTAATTCAATTAAAAAATTGTCAGTGGGCAGGGGTGCCTGGGTGGCTCAGTCAGTTAAGGGTCCGACTTGGGCTCAGCTCATGATCTTGCAGTTTGTGAGTTTGAGCCCTGTGCCGGGCTCTGTGCTAACAGCTCAGAGCCTGGAGCCTGCTTCGGAGTCTGTGTCTCCTCCTCTCTCTGCCCCTCCCATGCTCATGCTCTGTCTCTTTCTGTCTCTCAATAATAGGTAAACGTTTAAAAAAAAAAAATGTCAGTGGGCAGCCCAGAGCCTGCTTGGGATTCTCGTCTCCCTCTCTATCTCTGCCCATCCCCTGCTCTCATTCTCTCTCTCCTTGTCTCTCTCAAAAGTAAATAAATAAACATTTTTTGAAAAGTTGTCAGTGGGGAGAATCTTTACCAAGTCAATGAAATGGATGAGAATGAATTCTAGGGGTTATTCCTTTGTTTTCCCTGATTTCCCTGCTTTCCCTTTTCAAGGGTTTTCTCTGCTTTTAAAGCTGATGGACATTGGCTTAGAATTCCCTGTTGTTTTGGGTGGCCATTCATTCAATGCTGCCATCAAGACTAAATTAACTCAGCCAGAGATCTAAAAAGGAAATGATAATAACAGGGAAGAAAAGTGGAAATGAATGTCTGCAGGACTTATATTTCAAATGCCTATGAAATACACATATTTTAAAGTGTTCTTAAAATGCATTTTATTTTATTTTATTTATTTATTTATTTTTATTTATTTTTGGGACAGAGAGAGACAGAGCATGAACGGGGGAGGGGCAGAGAGAGAGGGAGACACAGAATCGGAAACAGGCTCCAGGCTCCAAGCCATCAGCCCAGAGCCTGATGCGGGGCTCGAACTCACGGACTGCGAGATCGTGACCTGGCTGAAGCCGGACGCTTAACCGACTGCGCCACCCAGGCGCCCCTTAAAATGCATTTTAGATAGACTTGTTCATGAATGAGTTTCTGGTTATATTTTATATTTAAAATAATTTCTGGGTATTATGCCATTAAACGTAGTTTTTGTGGTTGGCATAAGAAGATATTTCAGTTATGCTTCTTGCTTTATTTTTCTCTAAATTATTGGAAGTGAATCTCCAGAACTCAATACTTTGAAGAAGAAATAAATTCCTTTCTTTTCATCAACACTTTTATCATTATATATACTTTTTTTTTTTCCAGGAAAACATTTGTTTACCAGGCATAGGATTGGATTTATCCTTTCAATTATATAACTATTGGGCAAATATTAATGAGTATTACGTGCACAGCATTGTGTTGGACATTTTAGAAGGATTTTTTAATCTAGTTGAGCAAACCAGATTACATTTATAATGAGATGTTGTTACATTGTCGGTGTAAATTTCAGGGAAGGAGGCTATCACTATCGTATGGAGCAGTCTAAGGAATGAAATGTATTTGAAATAGCCAAATGGAAATGACCATTTGATAAAAAACAGGATGGTGGTGGGAGAGCAAAGGTACTGACATATAAAAAAAAGCCAGACATGTTGAGGGGCTGGATGAGATTTGACTAAAAAAAATGAACCTTTCAGGTGAATGACAAGAAATACTATTCTATGTGTGGTCGATTGTACTTATAGTTAATTTCAGGCTGCAGAGTTTCAGCTTGAGGCAAGAAGAAGTAGACAATAACTAAAGAGTTAGTGAAATTAAATTATGAAAGGCTAGAATACTTTTCAAATAATTTGGGTGGAGTTTAGATTTAAGAAGGTCAGCTAGGATTATGGTTTAAATATGTCATCCTGACCGAAGAAAGGCTTTCATTGGGGTGGTGGTGGAGAGAATTAAAAAGTTTAGACTCTGATGGACCTGAGATGAATCATTACTCTCATTAGGGTATTTCTAAACATGGAGATATAAATAATGGTGAAAAACAGGAAGGAAGAGCGGACTTTTCCTCAACATTTGAAAAACAAATATCTTTGAGAGGAAAGAGAGTCTTAGGAGTTATGAGTATTTAGGAATAGCCTAATTATTATTATGGGATATTTGCTATGATTATGTAATAATCACTCTGCTAAATATTTTATATTCATTATTTAAATTAAAGACCATGAGTGGTTTTATAGTGTTTTGCTATCAATCAAACATGGATATTTTCTCTCAGTTTTAAAAAGATATTACTTACTGTTCATTTTTTGTTTAAGTATTTAGTAAATTGTCTCAACAACACATATTATATAATTCATTTGTTATCTTTGACTTAAAATATTCTTCCTAACATATACTAATTAATGTTTTAAACCAAAGTTAGTTTATGAGCTTTTCATCTTGTTCCTATGATTAATCTTTCTGTCCTATTTGTGTATTCGTTTATTATTTAAGGTTTATTAAAACTTATTAAGATTTTTATTTTTTATTTTTTACTGTTTGTTTATTTTTGTGAGAGAAAGACAGAGCATGAGGGGGGGGGGGAAGAGCAGAGAGAGAGGGAGACACAGAATCTGAAGCAGGCTCCAGGCTCTGAGCTGTCAGCAGACAGCCTGATGCAGGGCTGGAACTCATGAACCATGAGATCATGACCTGAACGGAAGTCGGGTGCTTAACCGACTGAGCCACCCAGGAGCCCCTTTTAAAATGTGTTTATTTATTTTAGTTTTTAATTTTTTTAGATGATTTCTAAATCATAATAGAAATATTATTTAAAACATTTCATAATCATAAATAGAAAACCTATTGACTTATTGATGTGTTCTACCGTCTCTAGTGAGCTCACAAAACTTTCAGTAATTATGATCATTTCTAGTTGATTTTCTTGTTTTCAAATCAGCAAATCTGTTTTTTTACAAATAATGATACAGTAATCTCTTCCTTTGCAAAATGTAAACTTTATTTATTTTTGTCTCACTAGCTTGGCTATGACTTCTAAAACTATACTGAATATATTAATAGGCATTCTTTTATTAGAAGTATATGTACATTAGGAGTTAAGCATACTCTTATTTATTTGAGATATGTATAATAAGTAGTATATATACATTTAATAACAATTTCTGAGACGTTGGATTTTTTTTTATTTAAAAAGGATATTTACTTTTATTATACGACTTTCTGACAGTTAACAAGATATGTTTTTCTTTTTTTACCTGCTGAGATAGTTAATAATAGTAAGTGTATTGCATTTCAGACAACCTTGAAATAAAGTCAAGTTAGTCATGGTGTGTATTAATTTAATGTATTACTTGGATGGGCTGTCTAGGGCTGAGATTTCCTGTCATTGAGTTCTCTTTTTAGATGATAACGTCAAAAGTCACACTAGTGAAGTGAATCTCAAAGCTTACATTCTTATAAGGTCTAGCACTCTTGAAATACAGTTTTTTTGAAGATTTTCAAAGAAGTAATTGATAAAAGTTTTTTGTTTCTAGCAACATTTTTGGAGCAAATTCATTGGTCAAAAGTTGCTTAATGTCTTTCAGATTTTTGTTTTCTTATTGAGTTACTTTTGGTTATTTATATTTTCCAGAGAAACATCCATTTCATGTTATTTTTTCCAATATTAGTATGGTATTCTCTTCTTTCTGTCTGTATACAGAAGGTTTAGTTTAATTTCTCTGTGTGTTTATATTGTCTTTCTTTATTAGATTTTCCAAAGGGTACTCTGTTTTATTGGTGCCTTCTATAATTGTATTTTTAATTGTTTTCTAATTCATTAATTCTACTTTTAATTCATGCTATTCTTGGAATTATTTTGTTGTTCTTATTTTAAATACTGTATTTGAGTTAAAAGTTTAGTTCAATTATTAATTTCTTTCTGGTCTAATAACAACAATGTTGATAGATATAACTATTAATTTAAATATGGTTTGTTTGCATTCCATAAGTTTTAATGTACAGTATAGTTCTTATTAGAGTCTATAATTGCAACTTTGGTTTCCTCGTTAAAATTTACATAGTACATTTGAATTATCAAATGATTTGATTTTTACATTGGGTAATTTTTTATTTAATTCGATACTATTTAATTGTGAACAGAGGATTTAGTTTATGTAGTTAGAAGTTTTCATTTTGAAAAAAAAAATTCATTCATATGGATATTCACTAACAAACAAATAGCTGGGAAAAGTAACCAAAGGTTGCCAAACCTTATTGAATATCAGAATTATGGGAGAGTTTATTAAAACACAATTTGCTGGCTCCACTCTTAGGGTGGCCACAAACCATGGGCAGCTGGGGCAAGCAGGCACACACAATGGCAGGCAGGAGGAAGTTAGCTTCACACAGATCAGACAGCCTGTGGCAAGGTCTCACCATTAACTGTGCCTCAGGCAAAATGTTGGTCCACGGGTTGGGGTCTGGCAGGGAGAGAGCAGTGTGTGCTGTTGTAGGATAGGAGGAAGAGATAGTCCACTTCCCCAGAAGTAAGGGACCAACCAGCCTACATGCCCAAAGGAACCATAAGGTTTGCTTTATCAGAAAAAACAAAGCAGTACAAGATAATTTACTTAAACATGCATACTGCCTTCAGCACCAACTTAACCATTTTCACAAAAGCCCAAAGGGAGGGGCAGTCGCCAAGATAGAAAAGCTGTTTTCTGAATCCTATTTAGTAAATCATTCCTTCCAACATAATAATAAAGGAAAGCTACATCAATGAAAAGAAGGTAAATGTTGTTATCAAAGGATGTGCATGCCATGTGTTTTATGTCTGTGGATTAAATTCTTCCCAGCATACTACCATTTGTGTTGATATTATCCCTTAGAAATCTTTTACTTCTGAAAATGTACATCTGGTAAGAAAAACTGAGTCAGTGACTTGTGCATACATAAATCACTTCTTTCTTCCTCTTGGAGGCAGTTTCAGTCTGAAGACCTCCCTTGGAAAAAATAAATAAAAAATAAATGAAATTAAAATAAAAAGGGAAAGTAGAAAAGTTTGAAAACACAGCCCAAATGACAGTAAATGTTAATGGTCTGATCACACACGCCAAAATTGTCCTTCAAACTGAAGTGTGTATTAAATAGTAATGGATAGATATACTTCTCTGTGAGATCTGATTTGTCTAGCAAATCCTTACTGACATATACTCTCATTTACTACTATATAGCCTTTTGAAAATGCCATTCCAGCAGAGCATAAAAAAGGTTATTTAGATTAAGTATAGTTACAAGATAAGCAGTATACTGAGTTCATTGGGCTTCATGCACGCTCATTTAATATCCACCGCTCCATTACTCTGAATCAAACTGTCCCTGAAAGAACAAGAAGAAGGAAAAGGGCATTAAAAAACACAAATCACAAGGTAGAGAACATTCTTCTTAAAAACGAAATGGTCTCCATGTGTTACCATTTAATACCATGGAAATACTTTCCTGACTTTTATAGCATGCAAAGAAATTGCACCAATCTATTAAAGAATGCAATAAAAAAAAAAAAAAAGACTTTGAGGTGGGTTAACATTTTCCAGGTCTTTATCATTCTAGATGGGCTGGGAACTTCAAAACACTGTAAAATATTATAAATGGTATCCATTTGCATCTGTGTGCAGCTTATGGCATAATGAATGCATGACCACTTAACCATTTATTGAATACAGGAAGAAATACGATAAGACCTTCACTGATATCTTTTAAAACAAGGCCCAAAGCCAAGTTTTAAAGAAAGACAGAGTGCCAAAACAGTTTTTCTTTTTCTTTTCCCCTTAACTTTAGTGCCATTAAATGGCTTTTTGGACTTTGTTTGAAATTCAGGTTATTAATATAACTGGAGAAAATAATTTTTAGAGGGATAAGGTATTGTGATAAAATATAAACAAGAAAAGCCTAAAGTTTAGAGGACAAAATGACAGTGCTAATACCAAAGTTATACGGGGTGATTTAAGTCATTGTTAAGGCCTTTCACATGTTCAGTTTGCATTTGACAGTGGCTGAACTTTATTAGCCTTTAATGGCCTTCATTAAATTATATTTGGTATCTAAGAGGCTATGCATTGAATGGGGATCATGAGGACATTCTCCTTTAGAAATATATATACCTCAACTAAGGAGGTACGACCCTAAGCATCTTGTTTTAGGGAATAGTGTCCTATCTTATTTCAGACTGTGGACAAATGACAATTTTTATAGATTTTCTTTCAGTGGGCTCCTTCCCAGTAGCATTTAAACAGTCTCTCTCTTAAATTAAAAAAAAAAAAAAAAATCCCTTATGGACACTTCATCTTCCCACGGTTATTGCTCTAGCTGCTATTGTTCTTTGTCTCCTCCTCACAAATAGGAAAACATTCCGTGCATCTTCTCACCTCCAAACCTGTCCCCAACAGACTAATCTAGCTTCTTCACTGACCTTCCCCTGCTCAGCTCACACCAAGGTCACTAGTACTGACGTGTAGATAAATCACATTTGAACTTTCAGTCACTGTCTTCCTTTTATCAGTTGCTACTACATCACCATATTTTGTAAAGGAAAAAAAAAAACCTTCCTTTTTAAATGATTTTTGCACATTGGTCATAAATATGTAGGCTCACCCGGGCTCTTTCGTAAATCTGATTCTCTTCTAAACCAGGGACTTATTTCTAGGCAACTCATTCCCTCTCCAGCTTTGTTAAAGACCCTGAAATATGTACCAATAGCCAGACTATAAATAGTAGGCTGTCAGTAAACATCGATTTCCTGGCTGGCTGACCCACCTTCCTTCTGTTCCCTAAGCCTACACAGTAAACTCCCTAGAGGGCATTTTTAATTGGAGGTCTCTCTGTTACCTAGAACTCAGAATTTCCTAAAATAAATGTATCATCTCCACAAACTACTCCCATCCTATCTTCCCCTTTAAGAGGTGGGGAGACAGACCTTGCTTCTTCAGTGTGCTTCCTAATTTACTTCATGGTGTCAGCTGCCACCTGGTTGCCCACGTGAGTACCCTGGGAGTCCTTCTTAACTCCTTTCTCTCCCTCATTTATTTCCCAGTGAGTCACAATATCCTACCATTCTAATGCTGCCTTATGTCCATTTTCACCGTCACCATCATGTATCAAGGAACAATTACTATTTTATATTTAGACTCCTTCCACAGCCCGCCAACTTCTTTCCCAATCTCCAGTTTTAATCCAAGATTTTTTCCTACTGGGTAAATTTCTTCTCCAAAATCAAGGCTAACTCCACTAGTGGAATCCCTTCAATTTCTTTTTACTGCCGTTCGAGAGGAAAAGAAGTGCCTGCTTTGTTAGGATGATTTAAAAGGCCCCAACTTACACCTTTCCCACCTTCATTCATACCAGTCCCCATTGCAATAATAAACCCCAGTCACAGTAAACTTTGTTCACTTCTTCAAATCTCATATCTAGTTTGGAATATACATGCACCTTTTCCATCCATTGGATTACTCATTATTGTTTATGTTTCAGTCAAATTTCACTTGGACCAGAAAGTCAGCCCTGATCCATGGCCCCCACTGCCCACCTCCTCTATGCTATTTACTCCTGTTCAGTTCTGTAGCATGATGTGCCTTTCTTTTAAGGCAGTATTGCTGTAAGAGCAATATAATAAAAACAGGCATTGCCATTTCCTCCTGATTATCTTTCTTACACACCATAAGCTCAGTGAGTACAGAAATCATGTGTGTCTTGCTCACTGTATCTGATACAGAAGTAATACATTGCATATGCTCAATAAAGATTTAGAGCATAGGAAAATAGTGCATGCCTTAGCAGTATTGGGAATCCCTGAGTCATCATGGTGGACCCTCTCAGAAATTTCAGCAGGGTGTTGATCCTTTTTTATAAAGCTCAGTCTTCAAAAAAGAGGAATCCTCTTTTTAATACTAAAAGGAGGAATCCTCATTTGTTGACTGTTTATAGAGGCATGGGAATTGCTATATGTGTTAACATTAATCCTCTCCATAGTTTTCTTGTCAAAAATGATTTATAAATTACTCCTAGTCGTGCCCTGCCTGGGGAGGCTGCAGTTGTCTCAAGGTTCTGTATACTTACTGGCAATTTATCATTTAAACACTCATTAATTTGCCCAAATTATTTGGTTTTCATTTTTATTTCTGACTATAACACTTCTTTCTTATGATAATAAATCCTTTTGTTTATCTTGATTCTCTCTTATTCTAATTCTAAGGAGCTGTGTCTTTTATTTGTATTTTGGTGTTTGATGAAGGAAAACATGATTTTCTTAAACAGTAATACACAAATTTACATAGCAGTTAATGTGGTCCCTCTTCATTTTCCAGAACTGAAGAATCCAGTTATTTGTTTTGTTTTCATATCAAAGTCCACAGTCATCCCACTCTTGCAGTTATTTAAGTCATCTTAATCTCTGTATTTGAGTAACTATCAGCTCCATTCAAATTGATTTTTCACACATTATCCATGTCTGGATTTTGTCATCATGTTAAATCTTAAATGTGGCCAACCAGTGTCTATGTACCCTGATGGTCTTTTTTTTTTTTTTTTTTTTTTTTGGTATAGGGCAATAACTTGACTATTTCATTGTTGTGTCTTCTTTTTTATTCCTACGGTATTTGAAGTTTAACAGAATCCTCACAGAGGACTATGATGAATACAAACAAATAACTCTTTATTCTTAAGCATTTTGGCACACAGATGGTGAAAATTGTATTTTGCCAGTACGATTTTCCTTGGAAGATTCCAACCAACACAACAGGAAATCTCCTCTTGCTTACATATAAACGTGGCTTTCCTCAGAATTTGTGTTAGTAAAAGACAATGTGGTGGCATAGCTAGGAAGCATCTGAGCTTTTAAACACTGGTAATATCCTTCTAAAGAGTTGCTGGTTTATTGTATAATAGTGAGGATTCAGGCAAAATTTCCCATGGGTAAGCATTTAAAAAAGACATAATTTTAAGGCGAAGACATATTTAATATAAGAAATACCATAACTGAGGCATGAGCCACCTAGATATCCCCCAAGTCTTTGGCTCACTTGAGTAGATGGAACTTGTAAGATACGCATAAAATTGTCTTGCATACCCATTTCTCCAAGGTGGAAGCCCGGCTTAGCTCCCAGTATCTCCAGGGATTTGGGGTGGGGACTTGAATTTCCCCTGGACTTCCCTGGCCCCAATAACTTTTTCCTACCAAGCTGATCTCCAGACGGTATGTCACCAATGCATATACTATTCCATTTCCACAATAGATCACCTTGCTGCACACCACCCAATAACTCCTGAGAAGAACTGCCACTATAGGCAGCAGGTGGAGAAGGGTTACTATATAATAAAGAATCCAGAGCATTATTGAGCAAGCTTGGGAGTCATTGATTAGGAAGTGATACATCCCTAATACAACTAAGCATGTCTGTTTGTATAACCATGAAAATAGAGTTTTTAATATTCAAATCTCCTATTTTTTCCCCTCAACTGACAACATATGAAATTTCCTAGATCTTAAGATTCAAAATTAAGAAGTTGCTTGTCATTATAGTGGATATAATGGATATAATGTCATTATAGTGGATATAATTATAGATGGGGGTCATCTATAATGTTGTCTAAACAGCCTTTACCAATATGTGAAGTATTTGGGGGTTATTACTGAATATGGGCATGATTTGGGAATAGATAGAATTGTTATTGTTAAAGATAGCTACATACACATTTGTGGAGTATATCTTTCTTTATTCAGTAGTTGATACATAACATGATGTTCAGGATCACATTTCATGCTTTCTGGATTGTCGTTTTCAAAATAGTGACAGAACATGAAAATTTCCATGATGTAAAACATTTAGGAAGAAATTTAAAAATTCTTATAAACCTGTAAGTTCTCTTTTGAATATATATGAATAAAGTGTAAAAATGATTTGGGGGAACATTTAGGAATCCCAAGATAATCTGATCTGTGTGTGTCCAATTTACCAGCTATGTAATGCATAGAGCTAACAAGTCCTCAAATGAAATATATACAGCTGAATGACAAAGAAAAATCTCAATATGTATAGAATAAGATATCTATGCATCTCAACAACAGTAAGTGTTATTAAAAAAATGTTTAAAACTGTCAGTATGCTCATTGTTCAGAAAAATAAAAAGAGATGCAATGAAGTCATTTTTATTTAAAAGCATTTTAATTTTTTTAAAGTTTATTTATTTATTTTGAGAGAGAGAGAGCACGTGGGGAAAGGGCAGAGAGAGAGCGAGAGAGAGGATCCCAAGCAGGTTCCATGCTGTCAGCACAGAGCCCGAAGTGGGGCTCTATCTCATGAACCTTGAGATCATAACCTAAGCCCAAATCAAGAGTTGGATGCTTAACTGAATGAGCCATCCAGATGCTGAAAGCATTTTAATTTTTAAATTTTAGTGGTTTTGGTATTCAAAAATTTTAGTCATTCCTTTGCTGTTTCTACAGCTCCAGTTTCTTTTTTTCCTTAAAAATCACCCCCCCCCCCACCCCCACCACACACAGCCTCAGTCTTATCTGAATCTTATAGTCATGAGGAGTTTAACTTCATTTTCAAATTAGGATTTGTTCTTAAACCTGGTAGAAAAATAACAGCAACGTCGGTTGTTTATAATTACTAGTTATTATTCTTCATTTAATTTGGAGACTCCAAAATTTGCAAATAGTGGAAATAGTGATTTAGTAGAGAATCTTTGAACAGTCATATTTCATTTTTTGAAATAAAAAACTAGAGAGGTGTACTTACTCTGGAATCGTTCCCTTGAGTTTTACTTGGAGATTTAAAGCATATAGAAAATAACAAAGATAATATGGCATACAGCCATTTGCTCACCACCCTGCCATTTTGTTTCCAATTTCACACAGTAATTATTAAAAGTAAACTTGGATTTTCTTTCCTTTTCTAGTCCCCATTAGCCTCTTTCACTGTCAAGAAGTAGCTATTATATTTTTAATTAATACAACTTCATAAACTATATGTATTGCATGTGTTTCATAAAATACATGTAAATGTCATAATAACTTTTGCATTCTGCTTAGTTTTTACTCAATGTAATGTTCCTGAGATTTGCCAATACATTTTATAGCTGTAAATTAATCCATCATATAGATATGTTTAGATGTTTTGAATTTTCCTCACTTCCTTGTTTTCTTGAATTTCATTTTAGATTTACTCTTATACCACAGAGTTCATACAGTTTGTTCTATGATGGAGATATTTGGCTTTGGTCTTCATTTTGGATAAATGCTGATTTCAACATTTAGCCCTTAGATATTCAACTAAAATGTTTATATTGCTTATCTGTTGATACATATGTATATTGACTTAAATTAATATTCTTACACATAAATATGTATATTGAAATAGATCTTAAAAGGGAGCTATCAATCCTACTGTCTGAGAATTTAAAACTAGACATTTGTGATGTTATTCATCCATTTGTTCATTCATTTCTTTCCCCTTTGGTTTCTCTTTTGTATTCAATAACATTCATATCCCATGATGATCACCAATAAAATAGAACCTTGCATCAGGAGATATAATACAAATTGCAGACAATTCTCCATTCCTCTTTCTGCAGTTACCTAAAGATCATTTTGAATTTCGTGTGTTTAAGTGCTTTTCAAAAGAAATGTGCTTTTCTTTGATTAAGTCTTGAAAACGCTGGTGATAGCCACTCACCATAAAATAGTATTTAACTTCTCATGTCAGTTAAGTGTCATTTTCTGATGAGAATTTTTATTTAACAGCATCATTCTATAGAGTAGCGTCTATAATGACTGTTCCATTTTCCCACATCCCTATCCGTAGGGACAAAGGAACAGAGAGAAGTAAGCAACAACATACTTGTTTCTATGACCCCAAAATTAGTCTGAATTGGAAATTATATTCCAAATACTTGAGATGGAATTGAACCTTGGCTTTTTATAAATTCCAAATGCTGCTGCAGGTTATTTAAAAACACTTCACTTTTTTTTTTTTTTAAAGAGTTTTTCAACGTTTATTTATTTTTGGGACAGAGAGAGACAGAGCATGAACGGGGGAGGGGCAGAGAGAGAGGGAGACACAGAATCGGAAACAGGCTCCAGGCTCTGAGCCATCAGCCCAGAGCCTGACGCGGGGCTCGAACTCACGGACCGCGAGATCGTGACCTGGCTGAAGTCGGACGCTTAACCGACTGCGCCACCCAGGCGCCCCCAAAACACTTCACTTTTGACTCATCACCAACTGAACTCAGGAATTGGTTGAAGGATGACTTTTTATTTTCTATAGTCAAACAAAAATGTCAAGAATTTAGATATGTGCCCAATGAGAAATGTGCAAAATCTTTTCTGAGTAGTATAAAAATAACAAATAATAATAGCAGGAGTAAAAAAACCCCCAACATTTGTTAAGTAGTATTTCTACGGCAGGCACTGTAGTTATCTCTTGTATTCACTGTATTCATTGCAACAACTCTTCATGAGTTACATGATATTGCTATTTGACCATCATCATTATACAGAAAAGGAAACTGCTTCTTTGTACCAGTTTATACAGCTACTTGAATGATAGATCTACGATATAGATTCATGTGACCTTAAAGCCTACTACCTATCTATCTTCTTCTACTGCTTCTCTTTAAATAGATAATATCCAGGAAACATGCCTGTTAATTTATTAAAAGCTAAAATGTTTTGAATCTAGTGGACACCATAAAGATAGTTTCAGTCCCCTAGTTTTATAATTGAGGATACTAAGTTATAGAGAATGTCAGCAATTTGAACAAAGTCCTGAACAAAGTTAACAAAGGGTTTTTAAACTGCAGTGCATAACATATTGTGCAAAACGTATTTATTTTATGTAGTATTTTCTGCAATTCCATGTCTTCTTTACAGATCTTCCTTGACTTACGATAGGGTTATGTCCCAATAACCCATTGTAAGTTGAAAATATTGTAAGTTGAAAATGCATTTAATACAACTAACCTACCAAACATCGTTGCTTAGCCTAGCTTCCACTAAACATGCTAAGAACACTTACTTTATAAAGCCGACAGCTGGGCAAAATAATCTAACACAAAGCCTACTTTATAATAAAGTGTTGAATATCCCATATAATTTATTGAATACTATACAGAAAGTGAAAAACAGAAAGATTGTATAGGGATGGAAAGGATGTAAGCAAACAAGTTGTTTACCCTCATAATCACATGCCTGATGGGCAGCTGCTGCTTGCTGCCCTGGTCTCATCACCAGAAGGAACCACACCACATGCGCTAGCCCGGGAAAAGATCCAAATTCAAAATTCAAAGTGCATTTTCTACTGAATGCATATTGCTCTAGTATCATCATAAAGTAAAAAAAAAAAAAAATCATAGGTTAAATCATCATAAATTGGAGACCATCTCTATTTAATGGGATCTTATCAAAGTTGACATAGCTGCCCATTTTGTCTGCACATTGTTCCTCTTTCCGTTCTTCTGGCCACAGTACTCCTTTCACTTTGAAGCTTGTCTCTTTGTGAGTAGGGTTCTGGTTTATGTGGTTTAGTCATCAGTTTTCCAGCTCCTGCCAACACGTGGGTGGGCATGTGACACATACCTAGCAGCCAAAACTCAACTATTCTGGTCAGAGTAATGAGCCCAGAAATGGACACAAAACCCAACACAAGTAGATCCCAAAGGTTTGTATAAAGGCACCGGGAAATAAAGTTTCTCTCTTTATTCAGTAGTTCTCCAACTGAACTCATGCAAGTTTGAAGCTGTTTTCAGCCATTTCCTTCAATTCTTTAATAAGAAACAATAAGATCAACACACAGATAAGACACAGATAACAGTGCAAAAAAATGCGGAAAAATGAAGCAGATAAAAGAAACACTTGTGCACGCATACGTGTGCTCGCGCACACACACACACACACACACACACACACACACACAGATTCAGTAAGCTCTAAAATAACTCCATCTCCTGGGTTTCCCATTTACTGGGGCTAATGGAATGCCTTTTTTTTTAAACGAATTAGAATATTGACTTACAAATAAAATATTTGGATATGGACTTTGATAAAGACAGATTGCATATTTTGTTTCTTTTTTTTTTCTTTTGGAATACTGTGGTACCCTATATGTTTTTATTTATTTTTAATTCCAGTATATTTTGCTTATTTCTTAAACAATTTCTATCACTTTTCCTTTAAAGGCACTTTAGGAGGACAATGTTAAATTTATTGCATAGTATTGTTTACCTATTTACATCACTTATTTCATCTAGTAAGTTTTCTAAGATATTTTTCAAAAGTTAGTTTTCTTTAATGTATTTCATTTAATATTAAAATCAAGTGCCATGTGTGATTATAGAATTGAATTATTATCACATTGTTACATAGGAAACAATAGTTAAGTATAATAAATACAGTAATGAAATTTATTCAAGTAATATGAGATATGTAAATTTTATTTTTTAAGCTGTCACATATTTTTAGGAATATGTATTTGCCAACCCAAGTATACTTTGCTTTTTAAAAACAAAAGAGACAATTTCTGAACGTGTATTAAAGATTCACTGAAGTTTTATGTAGGTTTAATACTTAATACCATTTTTAACACTATCTTCAAAATTAAACAAATGATAGAACTCTTTATAAAATGGATCATTATACAAATACAAGTAGGTCAAAATTTATATCAAGAAATATACGTGCACCAGAAAAATTTAGCATAATAAATATGTAAGGTTTAGATGGTTGTTTCATATTCTGATATTGCTAAAGGATGATGGCATTTTCTGAACATTACTTTCCATTATTGCTGGTTCATATGTCAATACTTGGGATCAAAGAGCATTAAATTAAGAGTGTTATGGGTAATATAATCATTTATATTTATGGAGAATTTACTGTCTGTGTTAAGCATTCTACATGCTTTATCTTATTTATTGTTCAAAATCCCTGTAGTATAATATGGTTTGTTTCTCTGCCTTACAGTTAGAAGATGAGTTTACAGAGGATATATAACTTGACAGTGGTGGAGTGTGGTTTGCACTGAGGTCTAATGACCATGCTCTTAACTCCTAAACAGTATTGTAGCCCAAACATAATCTTTGCCTTTAGACCATGATAGATCCACGTTTTAATCACAACTTCTTGTCAGATTTAGAATAGAAAGAAGCAGCTTTTTCGATTCAAGCACTTTACCTAATTAAAAAAAAAATTATTCTCTAATATTTGTATAGGTGCAAATGTACGTGATTCTGTAATGGTGAATACATATCCTTAATATACATGTTTAACATTTAAAAATGCATATCAAAGGGTTCATCTCTTGTATAAGAAATAAGAATTGTGACACTGGCCATTATAAGGTATTAAAAAATTCATGGCAACTTTTGAAAAAGGAGGAATGTTATTAACCTTGGTGTCTTGACCAAATTACAATTCGGGTAATTACATTTGTCTTCCCTAATCTCCTTTTCAACTTTCAATTGGGTAGTGTATTCTTAATGGATTTCATTACCAAGCTTCCCTTAGGATTTAAAATAGGACTTATCTTCCAAGACTGGGTTCACTCCAAATTTATGTTCTCTAACTTCAATTGAGCTGTCACTGAAACTTCAGTGTGCGTGCATATGTCTTCAATTCATTCCTCTTTTTTTTCCCCCGTTATTTGTTTTTTGTTTTTTACTTTTTCATTTGGCTTTTCCAAACCATTTCCATTCTCTTCAAGACCCAAACATACATTTCAGATCAGCAATTATTTTTGAATGCCACGTATCCAACTACTTTCCTATTTGCTAAAATACTGAAATCAATTAAGTATTGTTCTACTTTCCATGAACTTCCATAGCAGAAAACGTTGCTCTTTTAACCCTTTGGAGATGAATTTACTGGCTACTTCACTGAAGAAGCTTAGTCATCCAGGGAGTATTTCTGTAGCCTGTCTCTTCCTTGTGAAAATATCTTTTTGTGACCACATCCTTGACTCATGAAAACTCCACCATATCATTCTGCCATTTCTTTTTCCTTCATTTCTTGTTGTTTTGAAGAAAGATATGTGCCTTCTTTCCTAAATGGCTCCCTTCACCTATGTTCTTGATCCCTCCTTTTGCCTTCTCTCACTCTTAATCACTTTCACTAACCATATTCCAAAAACATGCAAAACATCTTTTTTCTTATTAAGGGAAAAAAGCCCATTTCATGTTGGTTTCTCCAACCCTCAGGCAACTACACACTCCTCCCCCATTCTTTTATCACTATGTCCTTGGTTCCCATTTTTTCATTAATTCCCCACAATATGATTTCCTCTCCTGCCATTCTGTTAAAACTGTTCTTTGAAGAAACCAGCAAATTTCAAATTGCAAAATCAATACCTTTTTCTTAGCACTCAAAATTTGTATTTCTCTGTTGGCTTTAACATTGTTGACTGCCCCCTATTTATAAACTCTATGTACTTTGCACTTCCCATACATTTTTCTCATCTGATTTTCTCCTCCTGCCTTTGTGAATTCTTTGCTCTCTTGCTTGTTCTCTTCATTTATCTAATGTTTTGCTGTTGGCCTTCTTTTCTTTCTGTAATTTCTTTATTAGCGATCAATTTAACTAGTTCAGCTGAGGGAGAAAGGAAAAAAAGGTAACAACATAGCATTTGTATACTTACTATATACCAGCCACTGGACTGAATACATAAATAATTTAATTTATTCACTAAAACAAAACCAGGGATATCGTTTATCAGCATTTTATAGGTAAAAAGATCAAAGTTGAATATGACCCAAACATATTTTAAAAAGTACCTCTTATATACCTAGCTTTGTATTTTTTTTGCTGAATTCAATTTATTCAGTGATCTCAAACTTAGTATTACTATCTCTAGTGGATAGTTGCAGTATTTCAGACAAAAGACGATGAGTAAGCTATCCATTGTTTCATAGTCAAATTTTATAGTAGGTTCATGACACAAATTCATGTATATCCAAATCTAAAGTTTATGTTCAGTCCTTTACAGCATTTTGCTTTGAAATGATTATTTTGTCATATACTTTCACTTATGAAATGTCTTTGGAATAGCCATTTCACTTTTCTGAATAAGCATTAGTCACATTTACATGGGCATCCTACTATCATTATATATTCCACACATGTAAATAGCTTAATCCTATTTTTTCTAAAAACACACTTTTCTATTTGATATCACTGACTTTCTTTTTCTTTCAAGGAGGGCATGCTTTTTATATCAACATTTGTGTTTCCATTTGCAGTTCTTACCCCTGTAACTTCATTTAGGAACTCATGTGACCACATATCAGTGACGCACAAGCCCAGAAAAGGAGTTGGGGGAAGAGTGAGCTAAGAATTATGGAATATTTACTTAATGGTTTAAAGATACACATCTGCATAATATATTGTGTCAAGTAGATGGGTGTATCAAATTGATGTCCAATGATGCATACTAGTGTCTTACACATTAATAGATTGTCAGGGAATTTATTGCAGCCTGAATGGCTTAAATTTTCATTTCTAATAGTCTTCATACTTTGCACAAAGAAACAGGGTTCTATGGACTGAATCATTTTCTCAGAATTCTTATGTTGAAGTCCTAACCCCCCATATGTCTATATCTGGACATAGTCTTTAAATGATAATTAAGGTTAAATGAGGCCATAAGGTCCTAACCTGACAGGACCATAGTCTTATAAGAACAGGAAGATTTCTATCCTCATTCCCCTTCCCCCACCACATGAGGAAATAGCAGATGGCCACCTTCAAGCCAGGAAGAGAGCATTGATCAGGACCTGACCAGGCTGGCACATACAGGCAGTACTGTGAATATATTTCATCTTCCTTATGATATCCTTAATAATATATTCTTTTGTTTTGTAAAATTTTTTTTTTCTTAATGTCTTTATTTATTTTTGACACAGAGAGAGACAGAGCATGAGCAGGGGAGGGGCAGAGAGAGAGGGAGACACAGAATCTGAAGCAGGCTCCAGGCTCCGAGGTGTCAGCACAGAGCCTCATGCGGGGCTTGATCTCACAGACCGTGAGAACGTGACCTGAGCCGAAGTCAGACGCTTAACCGACTGAGCCACCCAGGCGCCCCAATAATATATTCTTTTATTTAGCTTACTTTATTGTAAGAATACTTTGTATAATACATATAACATAAAAAAATATGTTAAACAGCTGTTTATGTTATTGATAAGGCTTCCAATCAATGGTAGGTTATTTATAGTTAAGTTTTGGGGGAGTCAAAAGTTTTGACCTTGCAGGGGATACTGCACCTAGCCACCTCCCCCCCCCCCCCAGCATTGTCCAAGGGTCAGCTGTGTATCAAAATGCTCTGAATGAATTTTTAAAAGATACACGTATATATAGTGATCCTTTTATAGATTGAGATAAGCATTTTCATTTTATAGTTATTTACAGCTTTTTCTTGAAGTATATTTGAACCCACATCATTTCCTTTGATGCTATATACAAATTTTCTTCAAGTTCTATTTGTGATTATCTAGACTTGTGGCAATGAGTAAAACAGGGAAGCAGGTCTCTGTGAGTGAGAAATTTCCCACAGAAAACTGTTATGCTTATCTCTCCTCAGAAAATAGGAATGAAATCATATTGAAGATATTTGTGTTCATTTTGAATTTGTTACAGTTTGAAAATTTTAGATGAGTCAGGAAGGAATAAATGTTTTGATTTTGAGGTAGTATTTAATTTCCTATCACTAATTATTTTCTAAAAATTGATCTAGTAAGTAAAACAAAACATTTCAATTTTTCTTTCGAAGGGGGTCCATTTATCATCTACTATTACTCATAGGTTTCTAGTAAAATCGTGAATCGTTATTTATTTTGGTAATTGTCTGCCAGCCTTTCTTGAGTACAAGCTCCACCAGGGAAAGTGTCTTGGTATGTTCTGTTCCCCCATGGAACAACTCATGGTCAGTGTCAACATGTACTGAATGAACAAATAAATGATTAGCTCCATTTTCCCTTGCCAAGGTCTAGGGAGAAATAAGCCCTGGCCAATGTGCTTGGAGAGGTAGAGAAATGAGAACGTCTCGTTCTGAAGATCAAGAACTCATGAGAGGATAGAAGAGGAGAAATCGAAACTTGAGAAGACATGTCACAGCCAGTGATTTCTGTGATACCTGCTTCTATTACACTGATTCTGTTATTATGAAAGTCCTTAGGAGTAAGCAGAAGATTAAAATACTGCAGGATGGAGTAAATTATGACCCCAAAAGGGTTAGCAATCCTTTATTCAAAATCATCAACATCCATCCTTAAGATTCTTAGAACAGAAAGGGAAAGGGGAATGTTTACCTGTCGCTTTGCCCCTTTTTATTGATTGCTGTATCAGCAGCAACACGCCCCCCCCCCCCCCCCAAGCCTTACAGGGCTCTATCCTTTTTTAAAAGAGTTCCCTTGAGTTGAATGGTAAGTGAAATATAAGGAGGCAGAAGCTGGTCCTTACTTTCTGATTCTATTCCTAAAGCCTTTCTGCACTTTGTCCTTACAAACATCAGCAGAGGGGACACATATTATTTCCCTGAAACTGAGCTGAGCTATGTTAAGGGATGTACACAAGTTTAGATGGCTTGGAAATTTGGTGGTGGGTCCACAAATCCCGAATCCTGACTTTTTAACTGTCTCTCCTGTATTCTTTTTTCAGATCTGTCTCATACTAGTACTAATTCTTTGAGTTGGGTTCTATCCTTTCATTCACCCTGTATTCTTTTATTTATAAAAATAGTTGAACAGGGGATTTAATCATAGAATTTGGTAATCAGTGTTCCTGGGTTCAAATTTGAGTCTTCCATATGAAATATAGACATTGAGATAATTATTCAAGATCTCTGTCACTCTCTTTCTACATCTGTAAAATATGGATAATAATAGACCAGCAGACATTATTATTGTTTCAAGTCAGTTGTTTTAAATTTTATTCATATCTTTATCATTCTCTGTGTTCATTATTATCTCTTGAATATCTACTTTCTTCTCAGATCACTTTGCTTCTGTCTGAAGCATATACTGTAAAATTTATTTTGTTATGAATGTGCTGATGGCAACATTAGTCTTTATTTGCCTGTTCTTGTTCTTGAAATAAATGTTCACTGCTTACAGTATATTGAATTGAGAGATATTTTCTTTTAGCACATTGAAGATATGATGCCACTGTCTTCTGGTTTTCACTGTAACATAGGTGAAGACAGCTGTCAGTTCAGTCATTGTACCATTAGAGCAAAACAGCTTCATTCTGCCTGCTCTTATGATCTCGTTTTTTGGATATTCTATTTAACTATATGTATATGGGGATAGATATTTTTTTATCTTGCTTGAGCTTTGTTGGGTTTCTTGAATTAGTGGTTTTCTGATTTCATCAGTTCTGGAATTTTTTTAACATTATATTTTCAAATATCTTCTCTGTCATAGTCTCTTCTCTACTTCTAGAACTAATATTACATACTTTTTAAACCTTTTTACTTTGTTCTTCATTTATCAACATCTTTCTTATTTTATCTTTTTAATCTTTATTTTTTGTTGTACTCTTTCCTTATAGCATAATCTAGTTCAATAATTCCATATTTAATCTGTGTAAAATTTTCCCACTGCTATCTCATTTCAATTATTCAGATTTTAATTTCTAAAAGTTTTATTGAGATGTTTTTCAAATATCTTTGATTATTCTTTGTTGTTTCTTGGTTGCTGTATATATTTCAAGCTTAGATTTTATGTCACTAAGCAAAATCACTAGTTATTTTAAAATCTCTGTGTGTAATCCAATTATCTAAAATTTTCTGGATAGGTTTATTTTATCAGTTGCTGGCTTTTGTTCATGGTGCCTTATTTCCTTCTAAGTTAATTTTTTCTACTCTTCTTTCCAAGACACAGGGAGAGAGAAACATAGAGACAGGGAAAAAGATTGCAGTGTAATGGAGAGTTTTCCAGAGAGAATTTGGTTTTGGTTTTTAGGACTAGAGTGTCAATTGATGCAGCAGATCTTCATGGGGTCACATGTGGTTTCAAATCCTTGGCAATATTCCTTATTCATACTCTCCTGCTTTGAGTCCACCTGGCTGTTTTTTACGTAATCCTTTGCAAGGACAGGAAGCAGATTTGATATGATCCACCTTGAGAGGGTGGATCTCAGATTATTGGATTATTGAAAGGATTATCTCCCAATGTATTCTTTGGGAATGAATCAAGACCATGAAATCGAAAGCTCATATTCATCAGGTGTGCAAATACCTAAGGACAAAAGCAAGTAGCCTTGCCCCGCTGACCCTCAAACTTAATGATAAAGAGCCTACTATTGACTGGAAGCCTTACCAATAACATAAACAGTTGATTAATGGTTGATTAACAGTTGATTATACGTATATATATATACATATATATGTATGTATATATATAAAATACTGTATTCTTACAATCAGTTAAATAAAAGAATATGTTATTAAGAAAATCGTAAGGAAGGCAAAATACATTTACAGTATTGTACTATATTTATCAAAAACAATCTGCATATAAGTAGACCCACAAAGTTCAAACCCATGTTGTTCAAGGGACAATTATACACACACACACACACACACACACACACACACACATACATGTACACATACATGTTTGGAAGATGTATTATTGTCTTGTGACTGCTGTAAAAAAATCACACAAACTGGGTCAATAAAACAGAATTTATTCTTTCATCATTCTGGAGGCCATATATCTAAAATTAAGATGTTAGAAGGACAGTACTCCTTCTAGAGGCGCTAGGGAAGAATCCTTCCTTGCCTCTTCCAGGTTCTCCTGGCTGTCAGTATTTCTTGACTTCCTTGGTTTGTGACCACATCACTCCAATCTCTGCCAGTTTTCACATTGCCTTTCTACAGGATGTGTCTTTCCCTTTTCTGTCTATGTGTTTCTTTTTTTTTTTTTTTAATTTACTTTTATTTTTTGAGAGAGAATGTGAATGTGCCATCAAGCAGAGGAGGGGCAGAGGGAGAGGGGGAGAGGGAGGATAGAATTCCAGTCAGGCTTCAGGCTCAGGATGGAGCCTGGTGCTGGGCTGATCTCAGGACCATGAGATCATGACCTGAGTAGAAATTAAGAGTTGGACACTTAACTGACTGAACCACCCAGACGCCCCCTGTCTATGTGTATCTTATAAAGACACTTGTCATTGTATTTAGGGCTGTTACTGATGGGAGAGTCTGTGTTGTGTGAATGGAAGTCCTGGTTCTTGGATTCCTCACATAAGATTTATGTGAGGATCTGTGCTCCAATAAAGACAGCCAGAAAGAAGATAGCAAGCACAAAGCAGTTTATTAAGACATTACACTCTCTGGGTTCCTGGGTGGTGCAGTCGGTTGGGCATCTGACTTCAGTTCAGGTCAGGATCTCATGGTTCGTGAGTTAGAGCCCGTGTCAGGCTCTGTGCTGACAGGTCAGAGCCTGGAGTCTGCTTCGGATTCTGTGTCTCCCTCTCTCTATGCCCCTCCCCCACTCTCTCTCTCTCTCTCTCTCTCTCTCTCTCTCAAAAGTAAAGATTAAAAAAAAAAGAAATCTAAAGACATTACACTCTTAAGGTGGGAGAGTGGGCAGGCCCAGAGATGGCCACCGCCCAAGCCTACAGGGCTCTTGTCTTTTTATGTGAGTAGGGTCTTAGGTCATGGACCTGGACAAGCACTGAGTGGTCCCTGATGGAGACTGCTTCTGATCATTTGGGGACTCCTCCCACTGGTCTGGAAGGGTTTTTTGTCCCTACAAGGTTTGTATCTGAACTATCCTGGCAACCTTCCTCCCTGGGGGGGAGGGGCTGAAACTGCAATGCAAATACATTATAATGAACCTAAGGGTCACCCTGGGGCAGAAGTTGAAGAGGAGAGTGCATGTTTCACACCTGTGGCTCTTAGTCTGTCAGCCTAGGGTGTTAGAAGTCACAAAGCCAAGATGTTGAAAGCCACAAAGTCAAGATGTTGTACCCTCAGGCTTCTAAGGTGTAACCTATTTATCAATGCCTTTGCCTCCAGCTCAAGTCTAGCTAACTGCCTATTCTATCAGGCCTACCCAGATAATCCTGTAAAATCTTTTCATCAAGGTTCTTAATTTAATTACATCTGGAAAGATTCTTTTTCCAAAATAGCTAACATTAATAAAGTCTGTGATTAGCATCTGAGCATATCCTTTGGAGGTCTACTATTCAATCCATTACAGGGGGCTTTGACTTTTATTTTGGTAATTGCATTTTTAATTTCAGTGGTTTTATAGCTTAAAATCTTTGCCATGGTTCCTAATTATGCTCTATCATATATGCAATGAAAATATTTAAGAAAGTAAAATACAGAATAACAATGCAATTTTATAAACTGTAACATGCACCATCTGGAAATATTGACTGAATTTTATATTTGGGGGGGATAATTGAGTTAATTTTGATGGAAACAGAAACATATCTTATGCTATCAACTTGATTTTCTTCACTCCTGCCATGAATCCCATTAGTTACTTAGACAACCTTCTGTTTCTGCATAAAATTAAATGTTACATAAAATACCAGTAAGAAGTAAAAGGTCAAAGTGATACCTTTTTTTTTCTTTTTTTGTCACAAAGGACAAAAATAAAAGGAAAAGGTCTAGAAATATTGAAGCATTGATAAAAGAAAATAGGAATGAAAAAATAAAGATTTTTAATAAAAGAAAAAAGAAGGCTTTATGCAAAACAGCAGACATTAAACAAAAACATGATGTTGAAAATGGATAAGGCATAAGTGAAATAGGTATTCGAAAACCTGATGAATATATAGGGCTGTATGTATCTCAGATCGGCTGGTATTTGCTGATTCTATTCTGACATCCATGTTTTTGGCCTACCTGTCTCAGAGAATTCTGGGTCTTGGAAAACTCTTCTGCCACTCTGAATATTTCAGGCCTCTTCTCAACTCCAGGACAGTGATCTATTATATACCAATGGCAAGTCAAAATGGCCATTAGTAAGAATACAGAAGACCCTCTGACAATATTTACTTACCAGCTGCTACACTGTTCTGAGCTGATCATTTCCTTCACTCTTAAAACTTGCCTTTCAGTGCTGCACTGAGGCCCATTTTCCTCTCTAAGGAAGCTGTAACGCATTTGATTGAGCCTCCCTTTCTCTGAGAGTGACCAGTGTAGATTTATCTGTTTCCTCTCTTCTTTCCCCTGTGTAAGGTTGTACAACTTTTCTGCTCCAAGTACAAAACTGCACTTGGGTCCTTTGGTTCTCTCTGTTCTTGAACGATAAAGAAAGATATTACCTCGATTCAATAACAGATTAAAAACAGAAAAGCAAAAGCAAATTTGTTGACTTAGAAGTCATCATTTATCCATGTCCTTTTTTTATGTCTTTCAAAAGAGAAGGAAAGTTCTCTGGCAGAAAAAAATAGGTGATCCCAAGGGGATTTGGGGCATGTTTAATAAAACCAGCACTGTTTGATCAGTTGGCTTCTGCATAATTGAGAGGAAAAGCTTTGCTCTCAGTCTCATCCAGGTTTTATGATGGCTCCAAAATATCTTCATAAAAATCAACCTTTTAAAATTATATAGCCAAAGCCATTGCATCCTACTTCATTGTCTGTATTCAATAAAGGTTTAAAAGACAAATGAAAAGATCATTATTCAGTTTTCATTCTCACCTGAAATCATTTGCTGGGGGTAAAATCGGTCAATGTGACAGGGATGAGTTCTAACAGAGACTGACACTAACTCACTGTGAGGCCACTAAATCAGAAGTAACCAATCAATTGTATTCTGCATCTCGAGTTCGATTTTTCCAACTTATATGCTACATCTGATTGTCATTCTTTCCTTTGTAGTGAGTACTGGATTGGAATTTAGTAATAGAATATAAAATATTAGGTAATCTCTGAGTGGCCAGAGAAAGCTAGTGTAACTTGATATTCTATTTCTAGGATAATTTCCCCCCACCCCCCGGGAGTTTAGGGAGTTTGGGACAAAGCATGTGAGAAGATGCTATAACCTTTGGAGGAAAAACCCAATCCAAATTTAAGGGGGTGTTATCTTGGGCTTGAAGCTCTTTGCAAATCTACTTTAAATATTTAGCTATTTTGTTAGGTAATAAGAGTATTACAGTTTTAATCTCTGCTGTGATTTAGAAAGGAATAAAGAAGTAGTGATCTGTTTACAGTACATATTAACTAAATGCATTCATTTGCATAATACCTCTTTAGGGATGGACTACATCATTCAGAGATTTCTATATGTGGAACTACAGGGATATTTTAGGCTTCAGTGACACTGAGGTCTTAACTTAAAGTCTATTAGATTAGCCCGACAACATTTCCTGATTAAAAATTCCCATTAGTGGTGAGACAGCTTCTGAGAAGCACTTTTCACCTTATGGTGCCAGCCACTGGGGAGAATAAATATTCTTGTTTGAAAGTGAATTCCATACAGAAAGGCATGTGGTTGTTTTTAGAGATATGAAAAGAAACAGTTTTTGATGTGGAGGAATTCAAATGTTCTGGAGGAAAAAAGTCCATCATGCAACTCCATGCTTTTTAAAATACTTGAATTCCAAAGTTTTAATTGAAAATCTGAAGGCAGTGATGTAAAAAAAATTTGAATTCTGTGGCGGATTTCAATTTTGATACCTTCATTAAAAAACAAAAATTGTTGATAGCTGTTGATTGTAAACTCATAGTCTAGTAATTGTGTAGATATTGTGGTAGATTACATTCCAGTTTCCAAATGTTTCTTTTCTTTCCCTGTGAAAACACCCTCCCCCTCCATAATCAGGCTTGGTCATATGATTTTTATTAGTTTCCCTTTTGAGAAGATTTTTTTTTTCTATCCATTGACTGAAACCTTACCATGTGACTTGGTTTAGCCAACGAGTTGTGAGTAGCAGTGATGAATGTTCCTTTCAAGAAAAAAGTTTAAGAACCACCAGCAATCTGCCATATCTTTTTCTCTGCCATGGAAATGGCAATATCCTAGACTGTAGTAACTTTCCATCTAAAATTTAGCAGAACACAACTTAAATTTTACCTCATAAACAATAGTGTTCCTCATATGTATTACTTTCAATGCAATCAATACATGACTAGTACTGATCTCTCGACCTAGTTCATTTCTGTCCACTAGCCAAAGCATAGCACTTCCTTAAGGCCAGTGTTAACATATGGCCAAGGATGGTGACATTAGGGGACAGAGCAAGCATTTTGTATTTATTAAAGAATGGAGTTGCTTCCCATGCCTTCCTGACTGCTTTGAATTTTCAATTATTTATAATATATGTGTATTTACTTGATGTATTTGTTTAAAGTTTTGGCTCTTATTTATAGGCTATACCATATTAAAGTAAAGGCATTCATAGCATCTAAATTATGTTGCTCCAAAGGGAAATAAAAATGAAGAAAGTCTGCTATGAGGAAGAATTAGAATCAGTTATATTAGACAGAATGAGAAATGAGAATTGAAAGAGAATGTAAAATCAAAGAAAACAAGAAGGAAATAAGAAGGCCATGCGAAAAGAAAAAGGAAATGATTTTAGTCATTAGAATTTTCTAGTGATATGATTTTAAAACAATGGCCAAGTGTTCAGCAGATGCATAATTCTGAGAACATAAAGAAAAGAAGCTCAGAGAAATTCAAATTAAAAATATCTCAATGAATATGGAGACAATTGAGAAAATGAGAAAAAAACAAGAAACTACATTTCCCTATCTCCCATTTAGGTCTACTCTTTCAAAGCAGGGTCTTTGAAAAATTTGAAGGTGATGTAAAATCTTTGAATGATTCTCTGTTCTCTGAAATCTTTAAATTATGCTTTCCAATGTTATGGAATTCAAGGTCTCTCCTAGAGAGGAAGTTGTAGTCATTCTGTAGCTTGGATAAGATAAAATTTCTTAAGACAACATTCATAGACATCTCTAAATAAGTGAAAACGAGCACATTCATATTCATATTGTACTGTCATATTCTGCATTTTGTTTTTCTGCTTAGACAATATAGCCCATTTTACTTTGTCCATTTTGAGTAATCAAAAGCATATTGCAATTCTCTCACCTCTGCTTCTGACTGTAATCTGCCGCCCTCCTACAAGTGTGGGATATGGAAAGTGAGAAATGAAGAAATATGTTGAAAAATATTAGCACCTTGACAAGGGGTGAACGTCTTAACTGGCATGGAACAGGCAGTGACCGGTCAAAATGGGATAGTGCACAAATTAACTGTAAGAGCTGTATCAGCACTTATCAGTAGAAAATCAGTTCTGAACTTGTCAATAAGACCTCTGAGATGGAAACTGGCTTACTGAGAAGCTGAGAGAGTTCATCAATATGGCCACAAAGTTCTCATATAATTTGCTTTAACTTTTTCTTCTTATAATTCCAGAGTAAAAATATCTTTGTGTCCTTTCTCATCAGCTCACTTTCTCAGTTGAGTTAAAATAAGAACGAGTATAGAGTAGAACGAGTATAAATAAATAAAATCAGTCATTTATATGTTAGTGGGACTTCACATCTGAACTGGGTCTAGCTCATCTAGTGGTCCATTTCCAGGAATCTCAGAGGCCAGAAGAATGTCAGTAAGAGGAGGATTTGGCAACTTGTCTGAGTCAAAGCCAAAACCTAAGACTGTCCTTCTGAGGTCAAAGTGTTTTCATTCTCCTGGGAAGCAAAACATTGTTGTGGTTAAGAGCATGATCTATGCAAACTAGAGTGCTTGAATTTGAATCTGCCCATCTGTATGACCTTGCCAAGCTATTTAAATGTTCTGTATCTCAGTTTCCTCATCTGTAAAATGGGAAATATAGTATTATCTACCTCATAGTGTTTGGGCAAGAATTAACTAAATTAAATATGTAAACAATTTTTAAAAGTGCCTGGCACATACCAAGTACTACATGCATGTGAGTTACTAATGTATTAATGGTAAAGGTCTAGAGCTTTTTTTCCTCTGCGTTTTCCCCTGCAGTCTCTTGGCTCTGGCTTTAATGTCCATTCTTAGTTGTGATGAAAATATTCTCACCTGTAGATTGGCCATCTTCAACTCCTCTCACCAACTGTTCTTAGCCTGAGTTCTTCTAGCAACTAGGTGAAGGAAGAAAGCAAGCATATGTGCTATTTAACTCTCCTTCAGAAAAAGGAATTAGAGAGAGGACTCAGGGAGACATTTCAGGTCTTGGACATTATGAGGACAAGAGAGTAAAAAATCCAGGTGAAGCTGGATATTATTAGAGTATATATGTATGCATTGCAGCCATTAAGATGAAAGTTAAATATCACATAGAATGAGGAAAATTATCAACAGCAGTGTTTATTTTAGAAACTACAAACTAAAATAGCATAAGAAAGCTGTAGAAACTTACATAATTTTTTTAAAGTATTTTTTTTTGTAAACTTCTTACATCTATTTTGATTATATCACGACTGAAAAGATTGTGTCGTGCTATAAATTGGTTAATAAGACAGATTTTCATGGTTGTTCAATTTCTGATTTATAACATACCTTTCATTAAATGACACTATTTACTACACTGGTCATTATTTTGCCAGGATGTTGCCAATTTCCATCCAAAAACACATAGCACCCAGAGTGACTTGTCCTGTTACTTCTTTTAGAGACTGGTTTCCCACTTTGGCAGGAAATATAGTCAAATCCATATGACACTAAAATATATTTCAAGAAAGCTATTTTTGAAAAGGGGAGGCATATGACTTAGTGAATTTTCCTTTCTCTCTGGGATGTCACTCCTTCTTCTCCTTACAAGTCTACGTTGCTGGTTATTTTTTATTTCTCCTTTTTGGATTCTTCTACTGCCCCTTTTAACATTGGTGCTATTTTCAAATGTCCCCATTGTCACCTATTCTCTTAAATATACTTTCTCCATGTTGTTTTGTCCAACAATGCTTCCACTCTTGTTTTGTTAATAAAATAGACAGATGCTTTCTGAAGAACCATTCCAAAATATTTGAAATGTACCAAAATGACTTTGAGTCATTTCTATGGGCAACAGAATGTTGACCTTCATAATACATAGCAATAGAGACCCAAATATTTGAGTAAAATTCTCACCCCTGAAATAGTATGAGGAAACTCAGTTGAATCTTGTTATAGAAAATTTTGGAAATATTTTTCCTATTATTGTTAAAAGTAGATTTTTAAAAAAAATCAGTTATCAGTTTTCGATGAGTTATCCAATTGAGTAGGTTTATCTTAAAAACTTTTGTCTGTGAGTGATGGGATTTTTAAGGTATTTAAATTTTAGTGGCACCAGTGGCTATAGATATTTGAGATAAAAGAGATAAATGAAAATTTTTTTTATAAAGAAAAAGAAAAATGCAAAGAACAGGGGATAGGAAGGGACAACTTTGTAGAATTTCTGAGAAAAGGCACAAGGCACTGTCAGAAGCTTCATGTTGTTTAGTAAAGTATTTCCTTGAAGTTGATGAAGCTATATGGGGGAATGTGTGAAAAGTAATTTGGAGAGCAAGGGGACACACAGCTTCTAATTGATCCAAAGTCTGTACAGACATATATGCTGTCCCTTAAATTATCTCTTAGTAACTAAGCAGGTTGAAGAGATAGAATCAATCATCAGAGATAATGCTATGAGATGAGAGTCCAGAGAATAAACTTTCTCTGTCATCTACCCTGAGGTCCTAGACATGTTAGTTGTCCATGGGGATATGTTCTATGCAATAGTTCTAATGTGCTTTAGAAAGGCTATTATGCCTAAAGTTTGGGGGATGTACTAAACTCAACAGTAGTTAAGCATGGTTTTAAATATATCCAATAATATCTAGGCATATGTTTCTTTCTATCATGATAAAAGCATGTGAATGTTTGTACCACCATTTTTTCAACTTAAATAGGTTGTTTTGTTCTTGTGAAAGCAACCCAAGACCTTAACTAACTTACGTAAACATGGCTGACTCCACACAGGGAAACTTATTTACAAAATGGCCTGATTTTACAGGTGTGCTTCAATAAAGAAATATATACTAATAATGACAATGGAATAGAATGGGAAATGGAAATAAAATCCATGAAGATAAAAAAAGAAAACAGGGTTTTTCTGTCCTATTACAACAATACTTTCTTCATTCAAGTCATAATACTCCCTGCCCTCCTCATTGGCAACCAGTAAAATATGTACAATCTGAGGCACATAGGCAAGAAACTTCCAATGTAAACCAGCTGCAAATGCAATTTTGAGAATCACTGAGAAAGATCCAACCCCCTCCCATCATTAATCATTTAACAACTATGCAAATAACCATTTTCTTTATAAATACGAATCAGGAAGAGATTGAACAGATTTATATTTGTATATGCAGTCTATATAAATATATGTACAAATTCAGTCACCTCATATGATATTAAAGCTTTCTAGGTACAAGTATTATATTCTTAAGAATAACGAAAACATAAGAATGTAAGTGTAATAAGATCTAACACCTGAAAGAGGAGATTTGGCACAAATGCAAATACCTAGGATACACTATAACATGTAGCTAACATAAGAAACTTTATAATTAATTGAGGGAGGTAGGGTTAGTAAAGGTTTTTGAGTCAAAACTTAGCAGTGAAGGACATTTAGTTAAATACAATGACTGGCTAAAGAATTCTAGGCAAAGAAATAATATAAATAAAGGCGTAATGGAAAATGGATGAATGAATATATGGAGAATTTTAGCTTTATTTATAGAAACTCAACACGATTGATCATGGTTAAGTAAGGAGAAAGTAAGAATGGGTATGGGGTGCTGAGGAAAAGGCATGTACAGAGATGTTCTCCAGAAACATTAATATGCCTAATATGAGTTGAATGAGAGAGGAGAAGGTGAAATAGTGCTCCTAAATTTTTGACCGGCTTTGTTGGAAAGAGAAAGATCTTTAACAGAAATCTTGGGAATTACTGAAGATGTGGATTTGGAAATCATGTATACAGTAGTAACATCAGAAGCAATGGGAGGTAATCAGAGCATCATTTATGATAAAATTAACTGTCATTTGTTAAATTGTATTTATGTTCCACTTTGCTTTGTGCTTCACATGTTATTAATTCTCACAACCCCTGGAAACAGGTATTAACATTTGCATCCCTACCCCATTTACAGAGGTGGAAGTGGTGCTCACAAAACATAAATAACTCATTAAAATTTATTCAGTTCATAGGTGGTAGACTGGAGATTGAATACATGTCTGTCTAGCCCAAGACTTGAATGCTTTTTGCTACTGCTGTGTGCTTCTCTCTCAGAGTGAATAGTTTAGCAAGATAAAGGAAAAAGACAAAAACATGGGGATTCTCATAATTAAGTGGGATGCAGGAATTTAGATGGGATAGGGAGGAGGGAACTTAAAGCTAGGAACCTAGTAGGAGACATGAGAAAAAACCCACACATTTTGTTTCATTATTTCATGGAAGGAGGGAGAGAAGCTCCACTCTGCTTGAATGGAGTGAAGTGAATAATAGATATAGATAGAAATGTCAAGAGATATAGGTGAAGTGAGGGAAGATATAGTAATATGATTCACGAAAGCGGTTGTTCCTAAATGGCCTTAGATGTTTTCATAGAGCCGTTAGAAACCTGTTGAGGTATTGTCACTTTCAAAGACAGTTCTTCGAGGGGCACCTGGGTGGCTCAGTCTGTTAAGCATCCAACTCTTGATTTCAGCTTAGGTCATGATGTCACAGTCCATGCTGACAGTGTGGAGCCTGCTTGGGATTCTATTTTCCTGTCTCTCTGTCCCTCCCCCACTCACAGGCTCTCATGCACATGCTCTTTCTCTCTTTGTCTCTCTCAAAATAAATAAACATTAAAAAAAAGACAAAGATGGTTTTTGGTAATACAGATACCAATTTTAAAATTTCCTCATAGGAAAAAAAAAACAGAAAAAGACTACAAAACATATGGATAATATGATCTTGAAATCTTGATGGTGATTACATTTAAAAGCAGATAAACGATGAGCATTTTGCAATTTAAGTAGGTTGTTTTTGTTATTTTCCAGCAAGAAATCTAAGATTCTAAATAATTTATCCAAATAGAGATAGCAAGCTTATTTATAAAATGTACACAGCAAGCTTATTTATAAAATGGTCGGTTTTGAAATGTGTGCACCAGTAACAACAGATAGGCACACACACAGTTTTTAAACTATAATAAATACATAAGTTTCAGTGATATTCCAAATATCCATGGTATTAGCAAAAGCTGAGCTGTGTTGAAATTATGACTGATGTATAATCAGTTATACTCTTGCCTCGTCTTGCAAACTGATCTTGGAAAGTTTGAAGCCAGACAACAGATAGGATTATAACAATGGTGGCAACTATGTGGTTTTAGAGAAAGACTGAGGCTTGACCTGGCTTTGCTCTTTAGTAGCTAGTGACTGCAGGCACCCACTTAAATTCTCCATTGCTCAATAGAGTCTTCTGTAAAATGGGAATGACAGTGCCGAGAATGGAATTGTGTGGTAGTACTTGTGAAAGTGCTTTGTAAATTGGGGATTATTTAAAAAATACTTTATAATATTAAAAAAATAATATTAAAACAATTTTTTGTTACTGTCTCTACATAACAGTTTCTCTCTACTTTGTTTTTGTTGTTCTTTATGTAATCAAACCATGGTCTTAAGGCGAAAATTTGAAAAGTAAGACCGGCTATAAAAGATCCTCTTTCATATTTTAATTTTATTTTTCTTATGTAGTAGCTAAAATGTCTACCAAAGGAAAAATGGGTCAGTTAGAGAACATAGATTTTTTATTAAAGCAATAATACATTATAGGAAAAAAAATCTTCAGGGTTATGGGATCATTTTTCATTGTCAATAGAATTTTAATTTAAGGGTTTTGTGTGTGTGCGTGTGTGTGCGTGTGTGTGCGTGTGTATGTGTGTGTTTCTTATTTTCTGAATCAGCTACTCAAACAGTAAGACTAAAGCTGACACATTACCCAAAGTTATAAATAAAGAGTATAATTTAGTGTGATTTTTCTTCTAAACTATTCATGAATTCTATAAAGTTTTTTTTTTTTTAAATCACCCCAATCAATGTTTTCCTTATGTCAGGGAAAGAAAGAAGCCCTTGTAAAGTGCAGCTAGCATTTTACAATTTCCTTCTGCCTCCCTGACACTCGTGTGGCTGTTAATGTTGCTATTGAATGTTTCCCCCCCCTGCGAAATGCAGAATCACGATGGGAAGTTTCATTGTTTGACTTTCTATAGCACCCTACTGAAGACAGTACACTTAATCATTGTATTTTGCAGATTAGATAAAGCTTCATCCTTGCTTTCTCTTTTCCTCCAGCAATTTAATATTGTAGTTGGCTTGCACACTTGTAATTAAAAAGTGACTTATGAAAGTGCACTGCGAACAAGGCACCCACACCCCTTAGCAACCAGTGCTGGTGACTAGTTGTAATAATAATACCATGTCAAAATAGTATGATTGTTCCAATGATTACACATGTTTTTCTTTCAAAAGGTGGATAAACATGCAGTTATGTTTGATACTTTAAGAAAAGTGGTAGTTGGAGCAGAAGGGTGAAAGAATGTTAATGTGCTCTGCAACTTTATGAAGAAAGGTCAGAAAGTGTATCTTCCTATCCTTATGTCTTCATTTATCTCTTGGTGTGTGTTGCCATTTTGTTCACATGGCTTTTTAAGGTAAAGTACTTCTCTTAATAAATTTCATTTCCTATATTCTGTGGAACTTCACTAAACTCCACAGTAGGGATCCCTCCTAAATGAGGATCATATTCACAAATAGCAGGGCTGCCCTGACCTAGTTGGTATTGTTGGTTAGATGAAGTTGTTTTTCAGCGTGCTCAGTATTCCATATATGAGATTCTTAGCTTTGCGGACTTCTTCCACAGGCAGTAAAATTTCTTGCAGTCTCTTTTATCTCCTTGCCTTTCTCACTTTCATTTTATGGAATCACACATAAATAAAATTCATTCCAGCCTGGAAGTCATTATTATACAACTGTACCTCTGCCATGCATGGAATTGGATACTGAGGAGAACTGATGATAACAATGGGGAAACAAACATGTGAACAGCCACAAGACAATCAGAGGAGGGGAGGTACTGACAGTTGAGGAATATATGGTTCTATTGGGGCCCAGAAAGGACGGGATTGGAATAAATTCATGTGAGTATCTTAACAAGTGTTTTCAAATTAAACTCTATTATTGTAATCAAAGTCCTTGGTAAACAACACCAAAAATTAATAGGTATGTCCAGTAAATTTTAGACGGCTTGGAAACCTAGGTTTCTACTCTGCTATGGAGTGTAGTGGTCAGTCAGAACACATGAAAAGAAGGCATGATGTGGAGTGTGAGTCCCAAGGACTAGGTCAGGAATCAGGACCAAGGACATGAGTTCTGACCTGCTTTCAGTTTATAGTTCTGCGGTTCAAACTGGACAGGTAGGTTTGCCCAAAGATACAAACAAGTTGGAAAATTTTAGAAATGGTCTATAAAAGTCTTTTCAATGTGGCAAAGTTTGGGTGATGGTAGTATTTAGATACTGAACTGGAACACCCTTCCGGAGTAAAAGGGTGTGCTATTAGTAATTACACCAGACGAGTAGCAATAAACAGGAAATGACCCTGGGCAAATTGGGACAAGACCAAGGGCCCAATGTCAAGCTGTTTGACATTGGCTTTTCCACTGCCTTGTTTTACTCTCCTTTCTGCCTCCCCTCAGTGATGATAGAGGGCATTTCTACATCAGGTATACCTCTGATCCCCCGGGGAGGCACAGAACAATGAGCTAGGGCTTGAGCAGCTGGCTGGTCTTCGCCTTTCCACTTCAGGAGATACTGCCCTCTGCTTCTCCACTTTGTCCTCAAGCATGGGATCTTCTACATTTTCCACAGTTGACCTAATAACAGCAATTCATGTTTTTATATTTAACTAACTATATTGATCTGTAATTTGCTTACAATTAAATCTTGTGATTTTAAGTTCAAGGTTCTGTGAGTTTTGAGAAACACACACACCAACATATGTACACACCAGAAGATACAGAACATTTCCAACACCTCAAAAGCTTCACTCATCTTTACAGCCCTTGTCCTGTTTTCTAACATTACACATTTGACCCTTAAACAACACAGGTTTTGAACTGCATGGGTCCACTTATACACATATTGAAAAAAATTTTTTTTAATGTTTATTTATTTTTGAGAGAGAAAGAGAGACAGAGTGTGAACAGGGGAGGGGCAGAGAGAGGGGGAGACACAGAATCCAAAGCAGGCCCCAGGCTCCCAGCTGTCAGCTCAGAGCCCACTGTGGGGCTCGAAGTCACGAACTGTGAGATCATGACCTGAGCTGAAGTTGGATGCTTAACAACTGAGTCACCCAGGTGCTCCCCCCCTTTTTTAATAAATACAGTACAGTACTATAAATGTATTTTATCTTCCTTATGATTTTCTTAACAGTTTCTTTTCTCTAGCTTACATACTATTACAAGAATACACTAGGTAATGTACATAACACACAAAGTATTTGTTAATCTACTGTTTATGTTATTGGTAAGACTTTCAGCAGCAAGGTCTTAGTAAAGCTTTTGGGGAGTCAAAGTTATGGGTGGATTTTCAACTGCATGTGGGGGCTTGGTGCTTGTAACTCCCATGTTGTTCAATGGTTAACTCTACATTAGTTTGCTATTCTATGCTTTAATATAAATGTACTCTTTTGACTTTTGACTTCTTTGTTCAGCAAAATGATTTTGGATTCATCTATGATATTGATCATATCAGTAATTCACTCCATATTATTTGCTCAGTAATACTCAATTTTATGGATATATCACAGTATTTATCTATTCACTGGTGGTTAGACATTTGGTTTGTTTCTAGTTTTTGGATATCGTGAATAAAGTTATTATTAAGATGCACAGGCCTTTATGTGGATATATGTTTTCATTTTTCTTGGTTAAATACTTTGAAAAGGGATTTTGGAGTTTTATGGTATAAGAAACTGCCAAATTGCTATCCAAAGTGGTTGACAATTTTATATTCTTTCTATCATAGTATGAAATTTTCTGTTATTCCAAAACCTCATCAACACTTTCTATCATCAGTCTTTAATTTTAGCCATTCTTGTAGCTGTGTAGTGGTATCTCACTGTGTTGTTTAAAAAAAAAATTAACGTGTATTTATTATTGAGAGACAGAGAGACACAGAGCATGAGCAGGGGAGGGGCAGAGAGAGGAGGAGACACAGAATCTGAAGCAGGTTCCAGGCTCTGAGCTGTCAGCACAGAGCCCGACGTGGGGCTTGAACTCATAAACCACGAGATCATGACCTGAGCTGCAGTTGGACGCTTAACTGACTGAGCCACTCAGGCGCCCCTCACTGTGTTTTAATTAACCTTTTTCTGACGACTAATGATGCTGAACATCTTTACATATGCTTATTTTGTTTATCTTCTTTTGCAAAGTCTGTTCCAGATCTTTATTCATTTTTCCAAAGTCTTTATTATAAGAGCTCAAAAAATACAGCAAGTTTTAAAGAACTTTACAGTTAATATGTGTATATATGCTACCTACAGCCAGTCATTACATTTCACTGCAAGTTTTAGAAATCATGTTCATCTAATCATCCTTCTATCTATCCATCAAGGAATATTATTATTATTTTTATTTGAGAGTACGTTGTTTCCCCCAATACCTGAATATGAAATTCATTAACTGTATTGTAATATGTTCACAGTTTTGATGTGACTTTTGCAAGAAAAATGCATATACTTATATGACACACCCATAGAAATACGTAGATTTTTACCTTCATCCTAGAATAGTCCTTCATGCCATTTTCCAGTCATTTCCAACTGCAATCACCTTTCTTATTTATTTTTTTTCCATTGACTCATTTTTTTCTTTTCTGGAATATGATTTATAAATTTTAGAATACTCACAATTTTATATTTAGATTTTTAACTCAGCATAATTTTTGTGAGATTTATTCATGTTGTTATATTAATTCCTTTTCTATTACTGAGTAACATTTCACTGAATATTTATCAATCCATTCTCCCACTGATGGATTTTTTTCCCATTTGAGTCTTTTAGGAATAAAACTACTGTAAATATTCTTGTACAATGATTTGTTTGAACATATGTTGGCATTTTTCTTTAGTAAATCTCTAAGAGTGGGATTATTGGTTATAGGGTATGTTTACATTTAGCTTTATAAGAAACTGTCATAAAATTTTCCAGTTCCACTTTCCACTTCAATCAACAATGTAGAAGATCTCCAGGTGCTCCATATCCTTGCCAACATTTGATGTCAGCCTTTTTATTTGTAGTTATTCTGAGGTATGTGGAATGGAATCTCTGTCATTTTATTTTACTTTTCCCTGATCACACTGGCACTGGGCACTTTTCCATGTGATTACTGGACAACTGTGCATCTTTTTTTTTTTTTTAAATATCTGCTCGAAGTTTGTTTTCCATTTGAAAAAATTGGTTGTTGTCTTTATTATTGATTTTTACTTCTTTGTAAAAGAAGTCCTAGCAGTCCTTGTCAGATGTTTTCTTTCAATTTGTGGCTTGTTTTTCTTTTCCTCTTTTCTCTTCCAGACTAGATTTTACTTTGGATGGAGTCCAATTTATGATTTTTTTTTCTTTTGTGATATATGTTTTTTGTGTTCAATATAGGAAATTTCTGACTATTTCAAAGTCAAAAAATCTTCTCCAATATTCTGTTCTTAAATTTTTGGTTTTAATTTGTAAAGTTAGGTCTAAGATCTATTTCAGGTTAATTTTGTGTATGAGGTAAGTGGGTCAACATTCAGTTTTCTCTTTTTTTTGAGTGTGGTTATTCTCTCATTTCAGTAAAGAATTCATGATTAGAACCCTTTAAAAACTTGGAGGATTAATAAGAGAATTATACCTAAACAGCAATTCATGCCTCAGAAGTAAAGACTAAGTTAACTCATCATTTAAAAAAAATAGGGGTCCTGGGTGGCTCAGTTGGTTAAGTCTCCAACTCTTGATTTTGGCTTAAGTCATGATGTCACGGGTTGGTGAGTTAGAGCCCTGCATCAGGCTATGCCTTGGCAGTGTGGAGCCTGCTTGGGATTCTCTCTCTCCCTTTCTCTCTGCCCTTCCCCCACTTGCATGCTCTCTCTCTCTCTCTCTCTCTCTCTCTCTTTTAAAATAAATAAAAACTTAAAAAAAGACTTTAAAAGAAATAGAGTAAAAAAAAGCCTCTATGACTAGACTTGCTAATAGTATGAGGCAATATTTGGTATAGGACTTGTTTTAAAGTGCAGGTGCCCTTCCTGTTTCCGATTCTGTGTCTCCCTCTCTCTCTGCCCCTCCCCCGTTCATGCTCTGTCTCTCTCTGTCCCAAAAATAAAATAAACGTTGAAAAAAAAATTTAATAAAGTGCAGGTGCCCTTAAGCAACCCTGTTGAGCAAGCTTCAAGGTGTCTTCTGTATGATATCTACCATCATATCAGCATGGCTGCCATGTACCAGATTTGAGACTTTCTCCCTGTGTAGGTCTCAATCCATCTTCCAGTTCCAGAGATTGCTTTCTCTCTACCTGCTGACAGCACTCATTAATAATAACTAGAATCCTCAGAGTTCTAGTCCAAGATAGCAAAACCCAGAGGTAGTAAGGAGGTTCTCTCTTTCCCCAGTCTCAGTCTACTTTGCAGTGACTCAGACTTCTTGCCCTTTTCCTGCCTGTATCTCAAATTTTTCCAGGTAATTGACAAAAGGGCTGTACATTTCCTGTAAAGGATTCCTCCACATCCTAGCTACATGGGTGCGGTCTGTTTGTTGATTCAAACAAAGCAATCATTTCAGATTACAGTTGTTCAGTTTACATACAGGAGATATATATTGGTGGAAGAGGGTTATTTTCTTACCTTTCTTCCTTGTAAATTTTGTAATAAAAGAGCAGCTCCTTCATTGATAAGAGTTTACTGGACTCTGGGTTATTTACTCTGAATTTGTCAAATGTAACAACAGCAGTGGTACAGACCAGGTTGTTCCATGCCAGGCCAAGAGAGTTTCTTTTATAATAGTACTGCAGTATGAAGGAACGACCACTCTTTGGGCATTATTTTGACAGCCTTCTCTAGCTCAACTCCTTATTTTCTTTGTGCAAGAACTTAAATAAGTTCACACATTTTCCAATAGCACACAAATACTTTGAACACAAAGAACACTGTAAACCTACATGTAAATAACATTTTTTTAGTATGGTATGTCAATTCCATCAATGTTTTAAAGACCCCTTCGTCAACTTATGCCAAAGTTTCAGCTCTCAGTATCTTTATGATATCACATAATGTGATCCCAGATCACATTTTTTTATGATGCCCTGAAGTCTCGGCAAGAACACTTTTCCCAAACATGTGACTTGGGGATGAGATCTTAGCCCTAAGCTGATAATTGAAAATACTTTCATCTTCTTCCTATGAATTGAGGAATCATTGCTTTTTCCCTCTGCAATGGAAAACCTGAGATTTCAGCCAAGTCAGTATCCAGTCTTTTTTCAGATACCATTCATAACTCTGACCATAGACATTTATTTCTGCTATCCAGTGATGACAAAAAGTTATGCTTAATGTAGTCTTTATTCCTAATCAGTGAGTAATTACTGAAAGAAAGGACAATCTCTAAGAAATATAAGTTTTGATTTGTTTTGTCATTGAATGTTGCTTCATTGAGACTGATTCATTACAGCTTAAGAAATAAAGAATATTAATGTTTAGTGATGCTGAGCATCATGATTTAATGAAACCATATTGGGTTTATATTTCACACAAATTCCTGGAAAGGGGCATACAGGGCACTTACCCATTCGCTTTAAAGAAATAAAAGTAAACATATAAGTACTTGTGTTTTCCACTCTGTCTCTTATATTAGCCATCTGTGAATTCATACCACTTCACTTCAGCAGATAGGTAGATATTGCATACATTATACAGATATATAGTATATACAGATACAGTGATGTATAAGTCTCTATCTATGTATCTATCTATCTATCATGCTTGACCCTGATCTGGAAGCCATATTTGTGCTCTTATGTCAGAAGGACACAGGCAATGTAGGAGTCTGGTCCTAAAAAACAAAATCCGCAAAGAGTTCTTTAGAAAATGTAATAATTTCAAAGTTTCTAGGCCCACGGGTTATTGTTTATTATTATTATTGTTGTTTGTTTGCTTGTTTTTAGGGGAAAGAATAGCTTTGGGAAATTGTTACACTTACATTGAATAAGAAGGCCAGGTATTCCAACCCAAATGTCCAGGTGTATCTGGTTATTTATTTTCCTTGGTGCAACTTGTCTTAGCATGGCACAGGGAACATATCCATCTGAATATTCTTGGGTACTTTGCTGAAATGTAGATTTCTTAGCCACATTCAGACCCTCCAATAATCTCTGGGTAGAGATATTAGTATCTGTATTTTCTAGCAAGCAATCATGATAATGTATAGTTTGGTGGATATAAAAGATTTTGCTAAGCTCTTAATCCTAGGCGAACAGAACCACAAAGAGGTTAGGAGTTTACCTGGCATAGGGTATTTCAGCTGAGGTTAAGGATTCCCAGTTACAAGAAAGATTTTAAGAGTTAAACATTTTAAGAGTTGGTGGGGTGAAGGAAGTTCATTTAGGGACAGTAAAAATCATTAACTGATCAATTGGCGTAATCATGTTTGTCTCTGAAAGAAGTAGAGTTGTTCAGGACAGCCTTTATCTTCCCTCAGATGGAGATGGGTCCCATGCTATTCCTGAAGGAAATAAACATCTCTGCAGAGAAATAAGAGAGATAGGTGCACATTTGCCCTTTAATTTTGTATCAGTCAGGTCTATTCATAAAATAGAAAATATTCTACATATATAAATCTCAGGTAATTTAAGCAAATGATTTTTAAAAAAACTGAGAAGGTGGGCAGGACAATGGGACAACTAAAATTCACAATAATGGGACATTGGAAATCCTAAACTAGAGGAAGAAAGGAGGGAGATGATATGAACAGAGCCTAAGGGCTTGGGGTCACTCAGAAGAAGCAGAAATACTGGTGAGCCTTCTCAGGGAAAGTTGCAGCCATTTAGAAATACAGACATTGCCAAAGATACTTCCAGGGACAGAAAAGTGCTACCTTCCAATCCCAAAGACTCAACTGGCCAAATTGTAACTTAACTGGGTCAGTCCCTCGGTGACACAGAGCAGAGGAAAGATGAAGTGGACCTGAAGGTAAGAAGGCTGAAGACTGGTGCCTCTGCATTTTACCTGGTCTAGAGAACATAGACTCATTATTCAAGACCTGTTTTATTTCTCATCATCATTCTCCTCTTCATTTAGAATTGCCTCTCCTTTCTATAAATAGAACCCATGTGAAATTGCTGATCTTCAACTACTCTTGAATTACAAAACCACAGTGTCATATGATTCAGCTTGACATCTTCCCCTAATAATACCTACTCACAACATTTAGGGTTTAAAAGGTATAAAACAAGATTGTCGGGGTGCCTGGGTGGCTCAGTTGGTTAAGCCTCCGACTCAGCTCAGGTCATGATCTGATGGTTCGTGGGTTCGAGCCCTGCATCAGGGGCTCTGTGCTGACAGCTCAGAGCCTGGAGCCTGCTTTGGATTCTGTGTCTCCATCTCTCTCTGTCTGTCCCCTCTTTGTGCTCTATCTCTGTCTCTCTCTCTTATTCAAAAGTGAAAAAATAAAAATAAAAAATTGAAAACACACCAAGATTGTCCTCATATATTTACATATATCTCCCTCTGCTAAGCTTTAAGAGCTTTGATGTCTGGATTGTGCCTTACTTAATTTTATATCTCCAGTGCCAAGCACAGAATCTGGTATAAAATGGGAATTTAAATGTTTATTGTATGAGTGAGGGGAGGAAAAATAGTTTTCCAGTACAACCTAAGTTATCAAATTAGACAATGTTACATAAGCAAAAGGTCAGCATTCAGTAAAAAACATATTTAAAAATAATGTATTTTTTCATGTTAGAAGACTCAAATTCAGAACTCTGAATATGCTAAATAGTTAAGCTACAAAGTTGGCCTTTACTGATAGATTTGTTTTATGTACTCAAGGAAGTTTTGAAATAGTGTAGGTATTGACACTGAAATGAATCTAAACTTATATATGTTATACATATCATATTGTGCAAGCCTTTTTACTGCATACTTTCCAGATTTTTAATTTTTAATTTTTAATTCTTTCATACAATTTTTCATTCTTTGTACAAAAAAAGATTAAATAAGCTTCTCTTGGCCATCTCAGAGTTTGAAACTTATTGTCATATGGGTAAAATGTGAATATCGTATTGCAGTGCAAGGTGAAAAGAAAATACGAAGTTTTAGTAAAATGGGTTTCTCTTACTTTAATATGAGACTAAATAGCTAATAAACACATCTTTAGAATGACTGATAAAGCTGTATACTCACCCATAAAATAATTCACTCAGCAAAGTTGTAAATAATGAGCTCTTTCCTTTAAAAATATGAAACATGAGGCAACTAGGACAATGATAAAAATTAGCTGGAGATTTTTTTCTTCCCAAAAGTTCATAATTTTTATGCTAAAGAAAAAATGCATGAGATGGGAGTTTTCTGTGGAAAAGACAAGAAAATTAAAAGGTAGAAGCAGTACTTCATGACTTTTTTGTTTGTTTTTGAGAGTGCATTCTGTAAAATGCCTTTACCACAGTGTAATTACCATATTAACTGAGGCCACAATCATTATTTATCTACTATAGAAAGTCACTGAACCCATAAAGATTTCACGATTTGTAAACAATGACTCTCTAATCAGAGAAGGAAAATAACGGAGCTAGAACTGTATAGAATAGCACAGGACAAATAGAATAAAGATCTTTGGTTCATGGTTATTAAAACACAGGGATCCATGAAAAAAATGGTCATCTAATTATTTTTTTCTGAGTCTGGAAAATTTGTGAGCTTATATTATATATCCCAAAAGATTCCAAAGGATCAATTGGGGGGTGAATAAAAAGCTATCTCTTGATTTGATTCACTCACTCATTAAAGATTTATTGAAAGATTCTTTTTTTATGTTTATTTTGAGAGAGAGTGCAGGCAGGGGAGGGGTACAGAGAGAGGGAGAGAGAATCCCAAGCAGGCTTCACACACTGTACACGGGGCTTTGCACGGGGCTTGCCAGGGGGCTTGATGCAGGGCTGGAACCCAAGAACTGTGAGATCGTGACCTGAGCCAAAATCAAGAGTTGGAGTTTTAACCGGCTGAGTCACCCAGGCATCCCTATTGAAAACTTCTTATGTGCAGAGCTCAGTGGGAGATGCCCTATAAAAAGGTAAAACAAACAAATGAACAAACAAACAAATCTGAGCCCCATATAGATAGTCCAATTACTCAAGGAGATTGCTATCTTGATAGGGAAGAAAGACTAAGTGGTACCTATATGAGTAAATGATGCAGGAGATGCTGATGGGCCATGTCTTATGTACATAGAAATAGTTAACTCAAAGTCCAAATTTCTCATTAGCTACAGCAATGAGATAAGCATAGACTGGTACCTGAAGATCAGTAAAAATCAAATCTTAGTAGATGTGCTGTGGAAAAGAATAATATATTAGTTCATGACTGGAAAGGGATGAGACTGGTGGTCTGGAGTATACAATCATGGAAGGGAATAGGGAGAGAGAAAGCTGGCAACGTGAATGGACTGCAGATGGCTACAAGTTTCCATGATAAGATCAAATGTTTGAACTTAATTTAAGTTAAGGAAAGTAAGGGAAAATTTTGAGCCAGGTGTGAAGTGAGGTGCAATCTGAGCTTGGATTTAGGCAAATACAATAAGAACCCTGGATTAAATATCTTAGACCCCTTGAAGCTTTAAAACTGCATTTTCCTATGATTCTGTGTGTTTTGGGTAGAGATTATAGAAGATTTTGAAGAAGGTCTGTCTGCTAGAGGCTTTCTGGGTGTTACTCAATGGGCATAGGAGTGGAGGTAGAGGCAGAAGTGTGTGTGCTTTGTTCAGGGAGAATGGGCACAAAGAGGTTTTGTAGCAAAATTGAGGGGAACTGAAAACGGCTAGCAAGGGAATGAAGGAGAGGGAGAAGTTAAAGCAGTTTTGAGTTCTGTTGGCTTGATTGTGTCACTATGGAGAATTGAAAGCTTGAAAGAAATGGAGTAAAGGAAGGCACATTTTGAAATTTTAAATTTAGATATGTTAATTTTTAGGCATTGACAAGACATGTACTTTTTTTTTTTTTATTAAGGCATGTACTTTTGAAACCACATGACTCAAGTTCTAAAATGTGCACACAGCCAGCATCAAATCATTGATAAGACATGCAGAACACAGAGGGAGGGGTCCAATCATCTTAAACAATAAAGTTGAGAGGTAAGCCTGATAATGAATCAAGTGCCAAGAAGTAGTTGTTAACTCTGAGTGAGAATCAGAATCCAAAACTCAAGCTGTCTTTATCACTGGCAGAGCATGGTGCAAAAAAGCAAAGGAAATGAATTTTAATACATAATTGTGCAAAGAAGTTTGAAGGCATTATTCCTATGTGGTCCCTTTAAAGCCATATGTCCTATCCCAACATGCATCTGCTATTCTTAAAGAATCATTAGCAGAATTATGGAAGATCACAACATGGTGTTATGATTATAGAAGTTGTTAGTAAAGTGAAGAGTCAGATTCAAACCATTTTGATAAAAAAAGTGGTCTCTTATCAGAAAGGAAAACAATTGTCCATTCCAACCATTTCCATAGTTTATTATAAATGCTAGTTTTAATTTTGTGATGATCAAATGGAAAAATGCATGGAATACCTTTGTATATTACATGGAAATATACAGCTTAAAATAATTAGAAATAAAATGAACCATTGGGACTTCATCAAGATAAAATCGTCTGCACAGTGAAGGAAATAACCAACAAAACTAAAAGGCAACTGATGGAATGGGAGATGATATGTACAAATGACATATCAGTTAAGGGTTAGTGTCCAAAATCTGTAAAGAACTTACCAAACTCAATACCCAAAAACAAATAATCCAATTAAAAAATGGGCAGAAGGCCCGAATAGACATTTTTCTGAAGAAGACACCCAGATGGCTAACAGATACATGAAAAGATACTCAACATCACTCATCATCAGGGAAGTACAAATTAAAACCACAAAGAAATACCACCTCACGCCTGTCAGAATGGCTAAAATTAGCAACACAAGACACAATAGATGTTGGCGAGGATGTGGACAAAGGGGAACCCTCTTACACTGTTGGTGGAAATGCAAACTGGTATAGCCACTCTGGAAAACAGTATAGATATTCCTCAAAAAGTTAAAAATAGAACTTCCCTATGATCCACCAATTGCCCTACTAGGTATTTACCGAAAGGATACAAAAATACTGATTCAAAGGGACATATGCACCCAGATTATTATAGAGTGTAATCAACAATAGCCAAATTATGGAAACAGCCCAAATGTCCATTGACCAATGAATGGCTAAAGAAGAAGTGGTATACATATACAATGGAATATTGTTCACCCATCAAAAAGAATGAAATCTTGCCATTTACAATGACGTGGATGGAACTAGAGTGTATTATGCTAAGCAAGCTAAGTCAGAGAAAGACAAATAACATATGATTTCACTCACATGTGGATGTAGGAAACAAAAACAGATGAACGTGGAGTGGGGAAGAGAGAGAGAGACAGACCGTAAAACAGACTGTTAACTATAGAGAACAAACTGAGGGTTGCTGGAGGGGAGGAGTGTGGGGGATGGGCTAAATGGGGGATGGGTATTAAGGAGGACATTTGTGATGAGCACAAGTGATATGTAGGTGATGAATCACTAAATTCTACCCTAATATTCTACTAATAATACAGTGTATGTTAACTAATTAGAATGTAAGTAAAAACTCGAAACAAAGGAAATCAAAACAAAGTGAATTTGTTTCCTTACTGCACCTCTTCCAATAGTCACTAATTTCTATCAGTAATATATTTTTATATATCTTAGAGTACTAGTACACATTCTTTCATCTAGATCTAGATTGTTTAGATCATCTAGAAAGAGATCAGCAAATTTTTTTCTATAAAGGGCCAATTATTAAATACTGTAGGCTTTGCAGGTCAGCGTCTTGTCATATCTACTCAGTTTTGCTTAGAGCAAGAAAACAACCATAAACAATATGCAATCAAATGGGTGCAATCTTATGAACAACACAGTTTTTTTTTACTGTAGCTACTCATCATTATTTAACACTAGAAAATGTCAGGAACATGTAGGAAAAATTATATATATAATTATATGTGTATATAATTTATATAATTACACATATCATTTTGAACTAGGAAAAAGGACAACTTCATGGGCTCTAAATAACATTTTTTTCAACTTCTGCTTCAATGGTTGCTTCTATTACAATTCATATGTATTCCAAAGGTATTTTCAGACAGGTAGGAGAGGCAACTGAAAGCTGATTAATAGTATAATGGTCCATACCAAACTTTCAATATATGCTAGCTACCTACCATAATCATTATCAATATTATTTTTGTTATTTTTATGTTCACACAAAATCCAGAAACAAGTGATAGGGAAAAGGACATGTTTAAATATAAGGAAATGATTAAGAAGAGATCTTTCTGCAGCATTGAAGACTCTTACTTATGACTTTATTCACTTTCCTTGCTATAGTCTTGTGAATCTTATTTATTTAAATGGATATATTTTAAAAGATGGAAACTTTAAATTCAAATTACTGTTTTCTAATCAAAACATCCATATTACCTATAGTTCAATATGTAGTAATAGAGAAACTTGGGGAGTGATATTAGCAAGATGGCAGAGTAGGAAGTCCTGGACTCTTTTTCTTTCCATAAACAGAAATATTCAGCAGTAATTCACAGAAAAATTCTTTCTGTGAGAAACCTAGAAATGAATTGAAAGGCTCTTACACCCTGGAAAAATGTGAAACCAGACTCACTGAAGCCAGTAGAGAGATTCAGGATATTCTCCAGAATCCCTATCCCTGATACAGAACCTTACAGTCAAGAGACCCACTAGTTCTCAGCTTCTCCCAGGGATGGGAAGGGGTTGGTTTCTGCATATAACACTCCAACTTTTCTGGGGGGCTTCTCAGAGGACTGGCTTCTCTCGTTCCAGTCTTGGAACTTAAGTGGTACTGGCATATTTTAGCTACCTGGAGGAGAAAGGAGACAGTTCCTTTGGGTGGTAGATGCCATAGGTCCTTCCCCCTGCTCAGCAGAGTGAGTGGATGAAAAATTCAGCTCTCAGATTATTCTGGAGAATAAAAGAATTGATCCACATCCCAACACCCCAACTTTTCTGGGGCTGACCAAATAGCTAGATTGATGTTGTCAGTCTTGGAGCTTTGATGGGTCTGGAGAATAGCCATCTCAAGGGTTCAAAGTAGACATCTGCATGATTGTGAATAATTTTGTGCTATTTAAAAAATTTGTTATGTTTTCCAAATGCACTATGTTAGAATATGGACTGCTTTATAGATAAAAATAGCGCAATAAATTTTATTAACAAGAATGCAATACATCATGTTCTGGTGAAAAGGAGAAATTTTGTTTTGTATTTTTATGCATTTATTATTTCAGTTTTTTAAATTCTTTTGGTACATGTGTACTTCAAAATAATCTGAACACAGTATTTTGCTTTACCAGTATTTTCTTATTTCACTGTGGATATCATTTGTGAAATTGTAAAGATTACGTGTATAACTACTTAATGTATAGTATAGTTGAAATCCAGTTAAATTATTTCTTTTTTTTAATAATGTTTATTTATTTTTGAGATAGAGAGAGACAAAGCATGAGTGAGGGAGGGGCAGACAGAGAGGGAGACACAGAATCTGAAGCAGGCTCCAGGCTCTGAGCTGTCAGCACAGAGCCCGACGTGGGGCTCAAAGTTGTCAACCGCCAGATCGTGACCTGAGCCAAAGTCAACGCTCAACTGACTGAGCCACCAAGGCGCCCCTAGTTATAAGACTTCTGGTATAATATGATCATTGAATTAAGCATTAAAAGTACAATGATATTGAGTTCTGGTCTTGCTACCAAGAGGATGTTCTTCATTATCCCAAACAAATTGATCCATGAAAAAGCCCATTTGATGTGAATCTAATTAAGAGTGTCCAAATTTTATGTAAGTAATATTTAGGCTCTATTTCCAAAAATAAAACTAAGGATCTGAAAATAATGTTGTTTTTAATAAGATTTGTATTATAATAACAATTATGAATAAATACAATGAATAAATGATAAATCTTATGTGTAGTAAGATTTTCCCATTTTTAAGCCCCCCATTTTTTGAACAAATCAGGAGACTATAGATGCTGGAGAGGATGTGGAGAAACAGGAACCCTCTTGCACTGTTGGTGGGAATGCAAATTGGTACAGCCACTCTGGAAAACAGTGTGGAGGTTCCTCAAAAAATTAAAAATAGACCTACCCTATGACCCAGCAGTAGCACTGCTAGAAATTTACCCAAGGGATACAGGAGTACTGATGCATAGGGGCACTTGTACCCCAATGTTTATAGCAGCACTCTCAACAATAGCCAAATTATGGAAGGAGCCTAAATGTCCATCAAATGATGAATGGATAAAGAAATTGTGGTTTATATACACAATGGAGTACTATGTGGCAATGAGAAAGAATGAAATATGGCCCTTTGTAGCAACATGGATGGAACTAGAGAGTGTGATGCTAAGTGAAACAAGCCATACAGACAAAGACAGATACCATATGTTTTCACTCTTATGTGGATCCTGAGAAACCTAACAGAAGGGGAGGGGAGGGGAAGAAAAAAAAAAAAGAGGTTAGAGGGGAAGAGAGCCAAAGCATAAGAGACTCTTAAAAACTGAGAACACGGGGTGCCTGGGTGGCGCAGTCGGTTAAGCGTCCGACTTCAGCCAGGTCACGATCTCGCGGTCCGTGAGTTCGAGCCCCGCGTCGGGCTCTGGGCTGATGGCTCAGAGCCTGGAGCCTGTTTCCGATTCTGTGTCTCCCTCTCTCTCTGCCCCTCCCCCGTTCATGCTCTGTCTCTCTCTGTCCCAAAAATAAATAAACATTGAAAAAAAAAAAAAAATTAAAAAAAAAAACAAAAAAAAAACTGAGAACAAACTGATGGTTGATGGGGGGTGGGAGGGAGGGGAGGGTGGGTGATGGGTATTGAGGAGGGCACCTTTTGGGATGAGCACTGGGTGTTGTATGGAAACCAATTTGACAATAAACTTCATATATTGAAAAAAAAAGAAGCCCCCCATTTTTTTCAGTTAGTGATAAAGACTATCATTTACTTTTGACTTTTTAAAAAAATATATGATTTTTTAATCTTTATTTCTAAGAGAGAGAGAGAGACAGACAGACAGACAGACAGAGTGTGAGTGGGGGAGAGGCAGAGAGAGAGGGAGACACAGAACCTGAAGCAGGCTCCAGCTCTGAGCTGTCAGCACAGAGCCGGAGGTGGGACTTGAACTGGTGAACTGGGGGATCATGACCTGAGTCAAAGTCAGACGCCCAGCTGACTGAGCCACCCAGGCGCCCAACTTTACTTTTGACTTTTGCAGAGAGTGTCACCATGCTGATAGAACTTGGCCACCAAAATTAACATGTCATGGAGGGAAATCTACAGTGCACCAATGGGATATCTTATAAAATTGATTAGGTGACATTAGAGACTTGACATTCATTGGCATACTTGGAACTCTGTTCTCTTTGCATCTGCATACCCAGTTTTGTTTCCAGCACTGACTGAGTTCAAGGCCCTTATTGGCATTCTGAGAGCTCTTATGGTATGAGAATTATATTCTATATCACTCCCAAGTTACTGCTTGATCATCAAATTAGAGATGGACAGCTGCCCAAGGAAGATTTCTGCATGACCATTCAAATTATTATTGATTTTGTCATTTTAGAATAATAGAGTGTTTGTTTCTGCTTTCCTATGGTATTTTGAAAACTATCCAACGGCTTACACTAATGGCAAGCCAAATACTACTGGGGATCATTATCCAAAAACACTCTGTTATTATAGGGTTGAAGTTGGTCAAACATAGACATAACCTCAATTTTTCATGCCTCCAACAGACTTGAGAACATGGTAGGCAGATAGTTTAACGATAAAGCAAAACTTTAGATGAGTATATGGTGAGCAAAAGGGGACCTTGAATGCAACATGTTGCAACAGTCTTATATTAATAGAGTCATAAAATTTCCTTAGAAGACAGGCATTTATTATAAATGGATTAATTTGAGGCACATAATTAAGTTCCTTTCCAAATGGCAATTAGCCAATCAGAGGTAGAGCATTTCTGACCTTCTTTTCTCCTTTGTCTTTGACTTTCCAACTGGTTATGAGTCTCACAAATTCCTATTTTATTAGCACTATGTCTGGGAACAACTAAATCACAGAGATTATAGATTCCAGTTACAGTTTTCCTGTATTTTAAACCCAATTTATTTAATTAAAAAAAGATAATGCTGTTTGCATGTTGAAATCCTATCTTTAAAAACATAGTGTTCATTAGTAAGAATCAAAAGATTTCAGTTTGCATCAGTTGGGTAAAAGTAAATTTTTAAGTTTCCATAATTTTCATGACTTGAAAAATACTTATTCTCCTAATTGTGCAATAATTTGTCTTGATCTACATAATCCCAGTACTTATGTTTCTCACATTACTTGCCCTAATCTTTACTTTTGTTGCAAAGATTCTGAGTCCTAAAGAATCAAATGTTTGCATATTCAAAGATCATTGACTGTCTGAAGACAAAGGCATCCTCACTCACCTCCTTTTTGTGACTCACCTTTACCACACTTAGAAATATGGACCACTTAAAAAAAAGCCTTTAGTAAATCTGGAAAATTCCAAATTTATAGGCAAAACTGAACTCTTGCTATACATAACTTATTTTGCTCATAAGTGCAGAGTATAAAATCCAAAAGGTAATTATGATATCATCAGTCATAAGTATATATACTGTTTCCCAAGGACCATTTATGGCCTAAAATTAAACAAGATGCTGATTTCATAACATGTAGGAATACTTTTTAATGATACTTATCTATTTTTAAACTTTTGTTAGAAAATATATAAATGCATTATTAATAACTCAAATGTGTATGTTAAAATAATTGTCTAACTGTGGACTAGACCTGCATAGGAGAAATCTTGAAAAGGTTTTAGACTTTGGAGCTCTAACTAGTGAGGCCTTATATAAGCCTAATGAAACTCCTGCACATGGCAATACATAGCAGGCAAACTGCCTTTCTCTAGGGAATGTTACAAAGGACATTCATTATCTATTAATGGTGTCAGATTCATGGTGAGGACTGTAGATATTTCCCTGAAACAAGGAAACTGTTTCAAAATTACATAATTTGGATTTAGAATAAAATGTCCTATTCTGTTCCCTGAGTACCTATTTTAAATATCTCTTTCAAAAACAAAACATTTATAAAATAACTGAAGAGAATTTTAAAATAGATATGATTGCATGTCAAAACAATTTGGTAACTTTGTTTAAACCAGAATAAGTTTTCCCCTTATTTCCAAACAACGGCCAAAAGTTTGAATAGCACTTTTATTGCTACCAAATTATTTCAAGGATGAATGCAGGTGTTTCTCAGTTGGTATTCCAGGGAACATTGGTTCTGGTGAATGCTGCTAGTTTATTGGTTTGTTTGTATCGTGTATCCTATAATAAGTATCCTGTAATAAGTTTGAAGAATGTCAAACGGAAAAGGGTTTGGATTCAGAATGTACTAGTATTGTGATTATGTATCCTCTTCAGAAAGTCATTAATAGTTTTTTGTGGTTTTTTTGTTTGTTTGTTTGTTTTAACTAGATAGAGAGGAGAGAGTGTTGTAGGGGAAACAGAGCAAGGTGAGAAGTAAAAGCAAAGAGAATCTGTGTCCTAGCTTCTTGAAAGTTCAGCAGAAAAATGCTTCTCACATGGCTACAACCAGCACAGACCCAGCAGTGAGAGCCATTAACAGGACATAATGAACCAGTGATTGGGGGGGGGGAGGGGGTCCTGCATGGCCTCATCATTGAACATCAGAAACAAAAAAGAACACCCCAGAAGATGCCACCTTTGGTAGACAGTGACAACTTAGACAGGATTCCTCCTGTCCCCTAGGGGCCTTGAGTAATTGAAATTGTATTTTTACAATCAGATGGAATGGAGACTCACATTAGAAATTATGCTTAGTAAAAGAAAAGTATAGAAAATTGTATTCCTTGCACATCTAAGTCTGTGGCTTGAAATTTATTTTCACTGTAGGAACATTTTTTTTTTTTTGGACTAAGATTCCTAGGAATATACTTTAGAAAACAGTAATCAAGCTAATTAATTCCTGGCAGTACATATATTTCATACTTACTGAGTTGAACAAATTTATCTTCAAAACACAAATTATTTAATAGGTCTGATCTACTTAAGTATCATACTAGATGTATGAGGTATGGAATATTGATAATTATCTTAATCAATGAGGAAAAAGAAACAAGGCATGTCTAAATGATCTGTGACATTTTCAGTCTTGACCTTGGCTTATCTTAGCCCTCGTTCATACTGTTTCAGCCTGTGAATCTTTGGTATGGCTATAATTTATGAAGAATAATTATTTTTCATCTAAGAATGTATTTTTTTCAATCTAAGTTGTCCTTTAAAAACAATTCTTTTTGGGGGCACCTGGGTGGCTCAGTCGGTTAAGCATCCGACTTTGTCTCAGGTCATGATCTTATGGTTCGTGGGTACGAGCCCTGCATCGGAGGCTCTGTGCTGACAGCTGAGAGCCTGGAGCCTGCTTGGGATTCTGTGTCTCCCTCTCTCCCTGTCTCTGCCCCTCCCCCACTCACACTCTGTCTCTGTCTCTGTCTCTGTCTCTGTCTCTGTCTCTGTCTCTCTCTCTCAAAAATAAATAAAACGTTAGAAGGCACACATTGAAAGAAAAAAGAAAAAGCAATTCTCTTTTTCTTCTAAAAATTACTGCAACCAAGCAAGACAAAGTAGCACCTTAAAAAATTTCTTTAGATTTCTTTTATAAGCTACAATCAAAACTCTGTTGTATTACTTTAAATTTACATGTACTTTTAGATCAAACATAGTATTACCTAAACTCATCACTATGTAGAATTTAGTGATTTTGGAAAGTTTAACAAACCATATCTAGTCTTAAAAGTTGAAAATTTGTTACTATTAAAAACATCTCTTGTTCATAGTAGGCGTGAACTTGTTGAATAAATGTACTTGGTGAATAAGTGAAAAAATTATCCTGAAGAATATACTCCAGGTTCTTTATGCCTTTTCAAAGCCTAGTGTATCCAGTTTAATTGTTGCCTACTTATAAGGCATTGCTCATCAACTTTCTTCTTTGCTTTCTTCTATTATCTTATATTAAAGCTAGCTATAAATTAAAATCAATATAGAACATTTATTTATACTTTTATTTATTTTATTCTAGTTATTTTTGCGGTTAAGTTATATAGGTAAGGTTAAGATATTATTATTAAATTTTAATCCTACACAGTATTTAGTTAGGTGTGTCAATAATAGTTAATGTATTTGGCAAAACTTTTTATCATTACCATTGTACTTGAATTGTCTTTTTTGATTTTCCCTCAAACTTAATCAAGAGAGAGATTTCCAGTTACACAAAAAAAGCGTGGGCTAAAACATAATTACATTGAAAGATACTATAGAGGATCATGTCAGTTATATGCCAAATGGCTGAAAATATCAATAGGTTGTTGTATGATTATTTGCCAAGTAAGTAATAAAAGAATTCCCAGCAGGAAATGTGTTCTACATATAGCAGTGCTATATATCTATTTATATTGTTTCCTAAGGCAATTATTGGTCTTATTTGATGTCCGCAAAATTGTAGAGCATTTATATTTTTATTCATTTGTGTAGCCCTGGATCTTAAGTGGGGATTGCAAGGTTATGTTAAAGGTTCTGCGAATGCTGCCAAAGTATATGCTCATTAAGGGTGTAAATGTATCTGTGCAGTTAGTTGCGTAGAAAGCTGGGCTTTTATCATATGTTCATTGATTACTAACAAAGTTAGATCGAGATTATTGTCAATTTCTGTATCATCTAAAGTCTCCATAATTACAATTCAGGTTTTATATATCCTGTGATTAATATTTTGGCTTAAAAACAACCATCTTGATTCCGACTTTTACATTCATATCAATCAACAAACATCTTGGGTGATTATAATGGGTTGTTCACTAGGTAGTGCCATGCTTTAAGAAATCACAGTTTAAGGAAGGAGGATAAGAAGATAAACATTGAGCCAATAAATAATAAAACAATAGAAAATCACCACAATCAAGTGCTAAATTGTGTGGCAAATGTTACAGATATTATGAGAGTTCAGAAAAAAATGATTTCTCCATAAATGTGCATTAGCTGAGAAGGGCTTCAGTTTCTCAAAATAAGGAAACTGAAATAAGGAGAGAAGATTAGAATGAATTATATGTTTCCCAGCCTTGGAAAGCTACCTTTTATTTAAAGATTTTCATTTCAGGTTTTAAAGCCCAGCATTGAATTTCATATTGGAATATACAATATTTTTAGGAATCTCAACCAATATACTATGAGCTGAAAATGCCAAGAAAATAAGTATTCTATTATTATTTGAACTGTTCATACAATGTTTTTTGGAGGGTTTTTATTGCCTTGCTTTCCTATAAGCATCAGAACAATTGGGTCATCTCTGTTAAACTATTAAGTATTGTTTGGCACAATGGCCAAGAATGTTTATCAGGGCCTAAACCTTTGACTTCATTTGTAAGATGTCTTAATGTTTTACTAATTGTTATTCTTTTTCTTTTTTATGAAATTTATTGTCAATTTGCTTTCTATAAAACACCCAGTGCTCATCCCAACAGGTACCCTCCTCAATGCCCATCACCCACTTTCCCCTCCCTCCCACCCCCCATCAACCCTCAGTTTATTCTTAGTTTTTAAGAGTCTTTTATGGTTTGGCTCACTCCCTAACTTTTTTTTTCCTTCCCCTCCCCCATGGTCTTCTGTTAAGTTTCTCAGGATCCACATAAGAGTGAAAACATATGGTATCTGTCTTTCTCTGTATGACTTATTTCCCTTAGCATAACACTCTCCAGTCCCATCCACGTTGCTACAAAAGGCCATATTTCATTCTTTCTCATTGCCAAGTAGTATTCCATGGTGTATATAAACCACAATTTCTTTATCCGTTCATCAGTTGATGGACATTTAGGCTCCTTCCATAATTTGGCTATTGTTGAAAGTGCTGCTATAAACATTGGGGTACAAGTGCCCCTATGCATCAACACTCCTGTATCCCTTGGGTAAATTCCTAGCAGCGCTATTGCTGGGTCATAGGGTAGATCTATTTTTAACTTTTTGAGGAATCTCCACACTGTTTTCCAGAGAGGCTGTACCAGTTTGCATTCCCACCAACAGTGCAAGAGGATTCCCATTTCTCCACATCCTCTCCAGCATCTATAGTCTCCTGTTTTGTTTATTTTAGCCACTCTGACTGGCATGAGGTGATATCTCAGTGTGGTTTTGATTTGTACTTCCCTGATGAGGAGTGACATTGAGCATCTTTTCATGTGCCTGTTGGCCATCTGGATGTCTTCTTTAGAGAAATGCCTATTTATGTTTTCTGCCCATTTCTTCACTGGATTATTTGTTTTTTTGGATGTGGAGTTTGGTGAGTTATTTATAGATTTTGGATATTAGTCCTTTGTCTGATATGTCATTTGCAAATATCTTTTCCCATTCCGTTGGTTGCCTTTTAGTTTTGTTGATTGTTTCCTTTGCTGTGCAGAAGCTTTTTATCTTCATGAGGTCCCAAAAGTTGATTTTTGCTTCTAATTCCCTTGCCTTTGGGGATGTGTCAAGTAAGACATTGCTACAGCTGAGGTCAGAGAGGTCTTTTCCTGCTTTCTCCTCTAGGGTTTTGATGGTTTCCTGTTTCACATTTAAGTCCTTTATCCATTTTGAGTTAATTTTTGTGAATGGGGTAAGAAAGTGGTCTAGTTTCAATCTTCTGCATGTTGCTGTCCAGTTCTCCCAGCACCATTTGTTAAAGAGACTGTCTTTTTTCCATTGGGTATTCTTTCCTTCTTTGTCAAAGATTAGTTGGCCATACTTTTGTGGGTCCAATTCTGGAGTCTCTATTCTATTCCATTGGTCTATGTGTCTGTTTTTGTGCCAATACCATGCTGTCTTGATGATTACAGCTTTGTAGTAGAGGCTAAAGTTTGGGATTGTGATGCCTCCCGCTTTGGTCTTCTTCTTTAATATTACTTTGGCTATTCGGGGCCTTTTGTGGTTCCATGCAAATTTTAGGATTGCTTGTTCTAGTTTCGAGAAGAATGCTGGTGCAATTTTGATTGGGATTGCATTGAATGTGTAGATTGCTTTTGGTAGTATTGACATTTTAACAATATTTATTCTTCCAATCCATGAGCACGGAATGTTTTTCCATTTCTTTGTATCTTCTTCAATTTCCTTCATAAGCTTTCTATAGTTTTCCGCATACAGATCTTCTACATCTTTGCTTAGGTTTATTCCTAGGTATTTTATGCTTCTTGGTGCAATTGTGAATGGGATCAGTTTCTTTATTTGTCTTTCTGCTGCTTCATTATGAGTGTATAAGAATGCAACTGATTTCTGTACATTGATTTTGTATCCTGCAACTTTGCTGAATTCATGTATCAGTTCTAGCAGACTTGTAGTGGAGTCTGTTGGGTTTTCCATGTATAATATCATGTCATCTGCAAAAAGGGAAAGCTTGACTTCATCTTTGCCAATTTTGATGCCTTTGATTTCCTTTTATTGTCTGCTGATGCTAGAACTTCCCACACTATGTTAAACAACAGCAGTGAGAGTGAACATCCCTGTCGTGTTCCTGATCTCAGGGGGAAAGCTCTCAGTTTTTCCCCATTGAGGATGATATTAGCTGTGGGCTTTTCATAAATGGCTTTTATGATGTTTAAGTATGTTCCTTCTAGCCCGACTTTCTCAAGGGTTTTTATTAAGAAAGAATGCCGAATTTTGTCAAATGCTTTTTCTGCATTGATTGACAGGATCGTATGGTTCTTATCTTTTCTTTTATTAATGTGATGTATCACATTGATTTGTGAATGTTGAACCAGCCCTGCAGCCCAGGAATGAATCCCATTTGATGAAGGTGATTAATTCTTTTATATGCTGTTGAATTCGATTTGCTAGTATCTTATTGAGAATTTTTGCATCCATATTCATCAGGGATATTGGCCTGTAGTTCTCTTTTTTTACTGGGTCTCGGTCTGGTTTGGGTACAAAGTAATGCTGGCTTCATAGAATGAGTCTGGAAGTTTTCCTTCCCTTTCTATTTTTTGGAACAGCTTGAGAAGGATAGGTATTATCTGTGCTTTAAATGTCTGGTAGAATTCCCCAGGGAAGCCATCTGGTCCTGGGCTCTTATTTGTTGGGAGATTTTTGATGACTGATTCAATTTCTTCACTGGTTATGGGTCTGTTCAAGTTTTCTATTTCTTCCTATTTGAGTTTTGGAAGTATGTGGGTGCTTAGGAATATGTCTGTTTCTTCCAGGTTGTCCAGTTTGTTGGCATATAATTTTTCATAGTATTCCCTGATAATTGCTTGTATTTCTGAGGGATTGGTTGTAATAATTCCATTTTCATTCATGATTTTATCTATTTGGGTCATCTCCCTTTTCTGTTTGAGAAGCCTGGCTAGAGGTTTATCAATTTTGTTCATTTTTTTCAAAAAACCAACTCTTGGTTTAATTGATCTACTCTACAGTTTTTTTGGATTCTATATTGTTTATTTATGCTCTGATCTTTATTATTTCTCTTCTTCTGCCGGGTTTGGGGTGTCTTTGTTGTTCTGCCTCTATTTCCTTTAGGTGTGCTGTTAGATTTTATATTTGGGATTTTTCTTGTTTCTTGAGATAGGCCTGGATTGCAATGTATTTTCCTCTCAGGACTGCCTTTGCTGCATCCCAAAGCGTTTGGATTGTTGTATTTTCATTTTCATTTGTTTCCATATATTTTTTAATGTCTTCTCTAACTGCCTTGTTGACCCGTTCATTCTTTAGTAGGTTGTTCCTTAACCTCCATGCTTTTGGAGGTTTTCCAGGCTTTTTCCCGTGGTTGATTTCAAGTTTCATAGCATTGTGGTCTGAAAGTGTGCATGGTATGATCTCAATTCTTGTATACTTATGAAGGGCTGTTTTTTGACCCAGTATGTGATCTATCTTGGAGAATGTTCCATGTGCACTTGAGAAGAAAGTATATTCTGTTGCTTTGGGATGCAGAGTTCTAAATATATGTCAAGTCCATCTGATTCAATGTATCATTCAGGGCCCTTGTTTCTTTATTTATCCTGTGTCTAGATGATCTATCCATTGTTGTAAGTGGGGTATTAAAGTCCCCTGCAATTACTACATTTTTATCAATAAGGTTGCTTATGTTTGTGAGTAATTATTTTATACATTTGGGGGCTCTCGTATTCGGCGCACAATTTATAATTGTTAGCTCTTCCTGATGGATAGAACCTATAATTATTATATAATGCCCTTCTTCGTCTCTTGCTACAGCCTTTAATTTAAAGTCTAGTTTATCTCGTATAAGTATGACTGCTCCAGCTTTCTTTTGACTTCCAGTAGCATGATAGGTAGTTCTCCATCCCCTCACTTTCAGTGTGAAGGTGTCCTCATGTCTAAAATAAGTCTGTTGTAGACAGCAAATAGATGGGTCTTTTTTTTTATCCATTCTGATACCCTGTCTTTTGATTGGAGCATTTAGTCCATTTACATTCAGAGTTATTATTGAAAGATATGGGTTTAGAGTCATTGTGATGTCTGTAGGTTTCATGCTTGTAGTGATGTCTCTGGTACTTTGTGGTCCTTGCAACATTTCAGTCACAGAATCCCCCTTAGGATCTCTTGTAGGGCTGGTTTAGTGGTGATGAATTCCTTCAATTTTTGTTTGTTTGGGAAAACTTTTATCTCTCCTATTCTGAATGATAGACTTGTTGGATAAAGGATTCTCGGCTGCGTATTTTTTCTGTTCATCACATTGAAGATTTCCTGCCATTCCTTTCTGGCCTGCCAAGTTTCAGTAGATAGGTCTGCCACTACTCTTATATGTGTTTCTTTGTAAGTTAGAGCCTATTTATCCCTAGCTGGTTTCAGAATTTTCTCTTTATCCTTGTACTTTGCCAGTTTCACTATGATATGTCATGCAGAAGATTGATTCAAGTTATGTCTGAAGGGAGTTCTCTGTGCCTCTTGGATTTCAATGCCTTTTTTCTTCCCCAGATCAGGGAAGTTCTCAGCTATGATTTGTTCAAGTATACTTTCAGCTCCTTTCTCTCTCTCTTCTTTTTCTGGAATTCCTATGATATGGATACTGTTCTGTTTGATTGCATCACTTAGTTCTCTAATTCTCCCCTCATACTCCTGGATTTTTTTATCTTTTTCTCAGCTTCCTCTTTTTCCATAATTTTATCTTCTAATTCACCTATTCTCTCCTCTGCCTCTTCAATCTGTACTATGGCCACCTCCATTTTATTTTGGATTTTATTTTATTTTATTTTATTTATTTTAATTTTATGACTATTATTCTAAATTCTTGTTCTGTTATATTGCTTAAATCATTTTTGATCAATTCATTAGCTGTCGCTACTTCCTGGAGTTTCTTTTGAGGAGAATTTTTCCATTTCATCATTTTGGATAGTCCCTGCGGTGGCTCCCAACTGCAGGGCACTTCTCCTGTGCCCTCTGGAGTAACTCCTGTTGGTGGGCGGGGCCGCAGTCAGACCAGATATCTGCCCCCAGCCCACTGCTGGGGCCAGGGTCAGACTGGTGTGTACCTTATCTTCCTCTCTGCCAGGGGCAGGACTCACTGTGGAGTGGTGGCCCCTGCCTGGGCTACTTGCACACTGCCAGGCCTGTGGTGCTGCTTCTATGGGATCTGGCATATTAGCTGGAGTGGATCCCCAAGGTGCACAGGGGCGGGAGGGGCAGGGCTAGCCCGCTTTGCCCTGTGTGGTTCCCTGTGGGAGGGGCCCCACAGCACTAGGAGGGAGGCATGCCCACCGAAGGGATGTACCCACAGAAGCACAGTGTTGGGCATTTATTGGGGCAAGCAAGTTCAGTGACGGTAACTGGTTCCCTTTGGAATTTTGGCTGGGGGATGGGAGAGGGAGATGGCGCTGGCCAGTGCCTCTGTTCCCTGCCGAACAGACCTCTGTCTTCCAGGGCTCAGCAACTCTCCCTTCCGGTGTCCTCTTGCCCTCCTGCTGTCTGAGCAGAGCTGTTGACTTTTAACATTCCAGATGTTAAGTCCCACTAGCTGTCAGAACTCACATAGTCTGGCCCCTCCACTTCTGCAAGAAGGCAGACTCAGGGGCTCTGCCTTGCCGGGCAGGCCACCCCTCCACCGCCCTGGCTCCCTCCCGCCAGTCCCTGTAGCATACACCGCCTCTCCGCCCTTCCTACCCTCTTTCGTGGGCCTCCTGTCTACGCTTGGCTCCGGAGAGTCCATTCTGCTAGTCTTCTGGTGGTTTTCTTGGTTATTTAGGCAGATGTGGGTGTAATCTAAGCGATCAGAAGGACGAGGTGAGCCCATTGTCCTCCTACGACGCCATCTTTAGCAGTCCCCTCTGTTGTACTAATGTTAACGAAAATTAACTTCATTCATGATGGCTTTCCTTTTTATAAAAATACTTCTGTCAATTGATTCTTTTTGCAGGTCTTTTTTTTTTTTAAGATTTTATTTATTTATTTATTTATTTATTTCTTACTTTTTTTTTTTTTTTAAATTTTTTTTTTTTTTCAACGTTTATTTATTTTTGGGACAGAGAGAGACAGAGCATGAACGGGGGAGGGGCAGAGAGAGGGAGACACAGAATCGGAAACAGGCTCCAGGCTCTGAGCCATCAGCCCAGAGCCCGACGCGGGGCTCGAACTCACAGACCGCGAGATCGTGACCTGGCTGAAGTCGGACGCTTAACCGACTGCGCCACCCAGGCGCCCCGTCTTACTTATTTTTAATAAATAAAACTCAAACTCACAGACCGTGAGATCATGACCTGAGCCGAAGTCAGACGCTCAACCGACTGTGCCACCCAGGTACCCCAAAAATAAAGAGGTTTTAAAGTGTAGCAGTAGCACAGCAGAAGGCGTGTAGAAGAAGAATGATGGAGGAGAGGAATTGCAGCCGGAATATGGAGTCTGCTTAGCAAAATCCACATGGGCTCCTGATTCAATGGGTAATGGAAGGTAGCAGTGAGAAGATAGGCGAGAAATAGGAGACTAAGGGAGGATACCAACATAAAATAGTTGACTCTCCAAGCACTACATGTGAAAAGAATAGAAGCTAGATATTTACAGGCAAATAATAATAAAAATTCAAATGTGCATATATTTAAAAGATATTTCTGACAAAAAATATAAGCATTGAACTGAAACTAATATTACACTGTATGTTAATTAGCTGGAATTTAAATTACAAAAAAACAAGCAATTATGACATGACACTTTGCCCATGTGGGTATTTGTGCTATAAATGAAAACCTCTGTATTCCATTTGGGATCAGCTGCCTAACACCTGTCCCGATGCACTTCCTGCCAGTCAACAATGCCCACTCAGAGACTGAAATATACCAGCAGCCTTTCTGTTGCCTCATTCTTAAATTTGAATGAATTTAAAAAATCTACAAAATATTTGAAGAAAAAATAAAAGATCAGCATAATCTGAAAACCAGCCCTAGTGCAGACAGAGATAATTAAGAGAACAGAAATAAACTTAAAAAAGGACTTTCGGCAAGATGGCGGCTTAGGAGGACGCTGGGCTCACCGCACGTCCTGCTAATCACTTAGATTCCATCTACACCTGCCTAAATAACCCAGAAAACCGCCAGAGGATTAGCAGAATGGAGTCGCCGCCGGAGCCAAATGCAGACGAGAGGCCCACGGAAGAGGGTAGGAAGGGCGGCGAGGCGGTGCGCGCTCCACGGACTGGCGGGAGGGAGCCGGGGCGGAGGGGCGGCTCGCCGGCCAAGCAGAGCCCCCGAGTCTGGCTTGCAAAAGCAGAGGGGCCTGACGGACTGTGTTCCCACAACAAGTGTCTGGGAGGTCATAAGTGAACAGCTCTGCTCGGAAAGCAGGAAGGCTGGAGGACAAAGGGAGGGAGAGCTGCTGAGCCCCCTGACAACAGAGCTCAGTTTGGTGGGGAACAAAGGCGCTCACCAGCGCCATCTCCCCCGCCCATCCCCCAGCCAAAATCCCAAAGAGAACCAGTTCCTGCCAGGGAACTTGCTCGCTCCGAGGAAACACCCAACTCTGCGCTTCTGCAGAGCCAAACCTCCGGCAGCGGATCTGACTCCCTCCCGCTGCCACAGGGCCCCTCCTGAAGTGGATCACCTAAGGAGAAGTGATCTAAGCCTGCCCCTCCTGCCCCCGTGCACCTTGCCACCCACCCCAGCTAATACGCCAGATCCCCAGCATCACAAGCCTGGCAGGGTGCAAGTAGCCCAGACGAGCCACACCACCCCACAGGGAATCCCGCCCCTAGGAGAGGGGAAGAGAAGGCACACACCAGTCTGACTGTGGCCCCAGCGGTGGGCTGGGGGCAGACATCAGGTCTGACTGCGGCCCCGCCCACCAACTCCAGTTATACACCACAGCACAGGGGAAGTGCCCTGCAGGTCCTCACCACGCCAGGGACTATCCAAAATGACCAAGCGGAAGAATTCCCCTCAGAAGAATCTCCAGGAAATAACAACAGCTAATGAGCTGATCAAAAAGGATTTAAATAATATAACAGAAAGTGAATTTAGAATAATAGTCATAAAATTAATCGCTGGGCTTGAAAACAGTATACAGGACAGCAGAGAATCTCTTGCTACAGAGATCAAGGGACTAAGGAACAGTCACGAGGAGCTGAAAAACGCTTTAAACGAAATGCATAACAAAATGGAAACCACCACAGCTCGGCTTGAAGAGGCAGAGGAGAGAATAGGTGAACTAGAAGATAAAGTTATGGAAAAAGAGGAAGCTGAGAAAAAGAGAGATAAAAAAATCCAGGAGTATGAGGGGAAAATTAGAGAATTAAGTGATACACTAAAAAGAAATAATATACGCATAATTGGTATCCCAGAGGAGGAAGAGAGAGGGAAAGGTGCTGAAGGGGTACTTGAAGAAATCATAGCTGAGAACTTCCCTGAACTGGGGAAGGAAAAAGGCATTGAAATCCAAGAGGCACAGAGAACTCCCTTCAGACGTAACTTGAATCGATCTTCTGCATGACATATCATAGTGAAACTGGCAAAATACAAGGATAAAGAGAAAATTCTGAAAGCAGCAAGGGGTAAATGTGCCCTCACATATAAAGGGAGACCTATAAGACTCGTGACTGATCTCTCTTTTGAAACTTGGCAGGCCAGAAAGAATTGGCACGAGATTTTCAGGGTGCTAGACAGAAAAAATATGCAGCCAAGAATCCTTTATCCAGCAAGTCTGTCATTTAGAATAGAAGGAGAGATAAAGGTCTTCCCAAACAAACAAAAACTGAAGGAATTTGTCACCACTAAACCAGCCCTACAAGAGATCCTAAGGGGGGCCCTGTGAGACAAAGTCCCAGAGACATCACTACAAGCATAAAACATACAGACATCACAATGACTCTAAACCCGTATCTTTCTATAATAACACTGAATGTAAATGGATTAAATGTGCCAACCAAAAGACACAGGGTATCAGAATGGATAAAAAAACAAGACCCATCTATTTGCTGTCTACAAGAGACTCATTTTAGACCTGAGGACACCTTTAGATTGAGAGTGAGGGGATGGAGAACTATTTATCATGCTACTGGAAGCCAAAAGAAAGCTGGAGTAGCCATACTTATATCAGACAAACTAGACTTTAAATTAAAGGCTGTAACAAGAGATGAAGAAGGACATTATATAATAGTTACAGGGTCTATCCATCAGGAAGAGCTATCAATTATACATGTCTATGCGCCGAATACCGGAGCCCCCAAATATATAAAACAATTATTCATAAACATAAGCAACCTTATTGATAAGAATGTGGTAATTGCAGGGGACTTTAACACCCCACTTACAGAAATGGATAGATCATCTAGACACACGGTCAATAAAGAAACAAGGGCCCTGAATGAGACATTGGATCAGATGGACTTGACAGATATATTTAGAACTCTGCATCCCAAAGCAACAGAATATACTTTCTTCTCGAGTGCACATGGAACATTCTCCAAGATAGATCATATACTGGGTCACAAAACAGCCCCTCATAAGTTTACAAGAATTGAAATTATACCATGCTTACTTTCAGACCACAATGCTATGAAGCTTGAAATCAACCACAGAAAAATGTCTGGAAAACCTCCAAAAGCATGGAGGTTAAAGAACACCCTACTAACGAATGAGTGGGTCAACCAGGCAATTAGAGAAGAAATTAAAAAATATATAGAAACAAACGAAAATGAAAATACAACAATCCAAACGCTTTGGGACGCAGCAAAGGCTGTCCTGAGAGGAAAATACATTGCAATCCAGGCCTATCTCAAGAAACAAGAAAAATCCCAAATACAAAATCTAACAGCACACCTAAAGGAATGAGAAGCAGAACAGCAAAGGCAGCCTAAACCCAGCAGAAGAAGAGAAATAATAAAGATCAGAGCAGAAACAAACAATATAGAATCTAAAAAAAACTGTAGAGCAGATCAACGAAACCAAGAGTTGGTTTTTTGAAAAAATAAACAAAATTGACAAACCTCTAGCCAGGCTTCTCAAAAAGAAAAGGGAGATGACCCAAATAGATAAAATCATGAATGCAAATGGAATTATTACAACCAATCCCTCAGAGATACAAACAATTATCAGGGAATACTATGAAAAATTATATGCCAACAAATTGGACAACCTGGAAGAAATGGACAAATTTCTGAACACCCACACTCTTCCAAAACTCAATCAGGAGGAAATAGAAAGCTTGAACAGACCCATAACCAGCGAAGAAATTGAATCGGTTATCAAAAATCTCCCAACAAATAAGAGTCCAGGACCAGATGGCTTCCCAGGGGAGTTCTACCAGACGTTTAAAGCAGAGATAATACCTATCCTTCTCAAGCTATTCCAAGAAATAGAAAGGGAAGGAAAACTTCCAGACTCATTCTATGAAGCCAGTATTACTTTGATTCCTAAACCAGACAGAGACCCAGTAAAAAAAGAGAACTACAGGCCAATATCCCTGATGAATATGGATGCAAAAATTCTCAATAAGATACTAGCAAATCGAATTCAACGGCATATAAAAAGAATTATTCACCATGACCAAGTGGGATTCATTCCTGGGATGCAGGGCTGGTTCAACATTCGCAAATCAATCAACGTGATACATCACATTAACAAAAAAAAAGAGAAGAACCATATGATCCTGTCAATCGATGCAGAAAAGGCCTTCGACAAAATCCAGCACCCTTTCTTAATAAAAACCCTGAGAAAGTCGGGATAGAAGGAACATACTTAAGGATCATAAAAGCCATTTATGAAAAGCCCACAGCTAACATCATCCTCAACGGGGAAAAACTGAGAGCTTTTTCCCTGAGATCAGGAACACGACAAGGATGCCCACTCTCACCCTGCTGTTTAACATAGTGCTGGAAGTTCTAGCATCAGCAATCAGACAACAAAAGGAAATCAAAGGCATCAAAATTGGCAAAGATGAAGTCAAGCTTTCGCTTTTTGCAGACGACATGATATTATACATGGAAAATCCGATAGACTCCACCAAAAGTCTGCTAGAACTGATACAGGAATTCAGCAAAGTTGCAGGATACAAAATCAATGTACAGAAATCAGTTGCATTCTTATACACTAACAATGAAGCAACAGAAAGACAAATAAAGAAACTGATCCCATTCACAATTGCACCAAGAAGCATAAAATACCTAGGAATAAATCTAACCAAAGATGTAAAGGATCTGTATGCTGAAAACTATAGAAAGCTTATGAAGGAAATTGAAGATTTAAAGAAATGGAAAGACATTCCATGCTCATGGATTGGAAAAATAAATATTGTCAAAATGTCAATACTACCCAAAGCTATGTACACATTCAATGCAATCCCAATCAAAATTGCACCAGCATTCTTCTCGAAACTAGAACAAGCAATCCTAAAATTTGCATGGAACCACAAAAGGCCCCGAATAGCCAAAGGAATTTTGAAGAAGAAGACCACAGCAGGAGGCATCACAATCCCAGACTTTAGCCTCTACTACAAAGCTGTAATCATCAAGACAGCATGGTATTGGCACAAAAACAGACACATAGACCAATGGAATAGAATAGAAACCCCAGAACTAGACCCACAAACATATGGCCAACTCATCTTTTACAAAGCAGGAAAGAACATCCAATGGAAAAAAGACAGTCTCTTTAACAAATGGTGCTGGGAGAACTGGACAGCAACATGCAGAAGGTTGAAACTAGACCACTTTCTCACACCATTCACAAAAATAAACTCAAAATGGATAATGGACCTAAATGTGAGACAGGAAACCATCAAAACCTTAGAGGAGAAAGCAGGAAAAGACCTCTCTGACCTCAGCCGTAGCAATCTCTTACTCGACACATCCCCAAAGGCAAGGGAATTAAAAGCAAAAGTGAATTACTGGGACCTTATGAAGATAAAAAGCTTCTGCACAGCAAAGGAAACAACCAACAAAACTAAAAGGCAACCAACGGAATGGGAAAAGATATTCGCAAATAACATATCGGACAAAGGGCTAGTATCCAAAATCTATAAAGAGCTCAGCAAACTCCACACCCGAAAAACAAATAACCCAGTGAAGAAATGGGCAGAAAACATGAATAGACACTTCTCTAAAGAAGACATCCGGATGGCCAACAGGCACATGAAAAGATGTTCAGCGTCTCTCCTTATCAGGGAAATACAAATCAAAACCACACTCAGGTATCACCTGACGCCAGTCAGAGTGGCCAAAATGAACAAATCAGGAGACTATAGATGCTGGAGAGGATGTGGAGAAACGGGAACCCTCTTGCACTGTTGGTGGGAATGCAAATTGGTGCAGCCACTCTGGAAAGCAGTGTGGAGGTTCCTCAGAAAATTAAAAATAGACCTACCCTATGACCCAGCAATAGCACTGCTAGGAATTTATCCAAGGGATACAGGAGTACTGATGCATAGGCCCACTTGTACCCCAATGTTCATAGCAGCACTCTCAACAATAGCCAAAGTATGGAAAGAGCCTAAATGTCCATCAACTGATGAATGGATTAAGAAATTGTGGTTTATATACACAATGGAATATTACGTGGCAATGAGAAAAAATGAAATATGGCCTTTTGTAGCAACGTGGATGGAACTGGAGAGTGTGATGCTAAGTGAAATAAGCCATACAGAGAAAGACAGATACCATATGGTTTCACTCTTATGTGGATCCTGAGAAACTTAACAGAAACCCATGGGGGAGGGGAAGGAAAAAAAAAAAGAGGTTAGAATGGGAGAGAGCCAAAGCATAAGAGACTGTTAAAATCTGAGAACAAACTGAGGGTTGATGGGTGTGGGAGGGAGGAGAGGGTGGGTGATGGGTATTGAGGAGGGCACCTTTTGGGATGAGCACTGGGTGTTGTATGGAAACCAATTTGTCAATAAATTTCATAAAAAAAAAAAAGAAAGAAAGAAACTTAAAAAAAATATCTCATGATCTCAGTGAAATTTGAGATGCTATTTTTTTGGAGAAACACAAATATTAAAAATAATCCATATAAAATGTAGTATAACTAAGTTATTAACTCATTATATGTATGATAATACCAGAAATACAAAATACTAAACAAATTTTTCAAGAAAGGAAATGTAATCATAGCACATTGCCTGACAGTACATTAAACAGTAATTATAAAGTCACAAGAATGCATATTCTGGCTTACTGAGTTTTCAACATTTAAGACCAACAAAAGAACAAGGAGACATTCTAATTATGATTATGTAGCAGAGTGTAAGTTCTGCCGCTGATGTAAAATGATAATAGAAAAGATATATTTCCTAACACCTTAATTTTATCAAGGGTCTATTACAATGGAACATTCAGACAGGGCTATATCAGCATATTATTTGGATATTCAAAAATAGCTATCAGAAAAATGAAAACATGTAAACAGTTAATAGTAATTCTTCAAGTGAGAGTAACAGAGGGTGAGCAGTGGAGAAGGAGGGAAACCATTGGTTTTTGAGCCCATAGGATTTTAAATTATGAGAATGTATTATTTTAATAAGAATAATAAATCAAACTTAGATTAAAATATGGATCATCTCTCAAAAGACTTTGGAAAGATATATAAGAAGTCTTCATGGGGCGCCTGGGTGGCGCAGTCGGTTAAGCGTCCGACTTCAGCCAGGTCACGATCTCACGGTTCGTGAGTTCGAGCCCCCAATCAGGCTCTGGGCTGATGGCTCAGAGCCTGGAGCCTGTTTCCGATTCTGTGTCTCCCTCTCTCTCTGCCCCTCCCCCGTTCATGTTCTGTCTCTCTCTGTCCCAAAAATAAATAAAAAACGTTGAAAAAAAAATTTAAAAAAAGAAGTCTTCATATATTTTGCTTTTAGAGGTTGAAATTATTTAATTCCATCTTTCTAATTTCAAATTTAGGAAGGTTCATACACTGTGAATTTTGAGTACAGATATATTCCCTAACTATTTTTTTGTATCCTCAGCCTCTAGTACATACTTTTTATAGCACAGGTACTCAAATGTTGGTACTTCCCATAGAAACAAGCACTCAAATGTTGGTAATGCATCAGAAAGACATGATTAATTGAGATCACATTAATATTCATTAAAATCTATTTACTAAATTAATAATAAGATAGTTGGAGAAAGATGACTGAAGTGTGTACTATGTTCTTCTGTGTAAAGTTCTCTCCTTGCAAACAGGCATATGCACCACCCACATATTTATTCACACTGAAATATGTATTATGTGTGGATATTGATTTATATATTTTCTTTATGTATTAATGTCAGTCATTGATTTTTTTTAATTCAAAAGATAATTGAGCTTTCTATAGAAAATATGTGGAATTTCATGAGCTCTCAATCATGCAAGTTAAAACTGTTGTCTGAAGTTTACCTAAATCAATTATTGGCATTGATACCTTACTTTAAGTAGAGACAAATGAATGGATCAGTAATGATTCCAAACAAGAAGTCTTAAACATAGCCTGGGTCTTCTCAGAAAATTTGGTTATTTTTATTTTTTGCATGCTTAATAATGCACACTAATCAGATTTTTTTCAAGCTTTGAAAAGAGTAAACATACACTTATTCTTTTATTTTGCTCTTTTTCAGGGAATGCTTATCTTAGTCACAATTAACCTGGATCACTGGTTTGTTTCCTTGTGAATCCTGAAGAGGAATGATCATAGTCTTCCTGGACTATTATCTTTGTATTGTCTATTATTAGAGGTCCAGACTTGCCAAATATTAAGCCATCCTTTATTAGGATGGTAAGCAGATTTCCATATGTGAAATGAATCATAGGTACTTCTGTCTTTTAATGAAAATACTGTATTTGCCCAGGATCCCACCAGTAGAACATATTTTAACATGTGAGATTAAGAAAGAAGCAAGAACATACTGTCAAGATTTAAGGGAAAAATAATTTTCTCACTAAGCCATCAAAACCTAGGAGAGTATTGTTTGATAGAATGTGCATGCAAATAAGGTCACTTGCTCATAACTTTTATTTTTCCTGAGGGCTGCTTGCTTGACTTCTAATTCTGTATCCCTACAAGACTGTGACTTTCTGAGGGGAATTTCTGCCTCTTGTTTCATGGAAAGATTGAGGTAGCAAAATAGTTTGTAATAAGAAAGAATTCAACCTTTGCCCTGAACACAAAATAAACCTTCCGCATACTTTCCAAAGCTCAGCAAAACTTGGATACATTGTTTAAAAGTGTGTGTATAGGTGAAACTCCATAACTTTTAATTCTGTCAGGGTCTGGAGACAATCAATGTGAAAAATGAGCAGAAAACGATTCTAGAAGAAATTTTTAATCTCTCTAGATGTAAGAATGAATACATGAACAGTGTCTGAACTCGTGTTTGGATTAAATAATATTCTTCTGATTTGTTCCATATTTAATAAGAGAGGTAAATAACTCAAAACACAATGCCAACTTTTCCTTTCAACCCCAAGATCCTTTGAGGATATGTGCAAAGTGGTTACATTCTTTTAAATTTCTATTTATTAAACAAACTTAAATTGAAGTATTCACGTCTATTCTTCTTAAAAGCTACGAATAGAAAAAAAATGTCCAGGGGTGCCTGAGTGGCTCAGTCAGTTGGGCGTTGGACTTTGGGTCAGATCATGATCCCACGGCTTGTGAGGTTGAGCCCCTTGTCAGGCTCTGTGCTGACAGCTCAGAGCCTGGAGCCTATTATTTCCAATTCTGTGTCTCCCTCTCTCTCTCTGCCCCTCTTCCGCTCATGCGCTCTCTCTCTCTCTCTCTCTCTCTCTCTCTCTCTCTCTCTCAAAAATAAATAAACATTAAAAATATTTACAGAAGAAATCATATGTCATTTTCCAAAATCTAGTTATCATGTAAGCAAATATGACGTCTGACAATAATTGCAAATGGGCAGAAAAATAATATATATGAGAAAAGCTTTATTTAAATTATTAAAAATAATTTTATCCTTATCACACACGTAGGTAGATGTATACACAGTATAAAGACATATGGGATTAAAATCTAAGTCATTGCTTAATTAAAGATGAATAATCAAGTTATTTCTTATCATTCAATAGACTGTAAAACCTTGGTTTGGGAGCATAAATCGTTCAGAAACATGCTTGTAATCCAAAGCACTTGTATATCAAGGTGAATTTCAAGAACCATTGGCTCAGTTGTGATCATGTGACCTTTGGCATCATGTACTACTTGTATTGCAAGACATCACTCATTTATCAGGTTAGAATTTATTAGAAATGTTTGCTACAGGGGCACCTGGGTGGCTCAGCCGGTTAAGCGTCTGACTTTGGCTCAGGTCATGATCTCACAGTTTGTGAGTTCGAGCCCTGCGTCGGCCTCTATGCTGACAGCTCAGGGCCTGGAGCCTGCTTCTGATTCTGTGTCTCCCTCCCCTCAGCTCCTCCCCTCTCACACCCTGTCTCTCTCTCAAAATAAATAAAGATTAAAAAAAAATTAAAAAAAAAAAAAGAAATGTTTGCTCCTGTTGCAGAATACTTACAGAACAAGTTACTCACAGTCCAAGGTTTTACTGTATTTGTTTCCATGTATGTGATAATGCTTTAACTTATTAAAAATAGGTCAATTTCTGTAGCTAGAACTTTATAGAAAGAGAAAGAAAAAAAGACAATCACTAGTTGGGAATGGAATGGCATAATAAGAATAGCAGGGATATTTTATAATTTTTTTAAGTTTGTTTATTTATTCTGAGAAAGACAGAGACAGCAGAAGTGGGGTAGGGGCAGAAAAAGAGGGAGACAGAATACCAAGCAGGCTCTGCACAGGCAGTTTGGAGCCTGATGTGGGGCTCAAACTCACAAAATTGTGAGCTGAAACCAAGAGTTGGGTGCTTAACCAACTGAGCCGCCCAGGTGCTCCTGATAGCAGGGATATTTTAATGTAAATAAATAGATCTTATTAACAAATAAAAGATGTAAATAGATGGAAAATTAATACAATTTCCATAAATTCACAGAAATTTTAAAATTTTAAGTGAATTGCTAGTTATCAAGTTCTATTTTTCTTTCTGCCTTATTTCTAGGGTTTCATATATAAAATCATAGTATATTCTCCTTTGGGTCTGACTTCTTTCACTCTACAATACTTTTTTTTTTTTTACTTTTTTTTTTTTAAGTTTCATTTATTTATTTTGAAAGAGGAAGAGAGCATGAGAAGGGGAGGGGCAGAGATAGAAAGGAAGAGAGAGAATCTTAAGCAGGCTTCTTGCAGTCAGCATGAAGCCTGATGCGGGGCTTGAACTCACAAACTGTGAGATCATGCCCTGCGCCAAAATCAAGAGTCTGATGCGTAAGTGACTGAGCCACCCAGACTCCCCTCACTCTATACTACTTGTATATGCATCCATCTTTTTTCATGATTAATAGTTTGTTCATTTTTTTAAATGTTTATTTATTTTTGATAGAGACAGGGAGAGAATACCAAGCAAGCCCCACGCTGTCAGCACAGAGTCAAACACAGGGCTTGAACCCACAAATGGTGAGATCATGACCTGAGCCAAAACCAACGAAATCTGGAGATGAACACTTAACCCACTGAGCCACCCAGGTGCCCCAGTAGTATATTCATTTTCCTTGCTGAGTAGTATTCTGGGTTGTTATTGAGCTATGGGATTTATATTATTTATTCTTAACAGTGTTTTACAGAATTCATAAAGGTATGGGATTTTCTTTATATGCAGTTTTTCATTACAAAATCAATTTTGTTGATAAATTCTACAGCCATTTAGATTTCCTATTTTATTTTCGAGTCAGTTTTGGTAATTTGTGTCTTGCAAGTAGTTTGTCAGTTTCCTTTAGATTGCTGGATTTATTGGCATTATTTATTATATTCTTTCATTATCCTGGTAATGTCTGTTGGATCTGTGAATCTCTCCTATTCCTGATATTAGTAAGTTGTGCCTTCTTTTTTTGATGATTTTTAACTACAGACGTATAAATGTTTTTAATCTTTTCAGAGAACTACATTTTGGTTTTATTGTTTTCCCCCTATTTTTCTTTGTATTTTCTGTTTTCTCTTTCATTAGCTTCTCTTATTTATTTATTTTCCTTTTTCTACTTATTTGGATTTAATTTGCTCAAATTCTTCTAACAAAAACTAGAAAAACAATGGATTCTTAAGTCACTGATTTTAATTTTTTTCTTATTTTCTGATAGGAGTATTTAAAACAAAACATAACTCTAATCACTGTTGTAACTGTCTCCCACAGACTTTGATATGTTGTGTTTTTATTTTTTACTCAATTCAACATATTTTTTTAAAAAATGTTTTTAATGTTTATTTTATTTTTGAGAGAGAGAGAGACAGAGTATGAGTGGGGGAGGGGCAGAGAGAGAGGGAGACAGAATCTGAAGCAGGTTCCAGGCTCTGAGCTGCCAGTACAGAACCTGATGTGGGACTTGAACCTATGAAACATGAGATCATGACCTGAGCCAAAGTCAGATGCTTAACCAACTGAGCCACCCAGGCACCCCTAAGATATTTTCTAATTAACCATATGATTTCTTCCTTGATCTATGATTAATTTACTTTTCTGTTTAAATTTTAAAATATTTATAATTTTCAAGATATCTTTCTGTAACAGATTTCCGATTTAATATTATAGTCTGAGCACATTCCTACACAATTGAATAATTTTGGAACTATCCAGACTTTTCAATTTTGTCAAAAAGTCTGTATGCACTTGGAAAAAAATGTGTATTACCCTGTCATTAGACGGGTATATTAGTTTTTTCAGGCAGTTGTAACAAATTACCACAAATTGGGTGACTTAACAGAAATTTATTTTCTCACCATTCAGGAGACCAGAACTCTAAATCACGTGTGACAGGATTTGCTTCTTCTGAAGGCACTGTGGGAGAAGCCATTCCATGCCTCTCTTCTAGTTTTGGGTGGTTGCCAACAATTGTTGGTATTCTTTGGTTTATAGAAGTAGCTTTAACCTCATGCCTCTATCTTTACATCATCTTATTCTCTTTTTCTTCTTCTTATAGTCTTTATAAGGACAATGTCATTGGACTAAGGCCCTGTCCTGATCCAGGATGATCTCATCTTAAGATCCTTATCTTAATTACATGTGCACAAGCTCTTATTCCAAATAAGTTTACATTTTGAGGTTCTAGGTGGACCTGAATTTTGTGGGGACACTATACCACAGACTATAGTGGTGAGTGCTTCATAAAGCACTCATATAGTGAGTGGGTGCTTCATAAAAGCCAGATAGGTTCAGTTGGTGGATGGTATACTTCATGTTTTCTCTCTCCTTATTTATGTGTCTACTTATTTTACCAGTATTAGCTAGTGAGAGAAGTGTTAATATCTCCAACCACAATTGGAGATTTATTTCTTCTGTCAGTTCTTTCAGTTTTTGCTTCATGCATTTTGAGCATTTAGGTTTATAATGTCTATCCCTGTTATTACGCCTTGTCCTAGAGTCTACTTTCTGATATTAATCTTACCACTCATATTTCTTTTGATTCGTATGTGCATGATATGTCTCTTTCCATTATTTTACTTTTATCTACTCCTTGTCTTTTTTACTTAAGATGTATCTCTTTCTAGATGACAAAGAGTTCTGTCTTGCCTTCATCCAATCTTACAGGGTCTACCTTTTAATTGATTTATTTAATTATTTTCATCGTACTCGTTGGAATTTGGAGGTTGAAATCTACCATCTTAGTCTTTGTTTTCTATTTGTCTCATTTATTATTTAATTCTTATTTCCTCTTTGCCTTCATTCATTTTTTGTCATTTCTGGATCTGTCTGGTATTTTCCCCCTTGATGATTATGGGTCATGTTTGTTTTTTTGTTTTTGTTCTTCTGGTATTTTTTATTGGCGTATTGCCATTATGTACTTTATATTGTTGAATGTGCACGGTTTTGTTGTGTTGTTGTTTTGTTTTGTTTTCCTTTAAAGAGTCTTAGACTTTGTTCTTGCATTTAGTTAGGTTATTTGTAGCAAGTCTGATCCTTTTAACATTTTTTTAAGCTATTAAAAGATGGTCTGTTATAACCTTTACGCTAGGTTAATTTAGCCCCAGAACTAAGGCCTGGCCTTTCTGTCATCTTGCAGTCAACAAGGTTTCTAGTTGAAGCCTTGGCTAGTGAGAATTTAAAGACTCATTGGCTTTTAGAGTAGTCCTGTAAATTATTCAACTTATAGCTCTCCTATAATTGTCCTTTCCTTGAAAGTTGTTCAATATTCAGCATAATGGGATTTTACTGGAATGTACAGATTGTTACTCAACGAAAGATTCAAGGAGGCTCCTGTGAATATTATAGAGGGCTTTCCCTGAAAACTCCTCCTTTGCACTCTTACAGTCCTACAAATTCTGCACATTGAATATTATTGTCTTAAGTGACTATTTAAACATTCTCCTTTTTCTCCATGCCTTTTGTCAATTATCTTCTCTTCATTACCAGCTGCTGTCTTTGTTTTCTAGATTATTGAGAAAACTTGAACAATAAGAAGGTAACTTTGGTAAGCTTTTATGACCACAATTGCCTATACTTAGGCATCTGAACACATGTGCATTGTCTTCTGTCTTATTACCTTGAATTAGTGGTCTATGCTATTCACAATGATATATGGCTGCACGTGTACAGTAAGAGTCATCTACTCTCACTTACTCAAGGACATTGCTCCAGTAACTGTTCCGTCTTTCTCTTGATTCAGCAGTGCCTTTTTTCCCAGCATACAATATCCTACACTTAAAAACAAAGCAACCCATGCCCCTCCCATCAGTCCACAACCATCTCCATCAATTGCTCCCATTTCCCTGCTTCTCTGTATAAGTAAATTCCTCAAAAGGTAATCTGTACTCCTCTTTATTTCCTCCTGTCTCACTTTCCTTTGAATTTAGTCTAATCAAACTTTTGTCTTTACCATTCCATTGAAACAGTTTTTGTCAAGTCACCAGTAACATCAAAATTGCCACAACGAATCTAATGCAGGTGAGGGTAGCCTAAACCCTGAGCCCACAGTATTCATCAGTTATCAGAATTTGCAGTAATTGATCAGCCTCTTTTTTCTTGATACACTTCCTTCACTTGGCCCCCAAGACAGTTTTCTGTAGGCCTTTACCCTACCTCACTACCTGCTCCTACTGGGTCTCCTTTGCTGATCTCTCCCCTACAACTCTTCATCCTTAGAATGCTCCATGGCTTATTTCTTGAAGCTCTTCTCTATATTTACTCTCTAAATTGTATCATCCTATTTCATGGATATGTATTCTATTTACGAGCTGATGGCTCCCAAATTTATATCTCAAAGCCAGACTACTCACTAAGTTCCAGGCTTATATGAAGCTGACTATCCAAAAGATTTATTTGGATGTATAATAAATATCTCATAATTAACATGTTTGAAATCAAAGTCCTGATGTTGCTTCCAGACCTCCTCTCTTCTTATCACCTCAACATTCAACACTCCCAGCTCCTGAGACCAAGAGCCTGGAAGCAGCCTTGACTTTCCTCTTTTCCTCGCTACGTATCCAGTTCATCTACAAATTCTGATGCTTCTGCCTTCAGAATATACCTCAAGTCTATCTCTTTTCTGCTGCTTGTGCTGCCACTTCTCTGGAAAGGCTACCACAATTTCTTCTACTCCACTGAAATAGAGCCTAACCAGTTTCCATGCCTCTTTGTCTCACTCCTCCTTTGCTGCTACTTTCCACATTACAACCAGAGATGCACCTTGTAAATGAGGCCATCTTTCTGTTGTATCGGTCCAATATCTTTCCTCCATATTGAGAGTAAAAATCCAATTTAGTGTACGTGTTACCTCTTGTTCTTTTCTCCTGTCACTTCCCTTTGATTGTTCCTTTCTATCCACAAGCTCACCTCCTTGATGTTTACCAAACATACACTCCTGTCAGCACCGGATAGTCTCTCTGCTGGCCTTATTAGGCACACAGTAAATACTGACTAATTGAAAGAACTAAAGTAGGTGGAGTATATAACTTGGCTAATAAAGCACCCCAAGTTTAAGGCAGAATAAGGACTAGTAATCTCTTTCTACAGTATTTTTCTCTAGATACCCCAAATTTAAAATTCAAACAATGAATATATTTTCACAGTAGAAACATGTTATATATTCAGACAGACATGGGTTTTATATTTTGACTTTCTGTTTAATTCTGCCTTACAACCTATTTATTCTCAAATCCTATCTGTATAGTTTTAGTATTTTCGAAAAAATGTCTTATGTGATCATGGATGCTACTAAAGATCTTTCCATAGATTCCTCTTGATTGTAGGGAGAAATTTAAATTGTGCTAGTTTCTTATTGAAATAAGAAGCAATAAAACAATCTGGCTGTCTAAAGTTTTACTCAGAAAAATACGCTAAAAGGAAGTATACGTAGATGATTTACAACATAGGATTAAATTCTAAAGAAACATATTCAACATGACTAGCATAATTTTGGCACATAAGCAAGGTGATGTTTTATTCTTTAACTTCTATAAAGAGTTAGCAATGAATTTCTGTTCATTTGGATGGTACCACAATTATATCATTGAGCAGTTCTTCCTAATTCCATATCACCAGCTGAAAAGAACAAATTGTATTTCACTGAGAAAGAAATAGCTACACCCTTCCTCAATTCTGCCATAATTCAATTTCCTCTGCTGGCTGCTCTAGTCCACTCCTGACTGATGGTAGGCAGCAACATATGGCGACATTGAGAGAATTTATAAAATAACTCTGCTAATGGTAACAAACAAATAAACAATCAGGAAGACCCAACAGTCAGGGAGAATTAATAAAGCTGGCAAATGCTTGGTTAGTAGAGCTTCTAACAGGGAACAAAGCCAAGTGTCTGCACATATCTTGGTTGAGCTTTCTCTCATCAGGCAGAGCATATTAATTTCCAGGGCTGCACTCAATTTAATATAGTTGGAAATATAAGCACTTATTACTAAGGCCTCCATATTTCTTTTGCTCTGAGTGATTTCCCAAAATTGAACTCCCAAAAACCAAATACATAAACTATGATACTCTTAGCAGAATGCAAAATCTAATTATTTCGTATTGCAATGCAACAAACAACTAACAATAACAAAAAATGGACAATCCTTGCCCAAACATTTTGAGGTTGAATGACTAGAATGTGCCTTCTATGTCTTATTAACAGTAAGTCATTTTAGACTTCTAATGGTTCTATTATACAGTAAAAATAAGTGTATGGTTTGAAAATTAATTTGCTTATACCAAACTAGTTTCTACGTTCCTCTCTCTGTCTTTTTAGTGACAAGTACTCCTTTAAGTTTTTTTTTCAATTTCTGTTATCATAATACTTAGGAAAAAGATTAAAATTTTCCTAATCAAAAAATACAAGAAAACAAAGGAAAATATTATTTTAGAAGAATAGATTTTCCTTCTTTGGTTATGTGCCTTCACTTTTAACTTTGTCTACTTCTTCTAGACTTTACAGGTTAAGAAAATGTCTTATCTTTTTGTCTCAAACTATAGTTTTCAGCTCAAACACACCATATAGATCTATTTCCTTTTCCAAATTGTGATGCTTATTCTCATGTGGTTCTTTGCAATGTGGAGTTGTTTGTTCTGGGTTTCTAGGTTTTTAATGTAGTTTGAGTCTATTTAAAATTATCAAAGTTTCAGATTTTATACTTCAATGAATATCTTCATGTTTTTTCTTTGTAAGATATGAACTTACTTCCTCCTTCTATGATGAGGGAAAGGATTATCAATTGTTCTCAAACTTAAGTTCAGATGCTAATCACCAAGGGGAATTTATTTTTTTAATTTTTTATTTTTACTTATTTATTTTTTACCAAGGGGAATTTAAAACAACAGCAATAACAACATCAGCAGCAAAACAAACTAAAATTGAACTCTAGATAAATAGTAGTAGACTTCAGACAAGTGAAAATTGTAATCTTTGAGACTGACGTCCAGGTAGCAGCATTTATTTTGAAGTTTATAGGTGACTCAAGGGTTAAAGCACAGCGAGGGTTAAAACCACTGAGTGGGAGGTTGTGTGATGTTACAGCCTAAGCTTACAATCCCTTTGTGTGTCACCTATGAGGTGACAGAGTTTGGGGCTTCTCAAACTTCAAGCTTCTCACAGTACAAGTTGTGAGAAACCCAAAGCTTCCTAGCTTCCAGCTTGGATTTCCTCGTTAGTTTTTCCCTATTTCCTTCCAGCTGGGGAGGAGTGTGTTAAGGCAAACCAAATAAATTCACCAACATTCAAAGGGATCGCTGGATGAATGTTCCAAAGTTTTAGTCTTAGCACATCTGGAGCTTTGAGCTGAATGATTTGAATCTTGGAAGGAATTTAATCCTGGGTAGCATTCCACCTCAATTATCTCTCGTATGTATTATACTTCAGGCTCCTCTGTTCAACAACAATCTCCTCTAGTCTTATCTTATATTGACTTGTCTTTCATTATCAGCAGGATAAACTATAAGGGCAAGAGCTTTGAGGAAAGAAAGACCTGTTTGTGATTTCTTTTTTTCCCCCTGAAATGTGCTTTCTAGCTTTGTAGAAGAGGTAGCAGTACCTTTTCCTGGGATCGCTTCAAGGACAACACAAAGCCATGCATGTGAGATGCCTGGTATAGAGTTTGATACGTAAAAATGACTATCCTTTCTAATCTGCTGCACACTCATGCATCCCCAAGAATATAGGCCTTTTTGTAAGCTGACTTCCCCATCCTGAACCTTTTTTGTCTCCACCCCCCAACCCCCACTATAGACTTCATAATCCTGGCTGCCACTAAAATCAGATTCTTCTCTAAAATCGCAGTTTCCCTGTGGTCTTCCTAAGTGGTGATGCTCAAGTTCCCATATCCCCTCTATTATTTTCATATTACATCTCCTTGAATAAATATGTAAGCATATTAGAAAATTTATCATACTTCAAAACAATGCAATTGAAATTACTAAACATATTTGGATCACTAACTCTTTTTCTAGGCACTTGTTCTGTGCCCAGAGGTGATGCTTGCAATCTAGAAGTTGGCCCAAGGACTAAAGCACTGTAAATGGTCAGCACTCAGATACAGCTGGTGGTTGCAGTGTTACTGATTATATTCTGCCTAAAACCTAAATATGCTTTTGTCCATGCCTAGATTTAAGTGGATTTCCTAACCAGCCAGAAAGACCCTTACTGATGCTATGGATTTATGTACTAATAGGATTTACCACTTCCCCCAAATTAAAAACAAAACAAAACAAAACAAAACAAAAAACTGATTCATTCTCAGATCATTAAAGCTGTTACGGGTTGAGATAGCATGTTCTACTTCATGGTATATCCTGTGCAGAAAGGTGGGCCAAAGGACAGCTGAGGGTGCCCAGGGCGAATCTTTCTAGGAAGTAATTCTGCAATGAAGAGAAAAGCTGACTGTACCCTGAGTCGGAAACCTTACAATTAGGTCTGGTATGTCCATTACCTGGCTATGATGACTCAAATCTGTTTGTTAACTCTGAAGGCCAGACAGTTCTCATCTGTAAGCATTCATGTAATGTGTGCCTTATGCCCTAAATTCCGTTAAACACTAGAAAGTATAGCTATAAAGTTTAAGGAGTTTATGATTTAACTGGAGGGAGGCCTTCAGACATGACAAAGGACAAAATAAAATGGTATACTTTCATTCTACTTATTTGCTTATAAACTAAGTATTATTGAAAAAGCACAAAGAGAGCAGCATCGTTGTTAGCAGCTGTCGTCAGTGACGACCCACATACCACTACAAAAGATTTTGGGAGAATTAAGTTGAACAAACGGTTGCTACGGATTTTAAAGTGTAGATGTTCAAAATGAAGTGTAAGATATCTTTGTAAACATAGTTATATGATTAAATGCTGTTTTTCTATGAAACCAGAAATCTATTGCTGAGATTTTTGTTAGAGCCACAGTTATTTCCTTTGAATTGAAAACATATAAGAGTAAATTCACCAATGAGTCAGTCTGCCTTTTGTTCTCTGAAATAATCACCTAGAAAGCAGGTGGCCTTTATGGGGCTTTATGGTTTCTTCCAGTGTTATGTGATGTGCTTTCATCATTCACTGTCTATTGCCACAAATCCATTCAGATTTAGTTTCTTTGGTATAAAATTTTTTATCTTTTCCATTAAACAGCAAAGGTCATTTGACAACAAAATTTTGGACAATGCCCAAATATAATTCCAGGCAAATTACCAACATTATGGGCGAGGCACTGAGGGTCTGCAGATCCTTCATAAATGGTCAAAGTCAGATCTATGATGGAATTGATTAATAGTTTGCATTTGCATAGGATCTTCAAGGCTGTAAATGCACAGAGTTTGCAAACTTTGCCTGTCATGAAGGTGAAGAACAGACCCGAAACATAACAACCATATGCTGGCACATAGGGATTTGTTAGACTGAAGTGTTACATTTAATTGAAAATATAAGAGAATGTTAAGTAAGAAGAGTGCAATTATGTGAACTGGAATAGTGCCAGGCCTCTTTTTCTGTCCTGGGGGCATTATGGACTCCCGAGAAGTGGCCAGATTGTCAGTGCTGAGGCTTACGTGTGAAGGACACCACGGGAGCAACTAGTCACAGGGGACAGTTATAAAGCGAGAGTGGGGATTTTATTTCTTACAGTGAGATGGCCCTCATCTAGATGACAATACAATCCATAGGGTGGAGTGACCTAGAGAAAAGATCCCTGTGTGAGCACTCTTTCCATTTTATTCTTTCATTCGAAATCTCAGAAATGACTATGAAATTTGGCTTAAATTTTACAAACTGAAGTATTGCCCAAATAAAAATAATATAATGTAGGATTAAGGAGAGAATTCTGGAGTACTAACCACTTCCAGTGAACTATACATATTTCCAACTAGCTGCATATATTTTAGAGGCGAATTACTCAGGAGACAGGACAGATAAGTTCACTTTATATTTTGGAGCTGAAGAAAATACATATGAAAGAGTAAAGAAAAAGGGTACAGCTATAAAGAAATACTTCATGTAGACCATGATCCCAAAGGCAGCTTTACTGTTAATATTTTCATAGCATTTTTTTATCTTAACTTTAACATTTATTTTTACATACTAATGTTTCCTTTCTCAGCTCTTTGATATGGCAGCTTGACATGAGTGTACATGTACTGCTGAAAATGATGGCACTGATATAGTTTTATATTTTATTTCCATTCCAATCATAAAGAAGCAGTGGAAGCAAGAAATGAACTGACTGGCCAGTGGCAGTGCTATGTCGAGAAACTTAGGCCTGGATGAGAACCCTAGGGTCGGACTAGGGTACGTTTTTTCCTGCACATTCCTTTTCAAATGTTGTTGTGTTGAGAGCGCCTGTCTCCTTTCAGAATTCTTTACATTCTCAGGTGTACCTTCAAGACACAGCTTCTCATCTCCCAACTTTTTATCTTTATGCTAGAGCACTGATTGGAGTCCTTCATGAATACTCTTCTTATTTCTTGCTTATGCCTTATTGCTGTTGCAGCCCTAACCTGTATTTTGACTTTATTCTGAGATAAGGTGTTTAAGAAGTAAATAAGGTTAAATAAAATCATAAGGTGGGGTCCCAATTCCATAGGACAGTAGAGTACTCAGAGGAAAAATCATTTGGAGATAAAGAGGCCATCTGCAAGCCAGGAAAAGAGCTCTTACCAGAAGGTGATCCCTTGCCAGAATATTGATCTTGGACTTTCCATCCTCCAGAATTATGAAAAAGTAAATGTCTGTTGTGGAAGCCACAGTCTGTGGTGTTTTGTTATGGTGGTTCGAGCAGACTAGGACACTTGTGTCACACACATTTTCCTTCCCCACCTTATCCTCAACCCCAACTGTGCCTATTTCCAAAATCAGAGATTGCGTTATCCTGGAAAATTGCTAATTAGAAGCAAAAATCCCAATCAAGATGCGAACTCTTAGAGACAGAATTTTCACCACAGTGTTTACTTCTTGGTCGAACTTATATGACCCAAAAAACTTAGCATTTTTCTGCGTATTGGGTCATAGGATTTCAGTGTTGGGAAAGAAATAGAATGCAGGTGGGTTCTAGAAACTGCAAGAAATCTAAGAAGGGCGTAGTCCATACTGTGACAGAAATCGTGTGTGGTGCTTTGCATTATCCACCCCAACCTGTTGCTGGGACTTGCTACGGGAAGTATATCTCCTACCTCCCTGTCCCCTGGTCACATTGACCTTTGTCCTTCACTTGTTTGATCAGTGAAACATCAGCAGAAGTAACAGTGTGCAGTTTTCGCAGAAACTTTAATAGCCACTACTGGTTTTTCCAGTTTTCTTGTTCCTTTCTCTATGACAAGAGAATGTTATGTCCTGAGTAGGGTTGTTTTTCAGACTGGATCCTGAAGTGAGAGGCTGTATATAAAAGAACCACAACTAACCCATCACTACTGACGTGTGCTGGAAGCCACTGAGACTTAGGACTTTGCTACCACAGCCTCGCTTACCAAAAGATAACTGATATTGTGTATTATGAAGTGTCTGGACAGCTAGATCAGATCATGGAGGGTCTTGCAAACTAATATTTAGATTTGATTTGACTGGCAAGAGAAAAAGCACAGAAACGTTTTAAGGAGGGAAGTATGAGTTTTATTTTACTTTTCTTTAGTTTACTTGCTCATTTTTGTTGAGTTATATTGAAGGTACAAAGGTAGATGACTCAAAAAATTAAATAGTACTAAAAGCCTTATAATGAAAAAGAGTGGTACCCTTTCCAGAATGTAGGTCCGATTTCCCAGTGGCAAAGAAGTTGAATGATTTATTTTGCACATCACATCATATATCCTCCATATTTCTTAATTGTTTGTTTGTAATGCCTTCTTTACTCATACATTTTAAATATTATTATGACTTTTACTTAGATAGATGTGGCAGTTATGTTTTTTAAATGGCTGAGAAATCTTTGACATTCTTCCCATTGAAAATTGGGGTCTATGTTTCCTCAGGAAATCTGGATAAACTCACACCTTGCTTGTAAAGAACACCATGTAACAGAAGGTGCATGACTTCGGAGGCTAGGTATGGCCACATGAAGGTGAGTCTCAGATCTCTTGCTATGGGGAGTGGAACTGAAAGCCGGGCTCAGCCTCTGCTGGATGCACCTCAGTGTTCTCCCTGAGATGATGCTTCCCATTTGCTGCTCTCAGCCAGTGACTGAATGCAGTAGGGATAGTATTGATGGACTGCTTCCTGTCAGAGGTGGGGCTCCTTTGATAAGCAATTTTGGCTGAAAGACTTCCCATCAGCTTGCTCTAAAGCTTCTTCAAATTGTCCTGCAGTCAGAGATTCTGCCTATCTGCCTTCCTTCTTTCCCTCCTTGATAGAAGTCAGACCTGCATTGCCATCTGAAACTCACCGTGTCATTGGCTTCCTCCACGCCCCACCCCCACCACAGGTATTATCATCCAATAAATAAATGTCTTGCACATCTAATCCTCATCTTGATGTCTTGATGTAAAAGCTGCAAACTAACCACTGGGTCAGAAAAGGCAGTGTGGCTTTCTCCTTGTGTGCAGGGCCCCTCTTTTGGAGCTCTGATCCACCATGTGTGAAGTGTGGCTATTCTCACACTGCTATGCTGGGTAGCAGAAAATGTAAAACATGGAGAGACAATGTGAAGATTCTTCATTGACTGCCCCAAGTGAAGGCTTAGCTGACATCTGGGCTCAATCACTAGACGTGTGTGAGAAGATGCGGCTACATGATTCCAACTCCTGGCCGTTGAGTTACCCCCAGCTGCTCAGTCTCTCTGAGACTCTAGTCATTGTATATTAAAGGGGAGCCATTTCTTTCCTTTCTTTCTTTCTTTTTTAAAATTTTTAATGTTTATTTACTTTGAGAGAGAGAACGCGGAGGGGAGGGGCAGAGAGAGAGGGAGACAGAGAATCCCAAGCAGGCTCTGCATTGTCAGCGCAGAGTCCCATGCAGGGCTTAAACTCACGAACCATGAGATCATGAGCTGAGCTTAAATCGAGAGTCAGACGCTTAACTGACTGAGCCACCCAGGTGCCCAAGAGGAGCCATTTCTGCTACGCCATGCTGAAATTCTTGACACGTAGAATCAGAATCAGAATAAAATTATTTTTTAAGCCACTAATTTGTGATTGGTATTTGTGCGTTGTAAATTTAGCGAAGTTTACCTAGGGGAGAGGATGTGTCCTTGTGCCAAATTTTGCACTTGTATCTTCGAGGTACTCCAGGGGCATGTATATGGGGATATTTCTTTTTTTTTCTTTTTTTCTTTAATTGATTTTATTTTCTACATAAAAAGTTCAGTAAAAATTGGGTAATGTAAAATGATTTTAAGCAGTAAATCAATCTTATCAACATTGCACAAGGCTGGCAGAAACCACAAGGCAGCCTGCTTTGGAATATTTACATGATAACAAATTAAAGTAGGAGAACTTAAACCTTCATTACAAAGTCGTCCTGTGATCTAGCACATAGAGGCTAAAAGCAAAATGAAAAACAAACAGAACCAGGAAAAAATAAACCAATTATTTTCAATATATTCATACACACATTAAAATATAATACAGATCATCTGGGTGAGGAGTTGTGAGTGGGGATGCACATGGTCTGTGTGCTGACAGCACCTCCAAAGAGGAGACCCAGATTTGGGAGTGGGGCAAGGCCTGGCCAGGATCTTAGCAGGGTCATTCCCTAAGGCCTTGCCTGCGATGGCCTCCAACACCCCAACAGCTCATGACTGGAGATGGCTCATTTTTGTGGCTTTCAACTGAAATCTGCAGGTCTGTTTCCCAGGGCAATGTGTCACAGTAGCACAGCCCTGACCAGAGGGGTGGGACAGCGGGCCTGCAGGGTTTCTTCTCCAGAGACTCTCCTACCTGCTCGCCTGTCCTCCCACCCCGGTCCCACAAATCACTAATTCAGTGTCTTCTTTGGGTTTGTAAACACCCCCAGTCTTATGACGTACTTCTTAAGTACTCTTTGGTTTTATGTTTCACGTTCTCATTGTACTCTAGGTACCTAGGGTTGTTATGGTACTTAGCACTTTATTCATAATGCTGTGGGTCAGCTTGTGAGCTAGGTGTTTGAAGTCTTCAGTTGTGGTAATTCTTCCCACTTTGCATTCAGGTTTCCAGTAAGAGTTCAAGTACTGGACCATGAACTGGGGCATCTCTTTTCTGAATACTTCTTGGCTTTTCTTAGCCAGCTCACTGGAGGTGTCTGCTTCTGCTGTCTTAGGCTTTTCTGAGGTCTTCATGGGGTTTTCATCATATGTTGAGGTTCCTAGGTCCATCTCAGCTTCATGCTCAAGCCTGGCATCATCTCTTGGGCTTTCCCAAGTAGGAGGATCCCACTGAGTTTGCCTTGTGATCACATGGTAGTATAAATCTTCCCTTCTGGATCTTGGGATGTCTTCCAGTTGGGAGGCCTTACAGTTTGTTTGGGAAGAGAGGGAGTTGGCAGATCCAGGACATAATTTGTCATTACCATTTCAGGTGGCTGTAAAGGCCGAGCCTGCCTTGTTGAAACTATTGTAGTCTTGCTGTGGGTGGCTATCCCACTACCCTTTGTGGGTGAGCTGTGAAAATTTGTTGTCCCTGGATGCACTGAAGAGTTGGCTGGGCATAACTCTGTAAGACCAGTGGATTTATCTATGAATAGGGTGATGTCATGCCATAGACAGTTGGACAAGTCTGTCCTTGGTAATATATGGTTGCTTGAGACTGTAGGAGAGTACTGTTGCTGGACACTGACAGACTGTTGGTTTGAATCCCAAACACCATAATTCTGTGCCTGCACTGGGCCTGGGGCTGGCACTGGCAAGACGGTGATGCCGGAATCTTGGGGAACCACCATCAGTTTGCATCACACACTGTGAACCAGAAACTTCCCATGGGCTGCCACGTGTGGCACACTGGCACAGGTGGAGGGGCAGTGAGGGCTTCTATACAATGTTCCACCAAGGGCTGCGAATGATCGTAAGGAGCAGGAGAACACACAGGGTCCATACTAGGGGTGGGGAGGAGGACCCTTCCAGCATTAGGGTTGCTGGGATCCACATAGGTCTGCATGGATAACCTGATGGGTAGCCAGCAAAGGGGTGATGAGGAGCTTTGTAGCCAAAAGATTCATAAGGCAGTGGAGATGTCATTCCCAGGTTCTACACCTGCTGCTGTTGTTTCTGAGCTTCCCACTGAGCCACCTCTTACTCAAACAACTTCCAGTGCTCCTCTGTAGAAAGTTCATTGTGGTCTTTAATTTGTACTTTCTTTTTAGAAGTTGATGTTTCATATCTGCCGTCTGGTCTTTTTGTTCCCATTTGTAGGCAGAAGAAGGTGGATAGAGGGAGCCCCTTCATCTCCTTTTCTCTTCTTTGAGTTTCCTTGTCTAGATCTATATCTCTTGACTTGTTAGAAGTCTTGGGGTGGCTGTTTGATCTCTGAAATCAACAACATCCCTTCGTTTTACAGTTATTGTGTTCCCCTTTTCAGTTTAACTTTTCTTTGGAATTCAATATACCTCCATTAGGTCTTCCAACTGTCCAGGAACTTGGCCAGATCACTTATATCTACTGTTTTACCAGTCCGTTCTTGGCCCTTCTCACTCTCCGCATCAGATATACCCTCCTCTTCATCTAGGGTATATATCCTTAGCAATGGTGTCTTCCAGTTTTATACTATTGCCCTCTTAGGCTTATTGGCTTCCATGGCGATTCACTTTCAACTTTAGATTCAGGCAGCTGTTGTGGCTATTGTGACTGTACCTCTTCCTCTTTGTCTGCAGGGATGCTTTCTAACTAGATATGGGGCTATTTCTGATCTTAGTCTTCAACATGCTGCTTCTCAGAAAATGTATGTGTATGTATATATATATATATATATACACACATACACACATATATATACGTTTCACATATATATGTGTATATATGTATATGCACATATATATGAGTTAAGTTGGTGGTTATATATATATATTTTCCACACCAGAGACCATTACAGCCAGAAACCTCTACTGAAGCAGTTCCAATGTTAGCCGATATGCTTACCGCAGGATTTTTTGTTTGTTTTAAATTGTTTTCATGTTACCTATTGGTAGAAATGGAAGTGGTCCCTAAAGTCGATGGTTGATTTATTAATGAACCTTTGGTTGAAAATCATTTTCTCTCAGAAATCATTATTCTATTGTCTTTTAGCACTAAGTATTGCTGTTGAGAAGTCTGGCTATTCTGAACATGGACCTTTTTCTAAAGTGTTGCCCTAGCCTGGCTTCCTGTCCTTCACCATTCTACTCCCACTTTACCCTTTACAATTCTTCCTGGGAACCCACCCTTAATCAATCACTTATATACGCCTCCACTTCTCAGGGTTTGCTTCCTGAAATCACAGGTAACACAGGTGGTAGGGTCAAATGTTTTATCCTCCAAGAAATAGGCATTTCAAAGAAGAATACAAAGCCATTGAGGTGCAGAGAGGTCACTAAGTAGACCCTTGATTCTTGAAGTAATTCGAGAAGGAAAGGATAAGAGAGCATAAGAAGTTTCATTTGAGAAGGCCAAAGAAGTGCATTTTTAAATCAAAAACATTGTAGAGTCTCTATACTGTTCTTTCAGACATCTGCTTTTGGGGCGAAATTTTAGCTTCTACCATCTCATATATACTAGCTTGACACCTTTGTTCTTGTCTCAACTTCTGGAATAGCCTTTGCATTCTGATAGGTTATTGTTAATAACGTAAATATATTGCAAAGTCTAATCAAATTATTCAGTGTCTTGCTTTTTGTTTATCAAATAAAAGATCACAAGCTTCAGATACAAGAAATTTATTGAAAAGCTTTCATGTGCATCTAAACACCTACTACTTCATTTTCCTCAGGACATTAATCTTTCTATTTATCATCTTTGCTTTTTCATACATTCAGACCCTGGCACCTTATCGCAAATTCATAAGAACACAATAAGAACAATGCTTGCTTATGCCTGTGCTGTGACAATTTGTTACCACCTCCCCAAAGAGGAAGACATTCAAAGGTTCCACTTTAAACCATGTTTTCAGTAATATTCTTCACTTGCTATTATCTTTCTTTTATTTTCAGTATTCATAGTTGCGTATGGAGATATTATTCCCACTGTTCATTACAGTTCCTGCTGTGCTTGAAAGCTAGTTCCTGACAGTTCACAGTCACTACTGTGAGAAGAAACTAGGGCTCCCAAACTCTAAAAGGCCTGCTCAAGAAGAAAAATGCTTATATGTTTTATTTCTACCATCTTCCAACGTTCCCACTGCTGATAAAAGATAGAAAGAGGACAAACGAAGGATGAATTTCATGATTACATTTTGGTGCCGGTGCAGATCTCCCACTGGGATGTATCTCCCACCTGACAGGTGGTCTATTCTGCTCAAATACCACTGAGCTGGTGAACTTAAGCAAAAACATATGACCCATCTCTCAGACCTCAGAACAGCAGGGTTCACATAGCCATCTGAAAATCTCAAGTTGAAAATCTCTTCTGTAATATCTTTATTAACTGGTGCATCTGATCTGTCCACTCACAACCTTCTGTGGATGATGAAGGCTCAGATAACAGAATGAGCCCCCTGTTCCTCATGTTTTCTCGGGAAATCTCTCACCAGTGTCTGAAAGACTTCCAATGGGCTCTGATTTTAAACTTAAGAAAACCATACTTATATCAAGAAATAGCATGTGTAATCTTTCTTTAGATTAGAACCATTTTTAGTGTTAGTTTCCTTTGAGAGTTGATAATAAATACATGTTAAAGCTTCTCATTACAGGAGAAACAGAGAGTTATTGGCAAATTTCCAAAGTATTAGGAAAAGTGAGAATCTCTTCTTTGTAATAATTACATATAACAGTAATTAATGGTCTGGGACTTGTGTGATTAAATAGATCTCATACCTAGATTTTTCTGTAAGTCAATACACCTGAGTGTTTTCAGTTTCTAAACAGATCTACTTTCTTAATTCATATCGACCCCATTTCTTTTAAATTGTACCTCCAAGTATTTGAAGTTCTCCAAAGCGTATCTATTTTATCCTCTTTCCAACTCACAACAGAAGACATGTCAAGGTAATTAACTTTGATACCCTATTTAGCATAAAGTTATTATAGGTGAACAAAGAGCACAAAAACTTTCCAGAAAATCACCCAAAATCTTAAGATTCTTATTTAGAGCACACTTACTTAGATTCTTATTTATGAAGTTGCCATCTTCAAGCCTTGAATAATATCTATTGTGACAAAATAAATAAGGTTTTAGGTAAGTTCTTGAAAAAGTTTTATTTTTTAATTATTTGAATGAAGACATATTTTGAATAAATTGTAATGAAGAAAAAAATTCCATAGATGGGCTTGATCATCAGGTTTTAATTGCATAATTATAAGTGAATATTTTTCAGCCAGAGATCATCTATAATTTCAACTGTGCTAATACTTTCTGAAGTTATACTGGGTTTGATGATATTGGGTCTAACAGAAGAAGCACTCATTTTTGAGAAAGCCCTCAAGCTTTTGGTTACATGGCAAATTTACCTATCTATATCTCTATCTTCTCTCTCTCTCTCTCTCTCTTTTTAAATTTTAATTCCAGTATAGTTAACATATAGTGTTATAATAAGAGTTTCCTGTGTACAATATAGTGATTTAACAATTCTATACATTACTCAGTGCTCATCATGAAAAGTATACTCTTGGGGCGCCTGGGTGGCGCAGTCGGTTAAGCGTCCGACTTCAGCCAGGTCACGATCTCGCGTTCCGTGAGTTCGAGCCCCGCGTCGGGCTCTGGGCTGATGGCTCAGAGCCTGGAGCCAGTTTCCGATTCTGTGTCTCCCTCTCGCTCTGCCCCTCCCCCGTTCATGCTCTGTCTCTCTCTGTCCCAAAAATAAAAATAAACGTTGAAAAAAAAAATTAAAAAAAAAAAAAGAAAAGTATACTCTTTTTAAGTTTTTATTTAAATTCTAGTTTGTTAACATACAGTGTAACATTAGTTTCAGATGTATGATATAGTGATTCAGCCCCTACATACAGCACTTGGTGCTCATCACAAGTGCACTCCTTAATCCCCATAACCTATTTAACCCATTCCCCCACCCACCTCCATTTTAGTAACCATCAGTTTATTCTCTATAGTTAAGAGTCTGTTTCTTGGTTTGCCCCCCTCTCTCTCTTTGTTCCTCTTTGTTCCTTTGTTTTATTTCTTAAATTCTACATATGAGTGAAATCATATGGTGTTTGTCTTTCTCTGACTTATTTCACTTAGCATTATGCCCTCTAGATCCATCCATATTATTGCAAATGACAGGATTTAATTTTTATGGCTGAGTAATATTCCACATCTATATATACCACATCTGTTTACATTCATCTATTGATGGACCCTTGGGCTGCTTTCACAATTTGGCTTTTGTAAATAATGCTGCAGTAAACATAGGAATGTGTATATCTGTTTGAATTAGTGTTTTTGTATGCTTTAAGTAAGTACCCAGTAGTGGATTAATTACTGGGTTATATGGTTATTCTATTTTTAAGTTTTTGAGGAACTTCCATATTCTTTTCCACGTGGCTGCACCAGTTTCAATTCCTACCTGCAGTGCATGAGTGTTCCTTTTTTTCCCCCACGTTCTCACCAGCACTTGTTTCTTGTGTTTTTGATTTTAGCCTCTTTGACAGGTATGAGGTGATACCTCATTGTGATTTTTATTTGCATTTCCCTGATGATTAGTAATGTTGAGTATGTTTTCATGTGTCTGTTAGCCATTTATATGTCTTCCTTGGAGATATGTCTGTTCATGCCTACTGATCATTGTTTAATTGGATTATTTGTGGGGGGTTGGTGTTAAATTGTATAAGTTCTTTACATATTTTGGATACTAACCATTTATCAGATATGTCATTTGCAAGTATCTTTTCCCATCCAGTAGGTTGTCTTTTAGTTTTCTTGACTATTTCCTTTGCTATGTGAAAGCTTTTATTTTTTTGTATTTCTAATAGTTTATTTTGATTTTGTTCCCTTTGCTTCAGGAGACATATCTATGTTGCTGTGGCTTATGTCAGAGAAATTACTGCCATGCACTTTTCTAGGATTTTTGTGGTTTCGGGTCTCATATTTAAGTCCATAATCCATTTTGAGTTTATTTTTGAGTGTGGTGTGAGAAAGCAATCCAGTTTCATTCTTTTGCATATTGCTGTCCAGTTTTCCCAACATCATTTGTTGAAGAGACTGTCTTTTCCCCCATTGTATATTCTTGCCTCCTTTGTCAAATATTAATTGACCATATAATGGTAGTTTATTTCTGGGCTTTCTATTCTGTTCTGTTGATCTGTGCATTTACTTTTGTTCCAGTACTATTCTGTTCTGATTGCTACATCTTTGTAGTATATCTTGAAATCTGGGATTGTGATACTTCCAGTTCTGTTCTTCGTTTTCAAGATTTCTTTGGCTACTTGAAGTCTCTTGTGGTTCCATACAAATTTTAGGATTATTTTTTTTTTTTATGAAATTTATTGACAAATTGGTTTCCATACAACACCCAGTGCTCATCCCAAAAGGTGCCCTCCTCAATACCCATCACCTACCCTCTCCTCCTTCCCACCCCCCATCAACCCTCAGTTTGTTCTTGTTCTCAGTTTTTAACAGTCTCTTATGCTTTGCCTCTCTCCCATTCTAACCTCTTTTTTTTTTTTCCTTCCCCTCCCCCATGGGTTCCTGTTAAGTTTCTCAGGATCCACATAAGAGTGAAACCATATGGTATCTGTCTTTCTCTGTATGGCTTATTTCACTTAGCATCACACTCTCCAGTTCCATCCACGTTGCTACAAAAGGCCATATTTCATTTTTTCTCATTGCCACGTAGTACTCCATTGTGTATATAAACCACAATTTCTTTATCCATTCATCAGTTGATGGACATTTAGGCTCTTTCCATAATTTGCTATTGTTGAGAGTGCTGCTATGAACATTGGGGTACAAGTGGCCCTATGCATCAGTACTCCTGTATCCCTTGGATAAATTCCTAGCAGTGCTATTGCTGGGTCATAGGGTAGGTCTATTTTTAATTTTCTGAGGAACCTCCACACTGCTTTCCAGAGCGGCTGCACCAATTTGCATTCCCACCAACAGTGCAAGAGGGTTCCCGTTTCTCCACATCCTCTCCAGCATCTATAGTCTCCTGATTTGTTCATTTTGGCCACTCTGACTGGCGTGAGGTGATACCTGAGTGTGGTTTTGATTTGTATTTCCCTGATAAGGAGCGACGCTGAACATCTTTTCATGTGCCTGTTGGCCATCCGGATGTCTTCTTTAGAGAAGTGTCTATTCATGTTTTCTGCCCATTTCTTCACTGGGTTATTTGTTTTTCGGGTGTGGAGTTTGGTGAGCTCTTGATAGATTTTGGATACTAGCCCTTTGTCCGATATGTTATTTGCGAATATCTTTTCCCATTCCGTTGGTTGCCTTTTAGTTTTGTTGGTTGTTTCCTTTGCTGTGCAGAAGCTTTTTATCTTCATAAGGTCCCAGTAATTCACTTTTGCTTTTAATTCCCTTGCCTTTGGGGATGTGTCGAGTAAGAGATTGCTACGGCTGAGGTCAGAGAGGTCTTTTCCTGCTTTCTCCTCTAAGGTTTTGATGGTTTCCTGTCTCACATTCAGGTCCTTTATCCATTTTGAGTTTATTTTTGTGAATGGTGTGAGAAAGTGGTCTAGTTTCAACCTTCTGCATGTTGCTGTCCAGTTCTCCCAGCACCATTTGTTAAAGAGGCTGTCTTTTTTCCATTGGATGTTCTTTCCTGCTTTGTCAAAGATGAGTTGGCCATACGTTTGTGGGTCTAGTTCTGGGGTTTCTATTCTATTCCATTGGTCTATGTGTCTGTTTTGGTGCCAATACCATGCTGTCTTGATGATGACAGCTTTGTAGTAGAGGCTAAAGTCTGGGATTGTGATGCCTCCTGCTTTGGTCTTCTTCTTCAAAATTCCTTTGGCTATTCGGGGCCTTTTGTGGTTCCATATGAATTTTAGGATTGCTTGTTCTAGTTTCGAGAAGAATGCTGGTGCAATTTTGATTGGGATTGCATTGAATTTGTAGATAGCTTTGGGTAGTATTGACATTTTGACAATATTTATTCTTCCAATCCATGAGCATGGAATGTTTTTTCATTTCTTTATATCTTCTTCAATTTTCTTCATAAGCTTTTTATAGTTTTCAGCATACAGATCCTTTACATCTTTGGTTAGATTTATTCCTAGGTATTTTATGCTTCTTGGTGCAATTGTGAATGGGATCAGTTTCTTTATTTGTCTTTCTGTTGCTTCATTGTTAGAGTATAAGAATGCAACTGATTTCTGTACATTGATTTTGTATCCTGCAACTTTGCTGAATTCCTGTATCAGTTCTAGCAGACTTTTGGTGGAGTCTATCGGATTTTCCATGTATAATATCATGTCGTCTGCAAAAAGCGAAAGCTTGACTTCATCTTTGCCAATTTTGATGCCTTTGATTTCCTTTTGTTGTCTGATTGCTGATGCTAGAACTTCCAGCACTATGTTAAACAGCAGGGTGAGAGTGGGCATCCTTGTCGTGTTCCTGATCTCAGGGAAAAAGCTCTCAGTTTTTCCCCGTTGAGGATGATGTTAGCTGTGGGCTTTTCATAAATGGCTTTTATGATCCTTAAGTATGTTCCTTCTATCCCGACTTTCTCAAGGGTTTTTATTAAGAAAGGGTGCTGGATTTTGTCGAAGGCCTTTTCTGCGTCGATTGACAGGATCATATGGTTCTTCTCTTTTCTTTTGTTAATGTGATGTATCAGGTTGATTGATTTGCGAATGTTGAACCAGCCCTGCATCCCAGGAATGAATCCCACTTGATCATGGTGAAGAATTCTTTTTATATGCCGTTGAATTCGATTTGCTAGTATCTTATTGAGAATTTTTGCATCCATATGCATCAGGGATATTGGCCTGTAGTTCTCTTTTTTTACTGGGTCTCTGTCTGGTTTAGGAATCAAAGTAATACTGGCTTCATAGAATGAGTCTGGAAGTTTTCCTTCCCTTTCTATTTCTTGGAATAGCTTGAGAAGGATAGGTATTATCTCTGCTTTAAACGTCTGATAGAACTCCCCTGGGAAGCCATCTGGTCCTGGACTCTTATTTGTTGGGAGATTTTTGATAACCGATTCAATTTCTTTGCTGGTTATGGGTCTGTTCAAGCTTTCTATTTCCTCCTGATTGAGTTTTGGAAGAGTGTGGGTGTTCAGGAATTTGTCCATTTCTTCCAGGTTGTCCAATTTGTTGGCATATAATTTTTCATAGTATTCCCTGATAATTGTTTGTATCTCTGAGGGATTGGTTGTAATAATTCCATTTTCATTCATGATTTTATCTATTTGGGTCATCTCCCTTTTCTTTTTGAGAAGCCTGGCTAGAGGTTTGTCAATTTTGTTTATTTTTTCAAAAAACCAACTCTTGGTTTCGTTGATCTGCTCTACAGTTTTTTTAGATTCCATATTGTTTATTTCTGCTCTGATATTTATTATTTCTCTTCTTCTGCTGGGTTAGGGTGCCTTTGCTGTTCTGCTTCTAGTTCCTTTAGGTGTGCTGTTAGATTTTGTATTTGGGATTTTTCTTGTTTCTTGAGATAGGTCTGGATTGCAATGTATTTTCCTCTCAGGACTGCCTTTGCTGTGTCCCAAAGCGTTTGGATTGTTGTATTTTCATTTTAATTTTTTTCCATATATTTTTTAATTTCTTCTCTAATTGCCTGGTTGACCCACTCATTCGTTAGTAGGGTGTTCTTTAACCTCCATGCTTTTGGAGGTTTTCCAGACTTTTTCCTGTGGTTGATTTCAAGCTTCATAGCATTGTGGTCTGAAAGTATGCATGGTATGATTTCAATTCTTGTATACTTATGAAGGGCTGTTTTGTGACCCAGTATGTGATCTGTCTTGGAGAATGTTCCATGTGCACTCGAGAAGAAAGTATATTCTGTTGCTTTGGGATGCAGAGTTCTAAATATATCTGTCAAGTCCAACTGATCCAATGTGTCATTCAGGGCCCTTGTTTCTTTATTGACCGTGTGTCTAGATGATCTATCCATTTCTGTAAGTGGGGTGTTAAAGTCCCCTGCAATTACCACATTCTTATCAATAAGGTTGCTTATGTTTATGAGTAATTGTTTTATATATTTGGGGGCTCCAGTATTCGGCGCATAGACATTTATAATTGTTAGCTCTTCCTGATGGATAGACCCTGTAACTATTATATAATGTCCTTCTTCATCTCTTGTTACAGCCTTTAATTTAAAGTCTAGTTTGTCTGATATAAGTATGGCTACTCCAGCTTTCTTTTGGCTTCCAGTCGCATGATAAATAGTTCTCCATCCCCTCACTCTCAATCTAAAGGTGTCCTCAGGTCTAAAATGAGTCTCTTGTAGACAGCAAATAGATGGGTCTTGTTTTTTTATCCATTCTGATACCCTGTGTCTTTTGGTTGGCACATTTAATCCATTTACATTCAGTGTTATTATAGAAAGATACGGGTTTAGAGTCATTGTGATGTCTGTATGTTTTATGCTTGTAGTGATGTCTCTGGGACTTTGTCTCACAGGGTCCCCCTTAGGATCTCTTGTAGGGCTGGTTTAGTGGTGACAAATTCCTTCAGTTTTTGTTTGTTTGGGAAGATCTTTATCTCTCCTTCTATTCTAAATGACAGACTTGCTGGATAAAGGATTCTTGGCTGCATATTTTTTCTGTCTAGCACCCTGAAAATCTCGTGCCAATTCTTTCTGGCCTGCCAAGTTTCAAAAGAGAGATCAGTCACGAGTCTTATAGGTCTCCCTTTATATGTGAGGGCACGGTTACCCTTTGCTGCTTTCAGAATTTTCTCTTTATCCTTGTATTTTGCCAGTTTCACTATGATATGTCATGCAGAAGATCGATTCAAGTTACGTCTGAAGGGAGTTCTCTGTGCCTCTTGGATTTCAATGCCTTTTTCCTTCCCCAGTTCAGGGAAGTTCTCAGCTATTATTTCTTCAAGTACCCCTTCAGCACCTTTCCCTCTCTCTTCTTCCTGTGGGATACCAATTATGCGTATATTATTTCTTTTTAGTGTATCACTTAGTTCTCTAATTTTCCCCTCATACTCCTGGATTTTTTTATCTCTCTTTTTCTCAGCTTCCTCTTTTTCCATAACTTTATCTTCTAGTTCACCTATTCTCTCCTCTGCCTCTTCAAGCCGAGCTGTGGTGGTTTCCATTTTGTTATGCATTTTGTTTAAAGCGTTTTTCAGCTCCTCGTGACTGTTCCTTAGTCCCTTGATCTCTGTAGCAAGAGAATCTCTGCTGTCCTGTAAACTGTTTTCAAGCCTAGCGATTAATTTTATGACTATTATTCTAAATTCACTTTCTGTTATATTATTTAAATCCTTTTTGATCAGCTCATTAGCTGTTGTTATTTCCTGGAGATTCTTCTGAGGGGAATTCTTCCGCTTGGTCATTTTGGATAGTCCCTGGCGTGGTGAGGACCTGCAGGGCACTTCCCCTGTGCTGTGGTGTATAACTGGAGTTGGTGGGTGGGGCCGCAGTCAGACCTGATGTCTGTCCCCAGCCCACCACTGGGGCCACAGTCAGACTGGTGTGTGCCTTCTCTTCCCCTCTCCTAAGGGCGGGATTCACTGTGGGGTGGTGTGGCTCGTCTGGGCTACTTGCACCCTGCCAGGCTTGTGATGCTGGGGATCTGGCGTATTAGCTGGGGTGGGTAGGCAAGTGCACAGGGGCAGGAGGGGCAGGCTTAGATCGCTTCTCCTTAGGTGATCCACTTCAGGAGGGGCCCTGTGGCAACGGGAGGGAGTCAGATCCGCTGCCGGAGGTTTGGCTCCGCAGAAGCGCAGAGTTGGGTGTTTGCGCGGAGCGAGCAAGTTCCCTGGCAGGAACTGGTTCTCTTTGGGATTTCGGCTGGGGGATGGGCGGGGGAGATGGCGCTGGCAAGCGCCTTTGTTCCCCACCAAACTGAGCTCTGTTGTCAGGGGGCTCAGCAGCTCTCCCTCCCTTTGTCCTCCAGCCTTCCGCTTTCCGAGCAGAGCTGTTAGCTTATGACCTCCCAGACGCTAAGTCGCGCTTGTTGTGGGAACACAGTCCGTCAGGCCCCTCCGCTTTTGCAAGCCAGACTCGGGGGCTCTGCTTGGCCGGCGAGCCGCCCCTCCGCCCCGGCTCCCTCCTGCCAGTCCGTGGAGCGCGCACCGCCTCGCCGCCCTTCCTACCCTCTTCCGTGGGCCTCTCGTCTGCGTTTGGCTCCGGCGACTCCGTTCTGCTAATCCTCTGGCGGTTTTCTGGGTTATTTAGGCAGGTGTAGATGGAATCTAAGTGATCAGCAGGACGTGCGGTGAGCCCAGCATCCTCCTAAGCCGCCATCTTGCAAACCCCCAAATTTTAGGATTATTTTTACCAGTTCTGTGGAAAACGCTGTTGGTATTTTGATAGGTATTGCATTAAATCTGTAGATTGCTTTAGATATTACAAACTTGTAGCAATATTTAGTCTTCCAGTCCATAAGCATGGAATATCTTTCCATTTGTGTCATCCTCAATTTCTTTCATCAATATTTTATAGTTGTCAGAGTATTGGTCTTTCACTTCCTTGTTTAAGTATATTCCTAGATATTTTATTGTTTTTGGTGCAATTGTAAATGAGATTGTTTCTAATTTCTTTTTCTGCTACTTCATTATTACTGTATAGAAATGCAAAGGATTGCTGTATATTGATTTTGTATCCTGCAACCTTAATGAATTCATTTATCTGTTCTAGTAGTTTTTTTTGGTAGAGCCTTTCAGGTTTCCTATATTTAGTATCATGTCATCTGCAAATAGTGGAAGTTTCACTTCTTCCTTACTGATTTGGATGCCTTTCATTTCTTTCTCTTATCTGAAAGCTGTGGCTGGGACTTCTAATACTACATTGAATAAAAGTGGTGAGAATGGACATCTTTGTCTTGTTCCTGACCTTTGGGGAAAAGCTCTCAGTTTTTCCCCATTGAGTATGATGTTAGCTATGGGTTTTTCATATATGGTTTTTATTATGTTGAGTATGTTCCTTCTAAACCTACTTTGTTGAGGGTTTTTATCATGAATCGGTGTTGTACTTTGTCAAATGCTTTTTCTGTGTCTATTAAAATGATCATATGGTTTTTATCCTTTTCCTTCATGTGATGTATCAAGTTGATTGATTTGCAAATGTTGAACCACTCTCACATCACAGAAATAAATATCACTTGATTGTGGTAAATGATTTTTTTAATGTATTGTTGGCATTCAGTTTGCTAATGTCTTGTTGAGGATTTTTGCATTATTTTCATCAGAGATATTGGCCTGTAGTTCTCTATTTTTGTGTGTGTGTGTTGTTGTGGTATCAGAGTAATGCAGGCCTCATAGAATGAGTTTGGGAATTTTCTTTCTTCTATTCTTTAGAATAGTTTGAGAATAGGTATTAACTCTTCTTTAAATGTTTTGTAAATTCACCTGGGAATCCATCTGGTCCTGGACTTTTATTCATTGGGAGATTTTTTATTACTGATTCAATTTCATTGCAGGTAATTGGTCTGTTCAAATTTTTTATTTCTTCCTGATTCAGTTTTGAGACATAGTGTTTCTATTAATTTATCTATTTCTTCTAGGTTGTCCAGTTTGCTAGTATATAATTTTTTAGAATATTCTTTTACCATTCTTCATATTTCTGTGGTATCGGTTATTATTTATCCTCTTTCATTTCTAATTTGGGTATGTTTAGCTCCAGCAGTGTCTCTGTCCTTCTCACCCTCTTTGATGTGGCCTCTTCTCTACATTTAGCTGTGGAGAGTCTGTTCTGCCAGTCTTCAGGTCATTTTCTGGGTTATTTGCCCTAATGTATGTGTTACCTAGTTGTATCTGTGGGATGAGGTGAGCTTAGGGTTCTCCTACTCCACCATCTTCCCTGGTAATCCTACTACATGACAATATGGTTTAGATTTCTATTTCTTAAGTTTGCTTCTTTTTAAATTTTTTTTAATGTTTATTTATTTTTGAGAGAGAGAAAGCACACTAGCAAGTGTGGGAGCTGGGGATGGGGCAGAGAGAGAGGGAGACAGAATCTGAAGCAGGTTCCAGGCTCAGCACCGTCAGCACAGAGCCTGATGCAGGCCTTGAACTCACAAATGGTGAGATCATGACCCGAGAGGAAGTCTGATGCTTAACTGACTGAGTCTCCCAGGCACCCCAGGTTTGCTTCTTAATATATGGATTTTTAAAAAATGTTTATTTATTTTTGAGAGAGAGAGAGAGAGTGCAAGTGTAGGAGGAGCAGAGATGGGGAGGTGAGAGAGGATCTGAAGTGGGACTGGGGCTGACAACAGAGAGCCTGATGTGGGCTCAAACTCACAAATTGTGAGATCATGACCTGAGCCAAAGGCAGAGGCTTAACTGACTGAGTCACACAGGTGCCCCAATGTATTGATTTTGTATTGGTTTGTCCCTCCAGTGATATATTAATTTGGTTTGAAAATCCTAGCTAACTGACTTCCAGATATTAGAAGGAAAAAATAAAGGTTTCCTCTTTAAGCACGTTTTATACATAGGTCAGTATTTAGAAATTCTCACAAAATTATTGAAAAGAAGGCAGCTGAGAAGACTGTCAGGTAATGACTAGCTATATGTGTTTATGCTGTGATTTATGTCTCTGCATAGGATAACTTCAAATATTAGCACATTCTTCTTGGATTGGGAAAACTAAACTTTCTTGCAGCTACTAGATAGCTAACCAATTCTCTATGAAAGCATAAGCCAGATAAAATTAAAACTTCTGTTTGCTTGTTTATTTATTTTTTAATTTTCTGTGTTTAGAACATTGCTAAGGGTTTTAGGTAAGATAGGGAAGTTTCCAAGTGGGAACAGAGGGATTGATTAGAAAATTCAGTCCAAATTTTCTTATCTCAGAGCTTAAAAGAGGCAAGGGAAATTGATATTTTGTAATGAAAACTTTGAGGGTTCCTTCCATTCCATCTCAAATACTAGAACTGTTTTCTAGAGAAGAAAAGAAATATCTGATGACATCTTTATGCATTTACCAAAACTAAAATATGTACAATTTTGAAATTTTGGATGAATATCATTGTTGGCTCTTCTGTTAGATTTATTTTCTGTACATTTGATGTATTAAAACCTAATGTGATAGTAGAAAATTGCCTTCTAAAAAAAGTTTTAATTTACCAAAAATAAACTGTAAACATAATCCAAATATGAGGTATTTGGGTTATTCAGATCACATTAAAATGACAATTAAAATAATTAAAATTACCAAACATTGACTTTAAAATCTAAGGGTGTATATTCACATTCTACCAATTTGAATGTATCTGAAGTTATTGAGAAAGCCAATTGTTTGAGATACAGTGTTTGAAGATCTAACTTTGAATGGTAAATCTGATGTCTTATGTTAGCATGAAATGCTGCCATTCGACAGAGGAAAGAAGGAAATACATAGAATTCGTTGCTAGCATGTACCAAAATTGAGACCTAATTCCCTAGCATTTTTGTTTAATGCTGTTCCAGTTGGAGGCATAAAATGAGCTGGATGCATCATCTGAGAATGGCGGCTCCACAGGCATCCACTAACCTGCTAAAAGGCTTTGCATGTGTTTGTTTATTTTTGGGATTGTATTTCTCAGTTTATGGATGCTTATCCAGAACCAGCTTTGTACACTGGCAAGCAAAAATGAATGTACTTCGAGGGGGTGTGTGTTCTAGTCCTATTGACATACTTTATTGGGAAACTAAATACTATTTGTTGATGAAAGTGGGGTGGGGGTATCTGGGGATTTTAAAAGAATAAATATTAATCAGATATGCTTACATAAAACCTAGCTACTGCCTAACAGATAACCGAATGAAATAACTTTGAATGATGGAAACTTATTGTGTAATACATAAGCAATTTGTTATGGGAAAGATAATGTTCACATGTTAAAAATGTCAATATGCAAATGAAAATGAGCATGGTTTTCTTCTCCTGAAATCTGGCAGGCATGCACAGCATAGTGAATTTTCTCCCTTGATTCTTTCTGGTTCTTTTATGTCATTGTACAGACATGGTCATAAATAAGACCAAGCAACTGTAAGACATAGATAGGCAGACATCAGCAGCAAATCTGTGTCTGGAAAAGTTAAGAGGCTTGTTGTCTGGAATGAAGATCTCTAGTTGTAAGGAAACTGCAGAGACCACAGGGCAAACTGGATGGACCAACCTCTAGGCAGAAACACCTTAATAAAATTTTGGTAGTATTTTATTTATAGAAATAGATTCAGATATTTCACATTTCTCAGTTGTGATTTTTGTTATATAAATATTTTTTCCCCCTGAAACTTATTGGGCTCTTATTTTAGCCTTTTCACACTCAGGTCTCAGTTCTTCCTCCCAGCTTTGTCCTTCAACATCTTCTCTACATTCCTTTCTCCATAAAAATGGATCCAATTCACAGTCTCTTGAATCACATCTAACTTACCCAGGCCATTTTTCTCACCTGTGAAATTTCCTCCTTTCTCTACCCCTCTGTACTTACTTAAACTTCACATGGACACTCTCCTACCTCCCAAAGGAATTTTCTTTGAGAACTCTGGGCAGAATTGACTTATCTGTTCTTTGAATTCTTTCCTTCACCTTTTTTTTTTTTTTGGACTATGTGTGTGTGTGTGTGTGTGTGTGTGTGTGTGTGTGTGTGTGTAACGTGTTGATGGCATATTGTTATATTAGTTATCTATTGCTGACCTAACAAATTATCATGCATTTAGCAGCTTAAAATTACTAATTTATCATTTCGTCATTTGGTGGTCAGAATTTCAGGTACATGGTGGTGGTAATGGTTGGGTGGTACATACTGATTCCTAAATCATTGAGTCTTAAACATTAAATATGTACAGCTTCCTACATGTCATTGGACTTCAATTAAGTGTTGCTGTTGTTGTTGTTGTTGTTGTTGTTGTTGTTGTTGTTTTTAAATAAGTTTAGGCACAGAATGATGTGGCTTGTTCTCTAGAGTCTCCCAAGGCCAATATCAAAGTGTCAGCAGCATTGGTTTTCTTTCTGGAAGCTCTGGGGGTGATGCTTCCAAGTTTATACAAGTTGTTCACAGAATTCATGTCCATATGGCCATTATAGGATGAGGTGTTTATTTCCTTGATGGGTGATGGCCTAAGGTCCTTCGCAGCTTCTAGAGGCTCCTTTGGTTCCTGGTAGGTGGCCTCATTCCTCCACCTTCACAGCTACATGAGTAGGTTGAGTATGCTTTGAATCTTTTTGACCTCCCTTCTGCAGCATCTCTTCTGACTCTAGCCAGAGAATTTTCTCTGCTTTTAAAGGTTCATATGATTAGATTGGGCTCATCTGAATAATTCAGGGTAATATATTTTAAGGATCATAATCATGCTTCCATACCTTGGCTATTGTGAATAACGCTGTAATAAATGCAAGAGTGCCTATATCTCTTTGAAATCCTATTTTTATTGTTTGGGGGTGGGTATATATCCAGAAGTGGAATTGCTGGATCATATGGTAGGTCTGTTTTTAAGTTTTTTTAGGAACCTCCATTCTGTTTTCTATAGTGATTGGATCCATATCAGTGGATGAATGGATAAAGAAGATGTGCTACATATGTATTATCTATATCTATATATCTATATTCCTATGTCTATGTCTATGTCTATATATCTATCTATATCTATATATATATCTGCATTGGCTTCTTGATTTGACTCCATATTCCCTGAATCATGGCTTCAGTTGGCCACTCTTTAGCTTCATCTTGGTCAGGTTGCTATGGCAGTGCTGGTCCCAGGGCTGGTCCCAGAGGAAGTAGCTACCCTGCTGAGCTGTTTCTCTATACGTGAAGTCTTTTTAAGAGGCTCAGGCTAGAAAAAGAAAAGAAAAGAAAAGAAAAAAAGAGGCTCACGCTAGAGCATACTTCTTTATTTTAGGCTTTTGTAACAGCCTATTCTCTTGTATTCTTCTTTGTGTTTTGAAACGCAGTAGTTTATGGTTTCTCTACTGAACCCTGCCTCACACAGTATTTGATGCTAGGAATAAGTGCAACATAAGAGATCCTTAAAATAAGTGGCTTTGGATTAGTGGTCAGGTATAGAGAATCTGATGCTACAGGTTAGGACCTTGTGGGTCCTTGGCCAAACGTTTGTTAAAATTGTCATATATAGTAACGTGGGAGGAAAATGTTCCACAGAGGGAGTGCCTATAGCTTTGAGGGAAGTAGCTCTATAAAAAAATAACGTTGGTATATTATATCTGCTTCTGACTGTTTTTAACAAAGTATTATATAAAACAGATGATCTGTCACAGGCAAGAATTTTTGAGTGTGTGGGCAGAGATAGAAAGATATGGAAAGATCTACAAATTTGGGGCTTCACAAGACAGAAAAATCTTCGGCTACCTCTTTGCCCCAAGAGTGAGATGTTAAGGCCAAGCAAGGAGGCCAGTAAATAAGATAAAATTAATGTAATCACTAAGTTCAGACAAAAAGTTGGAGTATGATTATTGGCACATGAAATCAACTGCAAGCAAATAAACCAAATGCCTAATATATTCTGAGGTAATTATGTTAGTGAAGAAATCACAATTCTGGGCTGAAAGACCCATGTTTGTTTTCAACCCAAAAGTAACCCTCAAATTTCCATTCATGAACAAGCAGAAAATGGACAGGCAATGAGATGGGTAGCCTCTAGGGGGAAGTTACTCTCTAACATGCAGTTCATTTTTGGCCACAAGAGATGAAAGAGAAGAGGTGAAATGACCTCTAAGAGAGCAAAAACCTGAGAGGGCAGCAGAAGATCCTGGAAATGTGACATTCCCAGAATGCTAAGGCAAGGTCTGTATGATGAATCCACTTCATTTCCAAGAAATAAGTTTTGTAATTCTAGTCACCGGAACCATTCTTCACCAGTGACCAGTTGTTGCTGAGGGTCTTTAACACCCCTGCTTTTTTGAAAGTTAATATTAACTATGTTTATTTTGTTCCTAATTCATTCAGGTATCTCACAGTTAAAGAACTTATTCTGAAATCATATAGGTGAAATGAATTATTATAAATCTATCTTAGCCTAAGCATCTTTTTTAATGCAGAGGGAACAATGAGAGTGATCAGTTTTATGTCTTAGTTATGTTTCTAGTTTAGAAACATTGCAATTTTATACTCAATTGCATAATTTATACAAGAGTTAAATTATCCATTTCCTAATGTAACCAACTTAGTGTTATGAATAAATTTTAATAAATTCCTTGAATTATTCTGTGCTTTTCATATTCTGCCAAATTTCTGTAGTTTGTGTAAATCATGACAAATGTTTCCTCCTTATTTCCTAAATAATTGAGAAATAGTGATAAAGAGATCTAACCTTTAGGTGAATCCAAACATCATTATAATAAAACAGAATTTTTAGCTATTTGCATATTAAATACAACTATCTTAACTATTTGGTAGCTTCTATAGTTAATTTTTGTCACAAGCTATGGGAATCAGGATGCAATCTTTGATACAGTATGGGTAAATAAGTGTAAGGTTTTATGCCATGACTCCCATTACTTTTGGAAACTTGAAAAAACTGTGTTTTATTATAGTGATGTCTTATTCATATCTTCTCTAAAAATCCTTTAAAATTATTGTTGAAGTCATAATAAGAATAATATATATCAATTTTATCAACTACAAAGTTCTAGGCATTTTGCTAGGTATATTTGTTGTTATTTATAATATACTAGTACTCTAATATTATTTCAAATAACATAGTTGAACACAACTTAATAATTTCTAGAGGTACAATATGAATCTTTAAAATAAAACAAACTTTAAGAATGATAGTAAATAGGAATGCAAAATTTTTAGTAAAGATGAGAAAGACATTCACCTGTAGAGAAAATATATACTGAGTTTATATTTTCTTTTTTTTTAAATTTTTTAAATGTTTATTTATATTTGAGAGAGACAGAGATAGAGCATGAGCAGGGGAGGGGCAGACAGAGAGGGAGACAGAATCCAAAGCAGGCTCCAGATTCTGAGCCATCAGCACAGAGTCTGAGGTGGGGCTGGGCCCACGAGCTGTGAGATCATGACCTGAGTTGAAGTCAGATGCTTAACTGACTGAGCCACCCAGGAGCCCCCCGAGTTTATATTTTCTTATAAAACTACTCCATATCCACAGAAAATTATACAATAGACCTCCCATCAGTTAGAAAAAAATTATCAATATTTTGTCGACTGTGATTTATTTATCACCTCCAGCTTTCCCTACACCCCTTTAAATGACAAAGAAATTGGGACGCCTGGGTGGCGCAGTCGGTTAAGCGTCTGACTTCAGCCAGGTCACGATCTCGCGATCCGGGAGTTCGAGCCCCGCGTCAGGCTCTGGGCTGATGGCTCAGAGCATCCTGTTTCCGATTCTGTGTCTCCCTCTCTCTCTGCCCCTCCCCCTTTCATGCTCTGTCTCTCTCTGTCCCAAAAATAAATAAATGTTGAAAAAAAAAATTAAATGACAAAGAAATCTAGATATCTTGATCACATCACTAAGCCAAATTTCGTATAGTGATATAGAGGGGCTTAGTTACCTATGATTTCATATACACGTCTTGCAAAAATTTTGAAAAGACATTTATTTTTTTTGACAGAGAGAGAGAGAGAGTGCAAGTGCGGTGGGGGCAGAGAAGGAGGGAAAGAGAGAATCTTAATCAGGCTCCATGCCCAGCACAGAGCTCAAGTTGGGGCTTGATCTTACCATTGAGAGATTATGACCTGAGCTCAAACCATGAGTTGGTCACTTAACTGACTGAGCCACTCAAGCACCCTGAGAAGACATTTTTAAAAAGTTATTCGCCCTTGTAATTTATTCATTATTTCTTGCCTAGTAATTTTAATTATAGTCAATATCTTTCTTTATTCACATTTTAATACTTATTTCTGTGGAATGTGTCATTTTAGCAAAGAAGAGAAGTTTCATTCCATCTCAAATCATATGCCTCTAGAATCCCAGGAAGAGGAAAGGTGCACTTATGTTGAAGGCTATTTTCTCATTTTTTAGGAATTGGGGAGGTCTTCTCACTTGAGTAGGACCAATAGGTCCAAACAAAAGGACTAACAATAAACCAAATATATGTATTTATTTTCAGTTTGTATTCTGGGGTGACCGGGTGGCTCAGTCAGTTAAGCCTCCGACTTTGGCTCAGATTATGATTTTGCGGTTCATAAGTTTGAGCCCCCATCGGGCTCTGTGCTGACAGCTCAGAGCCTGGAGACTGCTTCAGATTCTGTGTCTCCCCCTCTCTCTGCCCCTCCCCCACTCATGCTCGTGCGCTCTCTCTCTCTCTCTCTCAAAAATAAACATTAAAAAAATTGAAACAAATTTTCAGTTTGTATTCTAATAATTATGGAATTTAAAAAAAGATGTTACTTCAACTTGCAAAGTACATGGTTAGTAAATATCAATGATTCATTCATTCATTACAAAAATATTAGGCCCCTGTTATGTTTCATGTATTATGTAATATAATAGATATAAAATCTTAAAAGGCATATTTACTCATTATTTCCCTTGGCAAACAGTGGGTTACAGGAGTGAATAAGGCCCTGGTACTGTCCTAGAACAAATGGAACCAAGAGTAATAGAATCAGATGCTGTGTTAAAGACAGGGGCGCAGTGCGGCTGGGACCATAAAAAAAGGCTAAAAGAAGCACTAATTTTGAAATGAAGAGGGAGTGATAATGGCCATTGTGACAGGCATGAGGTGATATCTCATTGTGGTTTTGGTTTGCATTTCCCTGATGATGAGTGATGTTGAGCATCTTTTCATGTGTCTCTTGGCCATCTGGATGTCTTCTTTGGAAACATGTCTTTTCAGAGTCTCTGTCCATTTTTTAATCAGAATTTGTTGTTGTTATTGTTTTTATTGTTGTGTTATATGAGTTCTTTTCATATTTTAGATATTAATCCCTCATCATATATATGATTTACAAATATATTTTCCCATTCAGTAGCTTGCCTTTTTATTTTCTTGATGCTTTTCTTTACCGTGAAGAAGCTTTTTAGTTTGATATATCCCTATTTGTTTATTTTTGATTTGTTGCCATTGCCTTTAGAGTCAGATTTAAAAAAATCATTGTCAAGACTGATGTATGGGAGCTTATCACCTATGTTTTCTTCTAGGAGTTATTTGTTACTGGCCTTACATTCAAGTCTTTCATCCATTTTGTGTATGGTGTAAGGTTGTTGTCCAGTTTTCATTCTTTTGAATGTAGCTATCCAGTTTTCCCAGCACCGTTTATTAAAGGGACTATTCTTTACTCCATTGTGTATTCTTGCCACCTTTATGTAAATTCATAACAAGTGTTGGAGAGGATGTGGAGAAAAGGGAATCCTTGTGCACCTTTGGTGGAAATGTAAACTGGTGCAGCCAGTGTGGAAAACAGTATGGAGGTTGCTCAAAAAATTAAAAGTAGAACTACCATAAGATTCAGCATTACACTATTGGGTATTTACTCAAAGAAAATGCAAACACTACTTCCAGAAGATATATGTACCCCAGTGTTCATTGCAGCATTATTTACAATAGCCAAGATATAGAAACAACCTAAGTGTTCATCAATGGACGAGTGGAAAAAGAAAATGTAGTGTGTGTGTGTGTGTGTGTGTGTGTGTGTGTGTGTGTGTAATGGAATACTATTCAGCCATAAAAAGGAATGAAATTTTGACATTTGTGATAATATGGATAAAGCTTGAAGGTAGTATGATATAACTGAAATAAGTCAGAGAGAGAATGACAAATAATGTATGATTTCACTTATGTGTTGAATTTGAAATCTGAAGCAAATGAGAAAATGTAATAAAACCTATAGATATAGAGAACACATTGATGTTTGCCAGAAAGGAGTAGGGTTGGCGGCTAGGCAAAATTGATGGAAAGGATCAAGAGGTACAAACCTCCAGTTATGAAATAAATAAGTCATGGGATGTAATCTACAGCCTGGTGATTATAATCCATAGTATTGTATAGCAAACTTGAAAGAGTCAAGCAAGTAAATCTTAAAAGTTCCCATCACAAGAAAAATATTTTTTTTGTAATTTTGTATGGTAACTAGACTTATTGTGGTGATCATTTCACCATGTGTACAAATGTTTAATCATTATGTTGAACATCTGAAACTAATATAATGTTGTATGTCACTTATACTTCAATAAGAAATAAATGGAGAGGATGTGGAGCAGGTGGTGATGTGTAAGGAAAGTTTTAAAGAGGAAATAAAAACTGATCTATGTGGTTTAAGGGGCAGAGGATAGTTTGGCAGAAGAATCTTCAATGCAGACAAACTGGAAAAAACACAGTGTTAGTATGATGAAAATATTTTAGGTTAGAAAGGATTTGGAATTACATGCTGAGGAAGCTGGACTTCAATGTATTAGAACATAAAGAAAGGAATTACATGATCGTATACAGTTAATTTAACCATAGTTCATGTGCCATGTAGTGCCAGATACCCACATTGTCAGATGTGTATCACTTGCTGAGCCAGATGATGAAATTAAGCTCAGGGTGAAAACTACATATATTCCATTATAATTTAGCTGGCTTGATTTTCCCATGTTTTTGCTATTGAAGCCTATGACCACAGCTAAAACCCTGACAGAGTAGGGACATTTTCCTCTTTCCCTCCTCGAGTCTCTGCTCAATTCAGGTTTATTCTTTAGTGGAGGAAAGAATTGCTGATCAGCATCCTGCAGCCTTGGGCACAGCTGGCATCTGCAATACTTTGGTGTGTGTCCAAGAGCCATGCAGAGAAGTGACATACCAGGGGGAGGGGGAGCTTAGAAGTGATTTCTCCACTCCCTGGAGAAGTCTGTACTCAATACAGTGGGGGGGTGGTGGTGAGGCGGGTACTGGAAAGGGAGCTACGGAAAGTGATTTCTGCAATGACACATAAACCTGCACCAAGGTTTCCATCCCAAGATTTAGGCTAGTCTAGTGTCTGATTTCTTGGGTCAAAATATCAGCTTGATTTTTTTCCTGTAATTACTATTGTGACCATAGCATTAGCTGCAAAGATTGCATTTACATCATTCCCCCTAGGCAAGTCTATGGGTTTGTTTATCGATAGTTTCTTAGGGGAAAAAAAATTCCTCCTGCATTCAGGACTCTGGTTTGTAAATGCTGTACCCATGTGACCCATTGTTCTGGAGTTTCCCTGGTGAGGAAGAAATTTCATTTGGGTGTAATTTTGTCAGAGCTCTGGGAAGTGCTTACCACTTTTGACATGTGAGACATCACAGCTCTGGGAAAGAGCTGATTACCAAGTCATATTTGTTATGGCTTTCCAGGTGGCTGGGTATTTCTAAAGCATCTTGCCTCTCATACAGCTGTACTCACACTGTTTCTTTAGAACACAGAGTCTACACTACACAGCAGCATGTGAAGAAGTACTGCCAGTTGTGCAGATCATTTATGCTTTATAATTAGGAGAATCAGAAAGGCAGTAGAGTGCAGTGGTTCCACTCAGTGGTTATATCGGATTATCCTTGGACTAGTCATTCTTCAATAGTATTGTTGTGGGCAATTTACTAAGCATTTAAAATCTAATTTCCATAATATGTAAAAGGGGTTAGCAAGAGCTCCCTCACAGACATTCTTTTATGCTATTTAAAGTTGTTTTTTTTTAAATGTATGTAAAGCATCTATCATCATCTATCAGGTAATTACTTCTCATTAATTAACGGCTCTTATTGATATATTACATAAGTCTAAGTTTCAATCTGGAATAAAATGTGAAGAATAAGAAATTTATGAGCTACTGGAACACGTATTCACTTCCTTTGTAAAGCCAACTTCCATTTATTTGCATTCTTCGTTTTTCAGAAAAGAGGCATATCAGATCTATAGTCTATATAGAAAGTCAGTCAATGCATCCCATTCTTTGGTCTTTTTCAAATAAAAACCTTTCATACAAGTGGAAAATTTTTGTTTACTTCCTTTGCTCAAAATGCAGTCCACAATTAGTTTTAAATTACTTATTTTGATAAATGGAAGAGTGAATTGCTAAAATTTTAGCAAAGCAATGCACCGATTGTGATCCATTAAAAGAAGTTTGAGCGTTATTGAAACAATCCTTTAACGACCACAGTAAAACATTTGTTAAATTGCTATCATTACTATTAATTTTGATATCATTTTGACATATAGCATAGGGTGTCTGGAACTTGACTTTATTGATGGGGTTAGAGGTAATTTACTTTCCTCAGTGCCTTCCTTGATCAATGAATTTAGAACTAGAGAGCTTACATTTAATTCTGTAAGCCTGTAAATCTGTGTGAGTGTTTAAGCGTTGAGCATTTAAATACAATTAACTGGTTGGCAAGAATTTGGCAGGCTTTGATTTCAACAACCATTTATTTGTTTGTGTGTTTCCAGCTGGAATTGTATTGTATCATACTGAATGGTATCGATCAAGTCAGTTGTGTGACTAGTAGCCGTCTGAAAATAACTCATCTCATACCCAGCACTGCTTACTTAGCGCTGGATCATTCATCATTGTGCACAGAGCATGAATGTCTGGGATTATTTTGCTTCCTTTTTGAGTGATAGTACTCTACTTAAATGAATAGGACAGTTAGAAGAAATTATCAGACTTTCGTCTGTGAAAATCGAAGTAGTCATTACCAAAATTACTGATCAGTCCTGAATCAGGAATAAGTAAATGTTTTAGAAATCATGATTAAGATGATATAGACAATTGCTATTTCAGATTTGAAATATAATGTAAATGTAATATCTAAAGCCCCAAGAATTACACAAGAAAAATAACCAAATGGGCTGTCTCCAAATAACTAATTATTTTATTAGTATCTGTTACTTAATATCTAAATATTATATTTCACCAAACTATCATGTATCCTATAGATATTTTGGGGAAATTTAGAGAGCATAATTGTTCATTTTCTTTTTTGAAGAAAGAAAATACCCCTGAGCTTAAATTCTCATCTTCAACATGGAGATCATAATACCTACTCATGGGACTGTTGAGTGTTAAATGAGAAAACATGTATCTGGTTCCTGAGAGACAGGCACAGGAACTATTTTTTTCCTAAGCATTTTTACTATTTCACTCTAACCTTAAAACCCTGGGGTTCATATCTTTTTTAATACTTCCCTCATCACTCAAAATCCACACTACACCAAGAAATGAAAACAAAAAAGGAACAAAAATGATGTGTTAAGTGATTAAAGCCAACAAAAGTACTTCTTGCTCATAGGCAGGCAGAGAAATGCAGATGAGATGTCATTGGACTTTCTCCTGCTTGAAATACTTCTGTGAATGTACTTAAGTTTTACATGAAAACAAATGGCGAAAGGGAAGTTAAATTCAAGTTAAGGTGTCGCTTGATGCTTGATGCTTGATGCTTCATGCTTCATGCTTCATGCTCTTCAGCATCAGTCAGACTGAACCTGATGTCAATGCTGGAATGCCTCTGTGCTCCAAGTGAGTTCTCAGATTTTAAGAATCTCTTATCACCTCAACTGGCGATGATTTCATAATAGGACTTAATGAAATTTTAAGAAGCCCTGTAATTTTTCAGCAGAGAAAGATTGAGTAAGGAATAGACTAAGAGTCATTTTAAAGGCTGGAGGACATCAGTGATGACTTATTCTAGTAATTAAATGATTTTTATACCTTTTTAAAGAGAAACATTAAATAGAGTTTGGAGTCCATAGACTATGAAGGTCTATGAAAAAAATCTGGGCAACTCAGGACCACTTAAGATGTTCAAGATAGACAAGACCAAAGCTGGGTTTGGAACACAGGAATTCCCAAGCAATAAGTGAGATGGGACCGGCGGGCAGAACAAAGTCAGATGAACTTAAAAAGCTGACTCAGGTTGGGGCACCTGGGTGGCTCAGTCGGTTGAGTGTCCAACTTTAGCTCAGGTCATGATCTCACAGTTTGTGGGTTGGAGCCCTGCGACCGGGCTCTGTGCTGACAACTCAGAGCCTGGAGGCTGTTTCAGATTCTGTGTCTCCCTCTCTCTCTCTACCTCTCCCACACTCGTGCTTTGTCTCTCAAAAATAAATAAACGTTAAAAAAAAAAAAGCTGACTTCGGTCATTTTTCTTGTTGGTTTATTTCATGTAAGGACTTCTTAGAGCTTTGTTTTTTTAAATGTTTACTTATTAATTTTGAGAAAGTGAGATAAAGAGAGAGATTGCAAGCAGGGAAGGGGTAGAGAGAGAGGGAGAGAGAGAATCCCAAGTAGCGTCTGGACTGTCAGTCCCGGCTAAGGACTAGATCTCAGAAATCTGCAAGGTCATGACCTGAGCCTAAATCAAGAGTAGGATGCTTAACCAACTGAGCCACCCGGGCACCCCAGGACTTTTTAGAACTTTACAATGAAGATAGGTAGGTATTGTGAATTTCTAGGAAGGGAATCTAGGATTCTGTACTAGCTAAGTTTGACCACAAAACGATTTTATTTTCTGAATGCCTATTAATGTCTTATAGAATTAGTTATTCTTCTATGGGACACGACTGATAAAATATGGACCTATAAAGTTAACAGCCCCTTGAGGTACCCTTTATACATCTCCTCTGCCTCTTGCTACTCCTAAAACTGGGGGAGATTTTGTACCTACTTGGGCATCCTGTTGAATCATGAGCCATATTTTAATGAAAACAAACATCAATTTGTTAATAAAGTAGTGCAAATATCAAAATAGTTCTTTTTTAAAGTTTATTTATTTATTTTGAGAGAGGGGGGGGAGAGAGAGAGGGTACACTCACGAGCAGGGGTGGGGCAGAGAGAGGAGAGAGAGAGGGTCCCAAGCAGGCTCCACACTGTCAGCACAGAGCCCACTGGGCTCCAACCCATAAACCTTGAGATCACGACCTGAGGGAAAATCAAGAGTCGGACACTTAACCAACTGAGCCACCCAGGCGTCCCTCGAAGTAGTTTTACATTTATCTTTTCCCATTCCTATGAACAAATTCAAGTGGAATTACATTATGAATCAATCAAATCAGTTTTACAAAGTTGACTGAGTACCAAAAATAGATTTGAATGTTGGTTGAATTATGTTCTAATGAAAATGAGAACTAAGTGGAAATATGCCTTAATTGTCCAATTACATCTTTTTAAAGTTATATATTCTTCCTGAATATATAAGTGAAGGTAAGAATCACAAAAATATTTTGAAATAAGTACATATTTTCTCTAAGAAAATTATGTATCTATACATATCTGCAGCGTTAGCTGTCTTTATAACATTTTCAGCAAAAATTAAGGACATGACAAGTTTTATTAAAAGGCTTTTAAACTAAAACATGTGGAGCTGTTTCAAAGATTAGAACAAAAAATGATTCAGAGTTTCACTTCAAAATGTGGGCAATTGTTTTGGTTGTAAAAGGACGCTCTGGAAGGCTGAGTGGCCCTGCCAGAACTGAACACATCTGAGAAATCTCAGGGGAAGCTGCATCCTCCAGAGATTTTCCGTTTGCTTTTCACTTCAAAGCAGTCAGGCTCAGCATCTTGATAATAAGCCAATGTGAACATCCAAACATCTGTAGTTTCTCCCTTCACACGCTCGGTCCTTTTGTTGGTATGTCAGAATATGGCAATGTAAATCATAGAGAAAATGTTGCCCTTTTACTTATGTTTTGACTTCAGCACATCTCTCACTGAGTCCAATAACCGTACTTGTGTTACTTATTCCTGGAATTAAAGAAGTAGCTATTTAAAGCTGGACGGGGTCATAGGTTCTGATTTCTGCTGGTTTATGGAGAGTAAATGGGGGCTCAGAAATGTTCATTGACTTGCCTAATGGCACACAGTGGGGAAGCCGACCAGCTCTGGTTGTCTCCCACAAATCCCTTTGCCCCTTGAACTCTTCTCTACACACAGTTCAGGAGCTGCTTGTTGGCCGCATGCCTTCACAGCAGCACTGTGCCAGGCTCTTTAGGGATGCTAAATCCGAGTATGACATGACTCTGTTTGGGCCAAGAGTAGCTAATGGTGTAGTTTTTATAACCAAATGTTTTTGAGGGACATTGTAAGATCGTTTATTTCTAATGATTCATTTTCAAAGAGCTTCGGATGTATGTTTGCTTATACAAGAAGACAAAGGACATAGAGTTGAATTAATTTTGTTAGTATATAATGTCAAACAAAGTGACTTCAGGGTGATTTTTTTACTTCATTTTTTTAATTGAGGCATAATTTACATACAATAGAACGTTCAATGGGATGGGTTTATACCTACATTTATAACCATATCCATAGCTACACCTACTCCTACACATAAACTTACATCTATATCCATATCTGCATCCACCTATTATCATTCGTCTCTCAACCATTTGAAAGCAAGCTGTAGACATAATGCTTCTTTACTCTAAATACTTCTGTGAATTTCCCCTAAACTAAGGATATTTTTTTCATTATTTCCATGTAACCCTTTGAATAGGATAGCCAACTTTTTAGAAGGCCAACCCTTCTAAAAAGGCCAACGACCACCAGGGCAGAGACATACAGCACCAATATAATATAATAAATATAATGTAATATATAGTAAATATATAATAATCTACAATATTATAATAGATATATATGTGTTATTTTAACATAAATATATGGGAATAATTGTTTATTTGAAAATAGATTATTCTGTCTTTACTTTTACATCAATGCTATTATTTATATAGGACTAGCTAACAGTGTCAACTAGTAGTAATTAATATTATTAATTAAAATAATATATGTGAAAATGTCACAATATTTTATAATGTTTCTGTCTTCTGATATGGAAATTTACTTAACCTTCCTTAAAAATTATTTAATATTTATGTTTTCTAGACTATTATTGTATATTCTTAAAATACATGAATTTAAGTATTTTTAAAAGGAGAATGTTAAAACAATAAGGCTAATTACATAGGTATTAGATATACTTAATAAAAGTAACAGTGACATGTTTCTTTCCTTCACATGATACAGTAGGATTTTTTTACTGTTTCTTTTTTCAATATTAGACTTATGAACTTCCCACAGCCTTTAAGACATCTTCCTTCCTTCTTCTCTTTCTCCCTCTCTCTCTTATTTCTTTCTTCCTTCCTTCCTTCCTTCCTTCCTTCCTCCCTCCCTCCCTCCCTCCCTCCTTCCCTCTTTCTTTCTTTCTTTCTTTCTTTCTGTCTTTCTTTCTTTCGATGTCATGGTAAAACTGAATACCATCAAACATTACATTCACTTTGACTTGCAACTCTGCTTTTGTTAAGCCCATATTATATGTCAGTCAAATGTGATGACATCAGGCTAAATATGCTCTCAACAAAAGATTTTTAGCATGAAATACTTAGATTTTTAAATAAGATGTTATTTAAAAAAACAAACAACTTTTATTGAGGTATAATTCTTGTAACATAAAACTAACCATTTTAAAGTGTATATTTAGGGGTGCCTGGGTGGCTCAGTTGGTTAAGCATCTGACTTTGGCTCGGGTCATGATCATGCAGTTTCCGAGTTCAAGCCCTGCATGGGGCTCTGTGCTGACAGTTCAGAGCCTGGAGCCTGCTTCAGATTCTGTGTCTTCCTCTCTCTCTGCTCCTCCCCAACTCACGCTCTGTCTCTGTCTCTCTCTCAAAAATAAATAAACATTAAAAAGATTAAAAAAATAAAGTGTATATTCACAATGGTGTATAACCAAAATGTCTGTTTGGTTCCAAAATATTTTCAATACCTCAAAAGGAAACCCTGTCCCATTAACAGCCCTTCACCATTTCTTCTTCCTCCAGGCCATTGCAATCACTAATCTGCTTTTTGTCCCTATATATTTACCTCTTCAGGGATATATTACATAAATGAAGTTATGTAATATGTGACCTATGGACCTGATTTCTTTTACTTAACAATGTTTCAGGGCTCATCTATATTGTAGTAGGTATCGGTATTTCATTCGTTTTTTATGACTGAGTAGCGTTCCTTTGTATGTATGCACCAAATTGTGTTTACCTATTTACCTGTTGATAGATATATGGATTATGTCCACTTTTTGTCTATTGAGAATAGTGCTGCTATATAAATTTGTGTATATCTTTTTGTTTGAAGACCTATTTTTATTTTTTTTCCATGTGTATCTAGGAGTAGAATGGTTTTAAAGCACAGAGGTAATTTGCACTTGTGAAATTGAAGGTGGATTTCAGATAGGTTACATTTTTAGTAAAGAAATTGAGAAAAAAGTCTTTCTTTAAGTTGGCTACAGTGTTTTGGTGACTTTTTGGGCGTTTGGAAGCAATCTTATTTCCAAAAATTGAATCTTTTTTGCCATATAGTTTTGTCATAACCTATACATAACTTTGAAAAGCTAATGTGCAGTCAGTTCATCATTTTCTAGACTCTTTATGATCTTTTTAAATAATACCAATAGTTGCGGGGAACTAAACATATTTTTTCCTGTAATCCTCTTAATAATTCTCATTCACAATGTATTTCCAAGTTAGAGAAGGGCAGTTGTATTGCATATTTGAATGTTGCTGGAAGTAAATTTTAAAAATTGTCATCACAAGAAAAAAAATGCATCTGTGTGTGGTGATGGATAGTAATGATACTGTCAGGGTGATCATTTTGCCGTGTATACAAATATTGAATCATGCTGTTCACCTGAAACTAATGAAATGTTGTCTATCACTTATAGCTTAATGAAAAAGAATGGATTAGAGAAGGGCATTCTTATTGTTCAACATTTTGAAAATATGATGTTTAGTCAGGTCAGCGTTTTAACTTTAAAAAATATTTCTGGCAACAATGATAGCCATCTTATAAGCACATGTCTGAGCAGACTATCTCCTTCAATTTCTATAAAGTCAAAAGTCTCATTAAGTGTATTCACATGTTTTGACGAAACTGAAAATGACCCCCAATTGTAAAATCTTCAATAACACAGGCAGGAGAATCATATCCATTTTAGTAGTATTATGTACAAGGTATGTAATACATTTAGAAGGAAATACCATTTTCTTGGATAAGGTTATAGGCTGAATGGAATTTGCCAAATATTACATTTGTACTGTCTGCTGAGTTTACAAGTATGTGAACAAAACCTAATTTTTATTTGGGCATGATACAATTATTTGTTTTATGTTTTCTGATGTTTTCTTGAAATCATTATAGAATTCAAGACTATAATTTGAAACTCCATATTTAAAATCAAAGTACTCAAGGGGCGCCAGGGTGGTTCAGTCAGTTAAGCATCTCCCTCTTGATTTCAGCTCAGGTCATGATTTCATGAGATTAAGCCCTGTGTCATGCTCTGTGCTGCCAGCACGGAGCCTGCTTGGGATTCTCTCTCTCTCCCACTGTCTCCAGTGGTGACTCGATCATATGGACAATTTCATGTTTGCGAAAAATTTCACTAGAATTTTCCAAATTGTAGTTGATAAGTATTTTATAGGAAGATACAGTAAAACCTTGGATTGTGAGTAACTTGTTCTGCGAGTGTTCTGTAAGACAAACAAACATTTCTAATAAATTTTAACTTGATAAATGAGCGATGTCTTGCAATACAAGTAGTACATGATGCCAAAGGTCACATGATCACAACTGAACCAATGGTTCTTCTCTCTCTCTCTCTTTCTCACTGAGGGATTGTGGGTGATCATCTCCCATGCTCGACGCTCGCTCTCAGGCTGCGGTGTTTGGCAGAAATCAATGATTTTTCAGAATGTTGGAAGGTGCCCACAACTGGCACTAGTATATTTTTTGTCACTTCAAAGCACCTTACAGACAGTCCTTTGCTTTCAAGAGTAAGCTTAGAATTCAAAAAAAAAAAAAGAAAAAAAGTAAGCTTAGGAATGCTTTGCTTCATTCTAGATCAGGCTGCCTGCAGATATAGACCCTTTCCTCTGTTGCTTTATTGCCAGTTACATTACAGTATATGACAAGAGTTTATTAATAATGTACTACAGTCAACATCCGCACAAGTTTATACAGTGGCCCCAATGCAGACAAAGGTTGAACAGAAAGGTGGTAAGAAGGAGATGATTACGGTGGAAGTTAAGAAGGAAATCATCGAGAAGTACTAATGAAGTATGTGAATAGACAAAATTGCAGTATTTTATAAGAAGTCTACATCTACATCTCATCTGCAGAGGAGAAGGAGAAAAAGGAGGAGGAATCCCTCACTTTAAATGAGATTAGGAAGATGTGTAAAATGTGGGGAACAGTGCAAAATTTTGTAGAAAAGCACCACCCTATTAAGGCTGTAGCAGTGCTAGTTATGAATCTGTTTAACAACAATGCAATGTCACATTTCCACAAAATCCTCAAAAGGAGGCAAAAGCAAGTGTCAGTGGATGGGTTCCTTCTTAAAGTTGCATGAAAAGAAAAAGTTTTCATTGAGCCAATAGACGTTACTGATAGTCAAAGCCATCCTACATATAATAACCCTCCTCTCTCTTATCTCCCTCACACCAGCCACGAAAGTTTTCAAAGTTAAGCACAGGTTAGTTTGTTTATTTTTCTTTATATTTTGTATTTACTTTATTATTTTGTGTTATATTACAGTATTTTAATAATTTTTATATGAATATTTTTGGGTTGTGGAACAAATCATCTGAGTTTCCATGATTTCTTATGGGGAAATTTGCTTTGATATACAAGTGCTTTGGATTACAAGCATGTTTCCAGAACAAATTATGTTCACAAACCAAGGTTTTACTGTACTCAGAATCTAGGGCAATATTCTGCTGTTCATAAAACCTTCACCCATCAGCCTAAACATCCATTGAAGATTTATGTGAATCAGCCACCACTGTGCTTCTTGTCTAATTGTGTGAATTTGTATTTCTGTCATTTCCTTTGTAGCTACTAGTTGTCCCTCTTCTTTAAGGAGATACTTTCCCTTTTCTTGAAACTTTAAGAAAAATTTATATCAGTATGCACTCATAGATTCTTGTTTTAATCAATGAGTTGTATTTTGTTACTATCACTAATTTTGATGCTGAAATTGTTTTATATTAGCACATGAGCCCTTCCTGCATCCTTTTGACATACTGCCATCCTTTTTTGGCACTCATCTTGTATTTTTCCTAACTCAGCCATGGAATCAGCCATTTCTCTCGCAAGCTGTAGATTCTTTCAATTAAGAAAATGGCATTTAGAAACATTTGTGCTTCTCTCAGCATGGAGTGATTTATGAAATAAATGTATACATGTATGCATATACATATCTATTTCCCTATCTACATATTTATTTATGATTAATAACCTTAACTGAAGTCCAAACTGATACTTTAAATTACAATGCAGTATCTCAGATTTTTTTTCCAGTATGCGAAAATGCCATATTTGTAAATGCTTCTCTGACATGGAAGAAGAACCTGGCTTCCATTACCCTCAATTTATTCACTTATTTGTTCAATCCCTCCCCAGAACTTTGGCTATTGGACACTCCATCACTTCTTCTCACTTGCCCCCCACCCCCACTGTCACCTTCTTAGATGTTAGGTCTGCCTCACCTCTGCTTGTCCACCCCATCATCACCCTTTCCTCAGCTGCCAAGAAGACGGCTGCCTCCACACAATACTGGCAACTCTTTGGTACTTGTTCCTACTCATCCCTCAGCTTTCTGCCCTCTTGTCTTGACTTTCTCAGACCTGAGTAGGATACCACCTCTGCGAAGTTGCTCTGCTGTGTCATGGAGATATTTTGAAAAATTGCACACACATTTTGCATATCATCACTTATTTAATTCATCTATACTGTTTCTTTTGCTTGGGGAGTGGGATTTGCCCTGCAAATAATCAAGCGGCAGTTATTCAGAATTATTCAAATTGTGTCAGATTCAGTGAATAATCAATGGGAGTGTTTTGGTGATTATCCATTTTTATTGCCTGTGATGTATGTACGTATAGATGGATGGATTTGTTCATTCATGTATTTTCACTTAAGGAGATGTTCTTTCCTTTCAATTGAGAGGTGACAGAAACGTGATAGTACTAATATTTTCGGGTCCTACTTTACACGTTCCTTTGGGCCTCTTATAGAAGAAAAATACTTTTCTCTTGGACATGGGCCACATAACATCAAAACTAATAAAACTATTTTCTGAAAATGTCTTCTAGCCTTCTCAACACTTGGCCCACTCATAAACACCATAAGAAAACCAGACTTGTAAAGAATACTCAGGTTGGAATACTGGATTCAGAGAATAAAGAAATTTATTTTATATGTTTAAAAATATTTCTATGTGAAAAGTTTGACAGAATTTTTAGTTGCTTCTTATAGAAGTTGTGGTGAGTTATTTTGGACAGGACTTTTTCATCATTATTGAAATTATACTTAAAATTATTCATATTACTCATTTTATTTTCAATTTGTGAAAAATGTATTTTTTCTTCATCAGGATTCTAAAGTGTCTATTAATTTCATTAGTTTAGTCAAAGAAAATGCTTTTGTCCTTGCTGAGTTTTTTATGTACTTTGTAATATCTCTGAGTCATTATAACATGAACTATCTATTTATGAGCTACAGTTCAGAGTAATGAATTGTTTTCTACATTACCTATAATATGTTTATTAATCAGTTGAAATTAAGTTTTATGCCAGGCATTCTAAAATTATATATGAATTTATAATGTGAATTCTTACATATATAAATGTGTCTATCATGTTTGAAGTAAGCTTTGAGAAATTAAAAATATTATAATGATCATAAAAAGAATAAGAATGCATTCTCTAAACAAAAAAAGGAAAAGAAGGATGTGCAACTTCCTAAAAATTATGATTTTTAAAATATTAATGACCTCAAAATGTATCTTGTTATATAAGTAGCAAAGAATGTGAATTAATCTATGTAACTTGATATCTATATGGAAATAGGTGAGTGTGAACATATTGTTTGTAAATTCTGTTTATTAGTGTATTTGTAATTGATTTGTAAATTTGTCATTAACAGTAAACTAATTCCTAACCAAGGAATATTTTTAAAGAAATCCAGATTAATAAAATTAGATACAATGAAAAAGGAAACTGTCAACTTGGATTATTTCTATAAAACACTTAAGAATAAGTTATTTATAGTATATGCGACAAAGAAAATGTAAGCAGTTTTGATTGTGAATAAACTAAATATGAAAAGGATTACTTTGTAGATTTTTTAATAAGTTATTTCACAGTGCTTAAAAATAATTATATCCCAAATTTAGTAAATACATTGCTAGTGCTCACTATTGATTTAAAATGACTGAACCAACATATTTTCATTTATTTATTATTATTTTAAATGTTCATTTATCTTCGAGAGGGGGAGAGGGAGAGAGAAAAAGTGCAAGCAGGGGGAGGGGCAGAGAGAGAGAGGGAGACACAGAACCTGAAGCAGGCTCCAGGCTCCGATCTGGCAGCACAGGGCCCCATGCTGGGCTTGAACTCATGAACCGGAGATCATGACCTGAGCTGAAGTCAGATGCTTAACCGACTGAGCCACCCAGGTGCCCAAGTGACATATCTTTAAATGTGGTTGAGGGTTAGCATCACCAAATTGCTTAGGCAAATTATGATGTATTAGAAATTTAAGAAAATTTGAATATTATGAATTTATAATATTGAGTGTAATCTTCAATTCTATCTCAATCTAAAGCAAATATTAATTAAATGATGTTGCATGTCATTGTGTGTTAAGACATACCAGAGAGTTTAGAGGCCCTTTTTCTTGTCTTCATCAGAGCAATTACCTGTTTTGCTTCATTAGCTTCTTCCTGTACATTTCATGGAAATTGTCTTCTTAGCCTGGAGCTTTTTAATCAGTTTATAAAGTGGGAATTCATTAAATCATCTGGCCTAAACTTTATCAATATTGAGAACATTTGCATAACCTAAATGTCTTCGGAATCTTTGGGATCAGATTGGTATACAGTCTAATCAGCTTAAAGCACATACTTTTGTATTATTAAAACCAAATATGAGAGGGGGCAAAGTTGAACATAAACAAATCATTTATTAAAGTAGATAGTTTAACTGAAATTCTGAATTCCTTGGTACCTTATTTGTTACCTATGGAGCAATTCTGCCTTATTTTCTGTGTAAAGAAATGGGCAGTTGTGGTATATGCTCTGTAGTATGTATGCATGCATGTGAGGGTGTGTGTGTGTGTGTGCATATTCACATGTATAATGTATCATGGAACATTTTTCTAATTTTGTAGCAGATGCTGTTGGTACCTGGCCCAAACCCTTTGGTCTTTTACACCCTCACTTGATTTCCGATTGCCAGCACCCACTTTTCTTTACCTGAGGATTTTCTCTGATAGTCAAACCTTCTTGGCTTCCATGTGGCAGGCTGAGAATACAGGAGAAATAATGACCCCCAGGAAGAGCTGTCAACCAGTGACTAACGGGAAAGCTGTTGATACTTCAGCTTTCTCACCTGTGAGGTGGCATAATTGTGAAGCACATGTCTATATTTCCCCCCAAGATGAAACTCCTGTTTCGGTGGTAACTTGCTCAATAATACACCCTTTGATTCCCGTCCTTTCTCTGCTCCCTGACTGTCTCCATTACCCCGTTTCCTGGTATCATCTCTCAAATAAACTACTTGTATGTGAATCTGTGTCTCTGGTTCTGTGCTGGGGGTAAACAATACTAAAGCAAATAATTGTTCAGTCAACAGATATTTATGAATAGCTCACTCTGTGCATAAAGTAGACAAAAATTCCTTTCTCATGGGGCTTACATTCTAGTAGAGAGGGCAAATAAATAAATATATGATTATATCAAATATAGGATTATGTAAAAAATAAACAAACATATGCATATGTACATTTGATTATATCAGACACTGATAAGTACTATAGAAAATATCAAGGCAGGGAAAGAGGAGAGGGAGAACAACTGTGGAGGGCATTGTAACTTGCTGTAGGGCGGGCAGGGATTTTACAAAAATCATTGTAACAAAGCCCAGAAGGAGATGAGGTGCATGCCATAGGGGAGAACATGATCCCAATTCTGACAAACTTAAAAGTATACCTTTATGTGTTTATTTTCTTACAAATATGATTTTCTTTAAAAATATAATGGCGATATAGTATCTTATCAAATGGAAAGTAAACCTTATGTATAAAGGAAGGAAGAATCACGGGAGTCAAATATATTGTACTTTGACAGAGACATTTCAAGGTCCGCCTGTATCGAAATGGCTCTATCCATGTGACTCCTGCTGTAAATACAGTTGTACCAAAAGGTCCTGCTCTGAATAAGATAATGTTCCTTCCTTCAATAGACTGGATTTTAGATGCACAAACTAATACAAAAATGTATTGCATTTAAAGAAAAGGAAGAATTCAGAATAATAAGGAATTAATCTATGAGAGTGCAGATCAAAGAAACTTTTAGTCAGATGCTGGTACATGGATAGCATATTGAAGATCAATCAGACAAACGAGGCAGGACATTCTGGATTCGAAAAATAGGTCCAGTGCTGTGAAATCATGTGGTGAATGCCTTACCTTTGTTAAGAATTGTAAGTGCACACATTTCCAAGATTATGAGATGGCAGACAGGTAAAGTTGAAAGAAGAGGCAGGGGTCAGATCATGAACGGACTTGGGTGCCTGGCTGAGGGGCCTGTGAATAATTTTGGGCAGGACAAATGGCATCATTAAGTATGCGTTACAAAGATCTTCTGGCTGCAGTGTGGAATGCCAGTTGGAAGGAGCAGAGAACAGAGGCAAAGCAATGTCAGGAATTCGGATATTTAGTCATGGTGAGTGCAATGAAGACCCAAAAACAGATTCAGAAGGACATGCCTGAGAAACCGACAGGGTTGGCTGAGTGACAATGCAGGTGTCTGGATGGTGTTCCTGGTTGAATGGGGTTACATATCTCAAAGTGGGATATGACATCAGAAAAACTTTTCCTTGCTTCACAGTATGGCTCCAATCTGCCTCTACTTATGTATCATGTTACTATAGTATTTTATTCCTGGATGGATGGAAATCAAAAGATTGAAGTCAGTTGGATAATAAATACTTGTTGGTACCTTTTAATTAGTTTTCCAAATGAAAATTTTCCACCTTCTTACATTTTATTCTATAAATGACCAGACGTTTGGCTAGCCAACTGTTGAAATAAAATAAAATTTCCATCTAAAAGAGGAACAAAATTAATTTTGAATGTGTAATAAGTGTCCTTTGCTCACGTTCCCTTCCTCATGAGAACTCTTTACACTAAGACAATCCTATTTTAAAGGTGAGAAACTGAGGATCATTTTTTCGTTGTTCCATGATTCATAAGTGGTGAGACTGGGGGATTTACTCTCTCTTGTCCTTGATGACAACACCCTAGACCTCTTCCCAAGAGTAATACAAAAGTTCAAAAGTAAATGAATAGTCTGCTGTTGATATATATGATTCTAATTAGGAAAGGCATCTGCACTTTTGGTGGGATAGTAAATCATATGCCCTGTTGAAACTCTTCACTTTGAGCAAATTATGATTACTTCAAACAGGAATAGTTGACACTAAGCTCAGGAATTCTAATGATGCCATTGTGGAAAGGCGAATTATGATTTAAAGGTAAATAAGGGGTGCCTGGGTGGCTTAGTCGGTTAAATGTCTGCCTCCTGATTTCAGCTCAGGTCATGATCTTACAGTTCATGGGTTCAAGCCCCCCACCCTCCCCATCAAACTCTGTGCTAACAGTGCAAGACCTACTTGGGGTTTTCTCTCTTTCTCTCTCTGCCCCTTCCCTGCTTGTGTGCTCACTCTCCCTCTCTCTCCCTCCCCCTCTCTCTCAAAATAAATAAATAAATAAAATTTAAAAAAAGGTGAATGAGATTTCAAGTTGAGTGACTTTTACCAGTGATGTTTGCAGTAATACTCATTTGGTTTTATATTCTGAATCAAAAAGTTAGAAATTTTTGCTCAACTAGAACTTGCAGGCACATAACTTTTTCTGAAAAAAGTGTTAGTGAAGTCACTTTTATATAGAAATACAATATAAAAATATATAATACATGATTTCATATGAGGTATGTAAAAATTACAGCATATTACACATATGTATATATGCACACACATAAAATTATATATAAATTCATATGTGAATGTTTGTGATTTAATTCAATTCATAGTAGCAAGGAGAAATAGAAGGACATTTACTAATGTTGCTGAAGGTTTACTTATTTGCTCTCAAATTTGTATTGACAAAAGCATAATCAGACACAATTAAATATAGATAAAATTCCATGGACTTACAACTAAAGTCCCTTTGATATGTGCTTAAGAATAACTTAAGCAAAGAAAAGTGTTTTTAAGCAATGATGTCAGATGTCCTTTTAGAACAGAATGGCCAATTTCAACACCATTAAAATAGGTCAGGGTTGGCTTTACAACTTCTTACAAGGTTATTAATTATTATATAGGAAAAAAGAACATTTTAATATCAGACCATTTTTGTTGAGATCACAAAGACTTCTTAAAACATAAACCATTTTCAAACCATTTTCACATCATCAAGTGTGCTGCCTATGGGAATTTTGGCCCCAGTATAGGGATCACTCTAGCAAGTACAGGATTACAGAAGATGGGATTGAGGGGGGCTGGAGAACCCATAGTTCTTAGTTACCTTCCAGGGCTTTAGGAAACACAGCTGTCGGAGTCATTGTTTGAAGAAAATATGATCATGTCTCTTCTCTCCTGTTAAAACCCTTTAATGTTTTTTAATTGTTTTATAATACGAAATCCCAACATGCCCTCAAAACTTCCAGCATGATCTGCAGTCCTCTTGTCCTGTTTCTTGGCCTCCCTCACTGTGTTTGAGCCACTTGGGTTTTTCTGAGATCCTTCTTGGGCTGTCATGCATGTGGTTTCCTCTGTCTGGAATGCGTGTCTCTACTCCATGATATCAAACTTAATTATTCTTTTCTTTTCTTTCTTTTTTGTTTTTAAGTGTATTTTTTTATTTTGAGACAGATAGAGTATGAGCAGGAAAGGGCCAGAGAGAGGGAGAGAGAGTATCCAAGCAGGCTGACGCTGTCAGTGCAGAGCCCAGCACAGGGCTCCATCTCACAAACTGTGACATCATGACCTGAGTTGAAATTAAGAGTCAGATGCTTAACCAACTGAGCCACCTGGGAGCCCCAAACTTAACTATTCTTTCAAGTCTTAACTTGAATACTATTTTCTCTCTAGAAATCCTCTCCTAAATCCACAGTTTAGGCTGAAGTCTTCTGTTATATATTTTCCTAGTACAGGATTCTTCTCATAAAGAACACTTTGGCACAATCAAAGTTGATCAGATATATGCTTAGAAGTGATTGTTTAATGACTGTTTTCTCCGAGTCTAAAGCCCTGGAGGCACAGAGGCTCCTGTGTCCAGCCAGTTACTTAGTAGGAACACAGAAGGTGATTGTGGATTAACTACCATGTGGTAGTAGTTTCACATAAAAAGTGTTTGAAGATTCTGGGATGTGATCTCATGGTTCATGAGTTCAAGCCCCACATTGGGCTTCTCACTGACAGTGCAAAGCCCGCTTGGGATTCTCTCTCTCCCTCTTTCTCTGCCCCTCCCCCCTCTCACTCTCTGTCTCTCTCTCTATCAAAATAAATAATAATTTTTTTAACTTAAAAAAAGTGTTTTAAGATTTTAAGCAGCTTGGGAAGCTTTTCTTTTGTAGACAAGCCCATTAAGAGAACGATAATGAAGAAATATTCGTTTGACATGTGTATGAGGTCCTTTGCCATTTTAGTTCTTACCTAATTTGTTAAAGTGTGTTTTTAAGAGTAGTATCAAAGTGGGCTGTTGTATTTATATACCATTGGTTCTCAACCAGGGTCACTTAACTCTTCAGGGGACATCTGGCAATGTCTGGAAAGGTTTTGGGTTGACACATTGAGGGGTGGTACTGGTATCTAGAGGATAGAGATGCGGCTAAAATCCTACAACATATAGTGAAGGCACTCAAAGAATGATCCAGTCCAGTGTCAATAGTGCCAAGGTTGAGAAATCCTGATATAGAGAATGAGACTCTGAATCATTCTGTCCTGGGTAAATATAGTTTGTATAGTTCAACCTGAAAGAATGTTAGTTTAGGCTAAGTAATTTATGTTTGGTACTCCCATAGACATGAATGGTATTCTTGTTTCATAATGTGTAACTGGATTGTTTAGAGTTCAGTACAAATAGCTTTCCATACCAAACACAATATCTTGCACATTCCTGACATTCAATAAATCTTTGTTGAATTGAATTTTATTTGGCACATCATTCCAGCTTGTCAAGATCATCTTGTGTCCAAAACCTAATGTCTAAATTAGATCTAACTTCCTAGTTTCATGTCAAGCACAAAATCAGTATGGCATCTGTGCCATTGATGAACATAGTGAATAAAATAAGACCATACATTAAAATGAAATTCTGGGGGCACTTAGCAACCTGGGTTGCTTAGTCAGTTAGCATCCGACTTCGGCTCAGGTCATGATCTTGTGGTTTGTGAGTTCAAGCCCCACATCAGGCTTTGTGCTGACAGCTCAGAGCCTGGAGCCTGCTTTGGATTCTGTCTCCCTCTCTCTCTGCCCCTCCCCCACTTATGCTGTCTTTCTCTCTCTCTCAAAAATAAATAAACATTAAAAAATTAAAAAAATAAATAAATGAAATTCTGGAGATTCTGTTATGGAATATAAGCATTTTTAAAATTATAATTTCATCATAGTGGTGTGTACTTTGCCCTGTGACACCTGCTTTGTATAAGTTTGGCATTCATTGATGAAAATAAAGTATTATACTTTCCAGAAGATTTTATATATAGAAATGAATGTGAAAGAATGGATAATATTTTAGAGTAATTTTGAAAAAATGAGTTAATACCTTAAATGTACTGAAATATTCCTACAGATTGATAAAAGAACATTATGCCTTCTATAAACAAATGGGTAAAGACCAAGGAAAAATACACAAGAGAAAGTTATTTTAAAATGTTATTAACTTAAATAGTAATAGTCAACATTTATTGAACACTATTTTTCAGGCACTGGGCTAAGTGCTGTACCCGTACTTTCTGACTTGCTCTGAAGTATGTATTCTTTTTATCTATATTTGATGGGCTTATCAAGGTTAAGTAATTTGCCAAAGTCCCTTAGCTATAAAGAGATAGAAGAAAAAATATTCAAGTATACTAATGGTTAGACACTTGCAAATTAGGCAACCACATGATAGATTTTGCATTGAATGTTAGAGAAAATTAAAACTATAATAATGTTCAATGCTGTAAATTTTGGAGTAGAGTTTATATGCACACATTGGTGGAGGTGAGGACTTTAACTCAATAAAAATCAAATTGACAGTGTTTTTCAAGCATCATAAAAATATTTTTATGCTTTAACTTACAGTCTGACATATAACTTAAGCAAAAATACATTTTAAAATAACTATATATAGAAAGTTGTTTATGTATAAATTTATTATTTAGAATGTCAAAGTTAAATTTCTAGAATCAATTGGAATAAATTTGACAAGAGCAGATTAATAAAATATTATGAGTATTATTAAGGCCTATTTTAATTTCAAAGATTATGTGCAACCTAGAAACCATTTTTATTATAATTTTGAGAAAAGGAAGACAGATGCAAAGTAAATTTATTATCAATAAATCAAAATATGTCTACCTGTAAGAAAATCTGGAAAGGAACATGTAAGAAATGAAAATAAGTCTGTAATGTAGCAGCAGAACAATTAAATCAATGAAAACAGAGTTAATGCAATATATATGTGTTATTCAAATCTATGAGTATCAAAAATGAATAATTAAATTTTTGCATTCTTAGGTTGTCTTACAGAATCTATTATCTATCCAGAATAGAATAATTTGGATTCACACTCCCTATATCAGGGTTTCTCACCCTCTGCACTATTGATATTTTGGGTTGGAAAATTATTTGCTGTAAAGGACTGTCCTGTGTATTGTAAGGTGTTTAGAAGCATCCTGGCCTCTATCTACTAGACGGCATTATACCCCCATCTCACCATTCTTTATTATGACAGTCAAAAAATGTGAACTCTGGTTTTGTAGAAGATTGTTTGGAAAACTGGCCACAAACATTCCTCTATCTTTTATCAGTGTGTTTTGTAATGTGCCTGCAACTCTTCTCAGATGGACCCTATTTTTCTACCCCCTTTATCCGGACTGGTTTTGTGACTTCCTGTGGCCAATACATTGAGCTAGTAATTATGGGTCCCAGTTCCAAGCCCAGGTTTTGTAAGACCATGCACAGTTCCCCTGTTTTTGTTTGTTTGTTTGTTTGTTTGTTTGTTTGTTTGTTTTTGCTCCCCTGCCTTTCATCTGAATAAACCTAACCTAGGGGATGAGAGGAAGAAAGACAACATGGACCAGAGTTGAGTTAGCCAGAAGTTCCAGATTTGGTTCCATATATATTTGAGAGAGTTGTCTAAAAGACAACTCAGAGGTGAGCCATAGCTAACCACAAATTATAAGAGATCCCACTCCTTAGCAGAAGAACATCCCTGTTGCGTTTAGCCTAAATTCCCAAACCACAGAATTTCAATCCGAATAGATAGCTGTTTTAAATAAGTAAACGTTTGAGTGCTTTGTTAGGTAGTAATAGGTAGCCAGCTTATTTGCGTGACACTTAACAGTTTCTGGAAAATGTGTGTTAATGCCAAATGTCTGTGAGGTCAAGTTCTATATACTATTTGCTGTTTACTTTTCTCTCCAGGATCACTCACTAATACTACTAGTTGAAATATACCTGGGTTTTCTACCGAATGTGTAATTTCCAATCAAGTGGTAGAGACCATCACATCTTGTGGAGTTTGACCACATAGCTAGATTTACTCTAAGATATGATTTGTTTTTACGTGATTAGAACCACTTATGCTTTATTCAATTTATTTTACACTTTTTTGTCACTTAATGTATGCTTTATGGGAGTAATGAAGTTGCAAGGAAAAACAAACTATTACTTCAAGATATAAATATTTACAAGAAGTAGGTTGAAACTGCTGGGATATTTTGTGAGAATAATTAGGTGTGCAGATTAATGAAGTAAAAATTATTATAATTGTATTCTAGCAGTAGGACACTGCTGATGCTGGGATTGTTTGTATTGAAGTCCTTGTATTGTGTAAACTTTCTACTCTTTTAGCAACCTATATGATACTTATTCTGATGGAGTTTTTTTTTAATCTCATCTCATACTGTGGTGCTAACAATAATTTAATATAGAATCATATTTTATTATATTTTGGCAACGATACTGGGTTTTATTTAAAGTATTTTAGAGGACATATTGAAAATCCTTACAGATATAGAGGTGTTAATATTTTTAGACTTAAAATCAGAACATTCAGGTTGTAGTTGAAAACTTTTACTGCTGACATTTTTCAAATTTCTACATTTCTTGCAGTTTCCTTATTTGAAATTTAGAATTGTGATCAACTGATTGTAAAAGTGGCCTCAATAATTCCCCTTACACCTGTGTATATTCCTTGCAATGTGACTTTACAGCTCCTTCTGTCAAGAAGTGGAGTTTTGGGACACATGGGTGGCTCAGTGGGTTGTGTCTGACTCTTAATTTTGGCTCAGGTCATGATCTCACGGTTCGCAGGATCAAACCCCATGTTGTGCTCCATGCAGAGCCCAGTTGGGATTCTCTCTCCTTCACTCTCTGCCCCTCCCCTACTCATGCATGTGCTCTCTCTCTCTCTCTTTCTCTCGCAAAATAAATAAATGAACTTAAAAAAAAAAAAAGAAGTGGAGTTTCTTCTCCCACTCTTGAATCTGAAGTGACCTGTAACTTACTTTGACCACTAGAACATGGCAGAAGAGATGGTGCACCAGGTCTGGGACTAGGCTTTGAAACATAGTGCTTTGGCTCACTGTCCTGGACTTCTGCCTCTCCATGAAAACTAGCCTGGCCAGTCCCACTGGTAGAGGGGAGACCACATGAAACAGAGCCATTGAATCATCCATGTGAGGCCAGGCTAGACCAGCCAATCCCATCTGACCCACCAGCTGCTTGCAGATAGAAGCATGAGCAAACCCAGCTGAGATCAGCATTACCCAGAGCTGATGAGCAGAACCACTGAGCTGACCTGTGGTCTCATGGGCTCTGAGGAATCTTCCTGTTTCAAGCTACTTTATTTTGGAATGGTTAGCTAGGCAACTATGAGAAACTATATTACATAAAATAATTACCACAATTTTTATATCTCATGTACTATTTATTGTGAGCCTTCAGTGGCATTATTTATATGAAAAAACAAACACATATGTTTGGCCAATATTGTTTTATATAATGATGCCATAAATCATTTTATAAATTAAATTGTATTACATTATAAATTATTTTATACAGATAATACATTTTTTGTTTACCTAAAGCTTAATTTTACTGATTATTTCAAAATAACCATACTAAAGGAACACACATTTAAAAAAATCTATTTCATGATGCCCCTGGGTGGTTTACTCAGTTAAGCATCTGACTCTTGACTTCTGCTCAGGTTATGATCTCATGGTTCATGAGTTCAAGCCCCGTGACGATCCCACCATGGGCTCTGCACTGATAGCATGGAGCCTGCTTGGGATTCTCTCTTTCCCTTACTGTCTTCCCCTCCCCTGCTCTCTCTCTCTCTCAAATGCATAAACTTAAAAAAATCTATTTTACATGTGCCTAAAAACATTGTTTCCCAAGTTATGTTTTTAATTTGAGAAAACATCTTTAAAATTATTTTAAAATAGAAAAAAATCCACGGGTGCCTGGGTGGCTCCGTCAGCTAAGTGTCTGATTCTTGATTTCAGCTCAGTCCACGATTTTAGGTTGTGAGAGCCCCGCGACAGGCTCTATGTTGACAGTAAGGAGCCTGCTTGGGATTCTCGTTCTCCCTCCCTCTCTCTGTCCCTCCCCCGCTCACACTCTATCCCCCCCCAAAAAATATACAAACATTTAAAAAAATAGAAAAAATCCAATGAAATGTGCTTTTTTAGAACCTTTAAAAATGTAATTTGATATGTTTTCGGTATATAGACATTTCTCATTTAAGTACGAAGCAGAGACAAAAACCAATTGTCTGGATTACAGAGTGTTTCAAAATTTTTTTTTTAATTAGCTGTATAAATATTTAGTTATTTAAAACATTAAATGAAAATTAAAATAGGGGAAAATCATAGATCCTCAACAATGAATTAGAAAATCATGCTTGTTACTTGAATGGAATACCCACAAACAATTTAAGCCACTGTGAAATACCATATTTTCTGATGGGACATGTTTACACTGTTCTGATAAAGATAGCTGTTACTGTAATTTTCTTCCCTGAAAGGGCACATATGGGAAAATAACATTTTCTGTGAGTTTATTGACTTGGCTCGGGAATTGTCTTATTAGTACTGACTGCTGCTAGAAAAAACAGCCAATAATTATTTCAAAATTCTATTGGAATCCTGTGCTAGATTGGTGTTTATGTTAACTTTTGCAGGTGCTGTGCTGTCCAGAGGCTTCCATGAACTACTGGTTTTCATTCATTTGTCCTTGTTTCCACTGACATTATCATTCATGACTGCACAGGACTATAAATGATGATCTAATGTCACTTATCTAATTGCTTGGCATCCTGCACTAAAGCTTAACCCTCTTGGGTCAATAACAGCTCTCAGCTTGGCATTCAACAAACAAGCATAGATATATATGGATATATTTATAGGGGACAAATGTGTAGCTTGTATCTTTTTTTTTGAGGTACGATTGACATACAAAAAAGTTGCACATGTTTAATGTATACGTATTGATGAGTTTAAAGATAAGTATACACCAGTGAAACAATCACCATTAACAATGCTGTAAACTTAGCCATCCCTGCTAAAAGTTTCCTCTCCGTGTGTATGTCTGTGTGTGTGTGTGATAAGAATATATAGCAAATATATAGCTACCCTCTTAAATTTTCAAGTGTAGAGTATTATGTATATGCACTATGCTGTACTATAGAGCTCTGGAACTTATTTATTTTGTATAACGAAAACTAGGTCCCCAACATCTCCCCAATCCTTTCTCTTCTGAGCCCTGATAAACACCACTGGACTCTCTGCTTCTGTGAGCTTGACTCTGTTAGATTCCTGCTATAAGTGGAATCATGCAGTATTTGTTCTTTTGTGTCTGTCTTACTTCAGTTAGCGTAACATCCTCTACATTCATCCATGTTATAGTAAATGGCAGTATTTCCTTTTTTAAAAAGCTGAATAATATTATATTGTATATATATGTATGGGTATGTATATACCACATGTATGGGTATGTATATACCACATTTTCTTAATACATTCATCTATTGATCAATATTTAGGTGTTTTTTTTTTCCAACTCTTGACTATTGTGAATAGGGCTGCAATGAACGTATGAGTGTTAATATCACTTGGAGATCCCAATTTCAATTTTTTGGGATAAATATGTAGAAGTGGGTTACTGAATCATATGGTAGTTCTATTTCTAATATTTTGAGGAAACTTAATCCTATAATCTCTGTTAGTTTTCCATAGTGAGTATACAAATTTATACTCTCACCAACAGTGCACATGGGTTCTTTTTTCTCTATATCATTGAGAACATTTGTTATATCTTGTGTTTTTGATAATAGCCATCCTAAGAGGCATGAAGCGATCTATCAGTGTGGTTTTGATTTGCATTTCCCTGATGTCTAGTGATATTGAGCATCTTTTCATATACTTGTTGCCCAATTGTATGTCTTATTTGGAGAAATGTCTATTCAGGTACTTTGCCCATTCTTTAATTAGGTTATTTACTTTTTTGCTATCGAGTTCTAGGAATTCCTTATATATTTTGAATATTAAGCCTTTTTTTAAGGCTAATTTTTTATTCAGCACTTAAAACACAAGACTTCAGTATCTAGTGGTTGGGAATCAGCTAAAATTCTTGAAATTCCTATAACTGAAATTTAAAAAATTACAATGCTTGCTTACAACTATTCCATATTCTCCATCTCCTGCATTTTTCTTTTTTTAGTATAAATGTTTTTATTTATTTTTGAGAGAGAGAGAGTGCAAGCAAGAGAGGGGCAGAGAGAGAGGGAGGCAGAGGATCCAAAGCAGGCTTTGCACTGACAGCAGCGAGCCCAGTGTGTGGCTTGAAGTCATGAACTGTGAGATCATGACCTGAACCAGTTAGATGCTTAACCAACTGAGCCATGAGGTGCCGTCATTTCTTTCTTTCTTTCTTTCTTTCTTTCTTTCTTTCTTTCTTTCTTTCTTTCTTTCTTTTCTCTCTCTCTCTTTCCTTCCTTCCTCCCTTCCTTCCTTCCTTCCTTCCTTCCTTCCTTCCTTCTTTCCTTTCCCCTCTTTCTATCCTCCATCTCTAGTCCTGTATATTTAAAAAAAATTGTTGAATATAGTTGTATCAGGTGTGCAGCATAAGTGATTTAACTTCTCTATACATTATGCTATGGCCAGCACAAGTATAGCTACCATCTGTCACCATACAATGCTATTACAATGTCATTAACAATATTCCCTATGCTATAACTTTTATACCTGTTACTTACTCATTCCATAACTGGGAGCCTGTATTCCTACTCCCCTTCACCCATTTTGTCCATCCCTCCAGCCTCCTCCTCTCTGGTAACCACCAGTTTGTTCTTTGTAATATAGGTCTGATTCTTCTTTTTGTTTGTTTGTTCATTTGTTTTTGTTGTTTAGATTATACATATGGGAAATCATATAATATTTGTCTTTTTCAGTCTTATTTATTTTACTTAGCATGATATCTTCTGTGTTCATTCATGTTGTCACAAATGACAAGATCTTATCCTTTTTATGGATGCATAATATTCCACGGTATATAGATACATGACTTCTTTATCCATTCATCTGATCAATGAACACATAGGTTTGTTCTATATCTTGGCTATTATAATAATGCTGCAATTAACAAAGAGGTGCATATATCTTTTCAAATTATGTTTTCATTTTCTTTGGGTAAATACTCAGTACTAGAATGATTAGATCATATTGTATTCCAATTTCTTAATTTTTGGAGAAACCTCTGTTTTCAACAGTGGCTGTACATGCTTATATTCCCACAAATGGCACATAAGGAAGGGCTCCTTTTTTGCCACATCCTTGCCATATTTCTTGTCTCTTTTATTTTAGCCATCCTGACAGGTGTAAGGCGATATCTCATTGTGGTTTTGATTTGCATTTCCCTGATGCTTGAACATCATTCCATGTGGACATTCAGCCTTTTGAGATATGTGATGTGCGTGTATTTTTTCCCGTTCCATAGGTTAGCTTTACACTCTGTTGGTGGTTTGCTTTGCTGTGTAGAAGCACTTTAGTGTGATGTAGTCCCATTTGTCTATTTTTGCTTTTGTTGCCTGTGTTTTGTTTCATATCCAAGAAATCATTGCCAAGACCAAGAAGCTTTTTCCCTATGTTTTCTTCTAGGAGTTTTATAGTTTCAGGTCATACATTTAAGTCATTAATCTACTTTGAGTTGATTTTTGTGTATGGCACAATGTAAAGGTCCAATTTCATTCTTTTGCATTAGATATCCAGTTTTCCTAACACCATTTATTGAAGGGACTATTCTTTCCCATTGTGTATTCTTGCTCCCCCACCTTTGTGAAAGATCAGTTCACCATAAATGTGTGGGTAGAGCTGCTTGTGTTTTAAGGCCTTACTAAGTGTACATTTCTGATGAATCCTGAATGAACAAGAATGTTGATTTATTAAAGGCAAGCTTTAAAAAAACTCACTTCAAGTTTTCTAAATCTGAACCAGAAGAGGCTTCCTTTCATGAACATGATTTATGAAAATGTGCTTATCTAACACCTTAACGTATTTGATTAGTTGAACCACACCCAATTCCTTCAGGAGAAGTGCTTTTATTGTTTCCTTTTAGTAGATGGGAAAACTGAGATGTGAGGCAGTTTGCCCAGTTCCACACCATAAATCACCAGCAAGGCTGGGATTAGCATTCATTGAACTTGGCCTCTATTCATACATCTGCATCCCTAAATCCATAGATCTGATGAAAGCTTTTAGAAGGTGAATTGCCATTCATCTGCAAAGATTGCATACCCTTAAAATTACTTGGATTTAAGTAGTCAAGAAAAATATAAATTATTTTAAAAATAAAGAATTTCAACATTATTTTTTATTGTACTAGGAGAACATTGTTAATAGTCTCTCTATTTAGTCCACTAGTGAAATATGTGCAGGAGAGAAAGAGAAAGAGAGAGACAGAGATAGAGACAGAGACTTAGATCATCAGCATTCATATTAGAATGTCTTTGCTTTGAATGTCAACTTAATTCTAGCTTTATTTTAACTAATTTTCAAAGCTTGTTTTATGTTCCAGGAAAAGGACATCATTTGTGATTTTTTTTAAGTTGAAGCGATTTGAAGGAGCTAATATATCCTTTTATGCCTCTGTACTTCCTTTCAGAATATGATCAAGTTGATACTGTTAGTATTGACATAAAAGGTAGTTTACCACATAGGATATATTTGAGGATATAGAAGTCTTCATACAAAATTTAGTTTGTAAAAACCTAAGGATAGGTTTGTGTAATAATACTCCTTTTCTGCATGTAAGTCATCTGCTGGCCTTTGACAATATATATATTACAGATTTTTATTACATTTTTTCATAACAACAAAGTCTTCTGAATTCTGCCTTAAATAAACTCCTTTATTTTTATTTTTTATACATTTATCATTCATTTGAAAATTTACCCTTGGTAAGCATGTCTATCCTTTATTATACAAGAATCCAAAGGAAATCAAGCTGTTTTGAGAAAACTCTTTTTCTACATCCCTGACCACCTCCAATGTTTATTTCCATTTGGAGTCATGTTTTCCTTCAAAACTTGAGACAATTGGAGTCAGCTCAAGAGTTGCAAGAAAGAGATGGAAAAAGAATTTCTCTGTAAATTCAAAAACAATACATTTTCCCCACACTGAGATAGGGGTGATGGAGTTGGGATTGTGTTGCTCAACATTCTCAAATCCTTTCTGTGGAATTCATATGGCTCAGAGTTTCGATCTATATTCATATTTTTACCTGATGCCAAACATTCCTTTACAGATTACTGCTTCCATAAGAATTCTACTAGCTTCATTAGCAACACAGACAAAACTTGAAAACAAGGGTGTAAAAAAACTAAGGGTGCCTCTACTTTTCATTCTCCAGAAACACTACGATATAAGAAATTCAATGTACTGAAGTGTAAAGCAGTCATCCTTGCCTTTAGGACCATAGAGATGTCAAATATGATGAAAAGACTAAAGAATCAGTGTATAAAAAACACAATCAAAATATATTATAGCACCTTGGGTGTTTTATTTTTGGTAGTAGAACTTCTATAAGGTCATCAAAAACAGTCTACAGGTATTTCTTACCAAGTTGCTGAATTGCCCTGATTTCCTCATGTTCTCATGGGCAAAACGGTGCTGGGTTTCTAAAAGGGGAAAATACTGTACTGAAATTCCATCTCTATTGTTTAAAATCATGTCTTGGGGCATCTGGGTGCCTCAGTCGGTTGAACATCCGACTTCGGCTCAGGTCATGATCTCACGGTTTCATTCATGAGTTTGAGCCCCACACCGGGATCTCTGCTATCAACACAGAGCCCACGTGGGATGCTCTGGCACCCCTCTCTCTCTGCCCCTTCCCTGCTCGCACTCTGTCTCTCTCTCTCAAACATAAACATTCAAAGTGTTCTTTAAATCATTTCTCAATACCTCTACATAACTGATTTTTTTATTAGCTAAATTTAGTGTTTGCAAATCAATATAACAAAGATAATAAAGATAATAAGATAAAGTCTCTGCTTACAGACTGGTTGAATTAGGGTGGGATGTATAGACGCAAGACAGTTTACTCTAACTTAAATATGACTTAGGATATAACAGCACATGAGATCTGAAAAGGTTAAGATGGATCATTATCTTCTGTATGTATGTACACTTACATGAATATGTGTGTGTATGAGAAATACATATGTTAAACATTATTGAGAACCTATTATATAGCAGGTTGTAGCACTAGATACTGGGAATGTAACTGTAGAGTGATTGAATTTTCTGAATTGTTGAAGAATAGAATTTGAGCTCAGGGTGAGAATAGCAACCATTTTTAGACTTCAAGTGTCAATCAAAAATAACTATCTGTTTCATTAGAGACAGAAGTTTGGATTAATTTTGAAAGGTTCTTTCGTTTTAGAAAAAAATATTTCAATAGTGATATGGTGGTGGGGGAATGGTATTCTTAAATAGGGAAGGGCTAAACAATGGGGAGATAAAATGAACTTCATAATAATTTATAAAGGTTTCCTTACTGTGGTAAGAGTTGTATCCTGAAGATTTTAATAATACTGCTGACTAGTGGAACTGGTTTATGGAGTAAGCTGGAGTCTGTTGAGAGTGAGCAGAAAGAAACTCTATTTATTTGTTTTTATTTACACTTCCTTAAAACTTGTTTTGTTGGATTACTCTTTCTTAACCCTAGATTAGATAAAAGCATACACAGATGTCATTGTTGATGTTTGGACCTTCTCAGGTATTATCTAATAGCCATAACTTAGAAATAATCAGAAGTCTACCTTCATCAAATTAAAGGTTTTCTCTCTCCTCCCTCCTCTTCTACACGCAGCTTTTGCTGGATTCAGGTTTTAAAACCCACACAGTGGGTTTAACAAGAAGAGTTTCAAATTTGAAAAAGACACAAGCTATTACTATTCCATTCTTAACTCTAATATATTTTTATTTTAGAAGTAATGGATAATATTCTTTGTTTATAGAAATTCTAAACATTTGCCCCTCAAAATTGGAGAATTCATAACAGTGTAAGAAGGAAATCACAGGTTTATACTTACATTAGATACCAGTACCACATGGTTTGACATGAGCTTAGTGTCTAAATATTGGGAATAGATAATTTCCAAATTGCATAAAACACTATAGATCACAATAGATGATGAAAGCTATTCAGTGTATTTAATGAGACTAATATCCCCACAATCAAAACTAGGTAAGGTCAGCATAAAGCATAAAAATAAAGGAAAACACACAAGTTAACACCAAATAAAGTAAGCAAACAAACAACAAAATAAATTCAACAACCAAAGTCAATCTCATATATCCATCTGGAGGTGTACATCTTAAATAAAACATTATTTAACTAAGTATATTGGTGTACTAACACAATACTGTATTAGATCCAAGTGGGTTTCCCACTCATGCCTTGTGATAGCAAAATGATTCAACATTAAAAATAATATGGAAGTGAAGATATTCGTAAATATATTAAAGAGAGTATGTATGCATCTCAGTTGAAAATCCAAATATATTTGTGAAAATGCAACATCCATCTGATAGGTGTTTGTATTTGCTTGAGAAAGAGAAGAGAGATTTTCAGCAAAACTTATACTCAGAAAAAAAAAATTAACAATCCAAATTAAATAACATAGGCAAGATGAACTGCCCTCATTAATACTATTCAACAATAAAAAGCCACTAGATTTCTAGTTAAAAAAATAGTATGGAAGAGAAATAAAAATGTAAACACTAGATTGTGTATAAACACGATCTTTTATCATATGCAGAAAATATAATTGATCCAAAAATGCAATAAAATTAATTAAGGAACATTAAAATTAAATTTAACAATATGAGCAGATATAAGATTAACATAAAAATTAAAAGGTTTATTATGCATCAGCAAAAATCAATTTAAAATAAAAAAGAAAGAAGTTGTCATCCCAAATCATCACAAAATTATAAAATAAATTTGAATAGAACTAATCAGAATATGTAATACCCATATAAAGAGAGATATAAAACTTTCCTAAGAGTAGAAACTCCTCTTGAATAGAGAAACTTACAATGTTTCTGTATACAAATCTTCAGTATTACATTTTGTCATTTCTACCTTAATTTATACACAAATTAAGTGCAATGCTATTAAGAAATTTGTAGTGTTTTCATGTAACCAGATGAACTGGTCTAAAGCTCAATGAAAGGAACAAAAATAATTAGGAGATTGCCAAAATAATTTTGTAAAAATTGTAAAACAAAATAGTGGGCTCAGAAAAAGTTCAGTGTGAGAATTAGCTATAACCATGTCATTTTAAGACATTAGAGAAAGAATGAATAGTCAGGTTAATAAATGGTTTTGAAGTCATTGAAAAAAGCAAATAGAAATCTGTACAATACTGTTCACCAAAATATATTAAGTTTCTGATAAATTTAAGACAAACTAGATAAAAATACTTAATTAGAAGAAAATAAGGGAATATAATTTTTTTGACATTTTATTAGCAAATGTCATCTTAGACAATATGAAATGCAAAGCAAAAGATAGATTACATCAATGGATCATGAACTTCTGACCCTGAAAGATATAGCATTTAAAAAGTTGAGAAAACAAGAGATTGATAGGGAATATTTCAAATATTTATGACAAGTTAAAAAGAGAAAGACAAATATCTGGATTGAAAGTGAAGATTAAGAACTGACAATCTACTGAATAAGAAATTCCATATTGAGTAACAGAGGAAAACATGTTTAGTTTTTATGGAAATCAAGGAAACCACAACTAAAACAAGAAATGTCCTATTTACTGGGGCACCTGGATGGCTCGGTCGGTTGAGCGCCCGATTTTGGCTCAGACCATGATCTCCCGGTTTGTGAGTTAGAGCCCCGCATCCAGCCCTGTGTTGACAGCTCAGAGTCTGAGCCTGCTTCGGATTCTGTGTCTCCCTCTCTCTCTGCCCCTCCCCTGCTCGCACTCTCTCTCCCTCTCTTAAAAATAAGTACACACTAAAAAAAATTTTTTTTAAAGAAATATCCTATTTATCAATCAATATGAAAAAAATGGAAAGAACATACCCAACTTGGTCACATGTGATATAAACATTGGAGTATAAATACTTAAAGGCATGTTGGAGGGCTATTTAACAATACCAATCAAAATTCCACATATTTGCATCTCAACACTTCAACAAGTATGTTCAAAGCAACTTTCGCAAGAACAATGATAGAGAATTTTAAATAGTAAAAATAATAATAATAATAAATAATAATTAAACCAAATGTAAAAACTCATCCATAAGGATTATTTGAATAAACCACACAGATATACATTCTATGGAATCCAACACTATGGTTAAAAAAATATTAGAAAATTTTATGTGTATTTATAAAAATATTCTTAGTATATTTCAAAAATTTCTGTGTTTCTAAAATATGCCAGACATTGGCCTAAGAAAACATTATTTTAACAGGAGTAATCCTCTGCAAAACTTATGAGGCAGAAATGTTGTTATACCCATTTCACAGATGGGAAGAGAGAAATTGTTTAAAATTAAAAAAAAAAGAAACAATCACATGCCTATACTATTGGACTAGAACCCAAAGTATAATATAAATATGTGTGAATTTCTATTGATATGAATAAATAATTGAATAATTTAAAAGTGGAGAAGAGACAATCTCAAGTACAGGAGAATTCCATATTATTTATAGAGGTACCCATCCCTCAAGAAGGTGGAATTTAATTCTCAATCCCTTAAGTGTGGGTGGAGACTAGTGATTTGCTTCCAAAGAGCAGAGTAGGGAAAGGAACAAAACAAAATAAAACAAAAACAAAAATAGAAACATCAGAGTGGAGAGACATGGCCAACACATCTGAGCCACGTGGTCGCGTTATCATCAAGGTGCACCTGAGTGGCTCATTTGGTTAAGTGTCTCCTCTCGGCTTAGGTCATGATCTCATGGTTTGTGAGTTCAGGTTCTGTGCTGACAGCTGGGAGCCTGGAGCCTGCTTCAGATTCTGTGTCTCCCTCTCTCTCTGCCCGTCCCCTGCTCTCATTCTGTCTCTTTCTCAAGAATAAATAAACATTTAAAAAATTTAAACATCACCAATACTAAATCATGTTGAAGTATGCACACTTGATCTAATAGGATGAGAATAACACATCAACTCTGGTATTATTCCCCAAAACCCATAAGTTATTTTTTTCCTAACCACTAGATAAGCATCAGACAAACCCAAATTGAGGAACATTCTGTAAAATACCTGAGCAGTACACCTTAAAACTCTTAGTCATGGAAAGCAAGGAAAGTCTGAGAAGCTCTCAGTATAGAGAGGAGGCTAAGGACATATGATGATTAAATGTTATATGGTAACCTGTACTGGATGCCGAAACAGAAAAAGAACATTAGGGGAAAACTAACAGAATCCAAATAAAGTATGGCATTTAGTTAAGAATATATCACTCTTGGTTCATTACTTGTGATAAATGTACCATAATAATATAATTTGTTAATGATAGGGCAAGCTGGCTATGGAGTGAATGAGAACTCTCCATATGTCTTTACAACTTTGCTGCAAATCCAAAACTTTTCTAAAATGTAAAGTTTATTTATAAAATGATTGAGGACATAATCATATTTTGGGGTCAATCACCATCCAAATTTGAGTGAAGAGGCAGTCCACCTCATGGTAGATACAGGTGTATCGATATAAATGACTAGAAATGGAGATGCTTACAAGTAGCAAAAAATAATGTGGTCACATATTGTTAAAATCTATCATTCAGGTTTGTTTTGAGGCTTGCTTATATATTTATGATAAAGTATAAGGGGAGTGAAAAGAGTTGTTTAATTGAGGGTTTGATCATTAGAGATCTGTTTTTAATTAATATCATGACACATTTTGGAGTCTATAAGCATTTACTCCTACTTTAGCCATAGTTTAATCTCCCACTAAAATTTGATGAGTCTAGGAATTAAACTGATGGATGTCAAATGCCTCACATCAGACTTTCACGAACTTGGATACCTCATTAACCTATATAATTGTTCTGGCTGCTGAGACTGTTGGAATCTTTATACATATTTGTCCGTGTATTTGCTCTCTACTTCTGAGAGTCTTACCACAGATCTGCTTACTCTTATTAAAAATTCTAAGAAGACAAAGACAAGAGAGATTTAAAAAAATGTTAGGAACTAATTTGTTACAAATTAAGTATTCTCTGAATGTATAAACAGAAAACACAAAATCTTCCACTGAAGTCTATAATGGGTGTTTTCACAGAGAGGAAATGTCAGCCTTTCCTTATAACTATGAAGTTTGCGCTGTGTAAATTGCTTGTGTATGAAAAAATTTTCACTTACTTACCTTCAATTTTAAAAAAAGTGAAAGTAAAACTGAGTTGAAATGTTGTTGAAATTAACAAGATTCTCATTGTGTTCTCCAAACCGACCTCCTCATTTTTTACAATTTTGTTGAGCTCTGTGATATTTAAGTGGGTACCTATTTGTGTATCTATTTGTGACAAATAAGGGGATATGAAAAGAAACTGATTTTTTAAAGTTTTATTTTCATCATCCTTATAAAATGGGAAGGTGACATTGATCACAAGAGAGAAAAAAAGGTCACTTGAATTCCCTCTTCTCTCTTCCTCTTTTCTCTTTTTTTCCCCTGTCTCTCCTCTCCTCTCTTTCTTTCTTCCTCAGCTATTTTTGTAACTGTTGCAGAGTTAATATGTCTATTTTAGCTGTTACAAAGCTGGTATATACCAGCTTTATACCTCAAAATATTTGTACCCTACAGTGACAGCCTATTCCAGTGGGTTTCCAATTGCCAGGATATACATCTTGATGTCTGAGGGCTTTATTTGAACCCCTTTCTTCCCTCCAGGGTCACACTGACCAGCAAGGGAATTACACTCCAGGGCATAGCATCAACTCCACTGGGGTATATAAGTACCCCAGTTACTTGTCCTCTTGCCCATAGGATAGAAAATTCCTGAGACATGTGTTACATTATTTCTCATAATTTCACCATGTGCTTAAATTTTAGATGATCACTTCCTACCTTTTCCTTTCTCACTTCTCCATGACTCTTGAGATTTTCTGCATCTTTCAAATAAATCCCTTGCACTTGAATCCTTATCTTGGAATCTGCTGTCAAGAGAACATAAAGGTGGTCTGGGTAATCACAAGAGAATGAGAAAATGGTTTGCTTCTAAATATGTGAAGTTTTAAGAACTGGACAATGATTTATTTGCTACCGGGAAAAGTAAAACATTCACATAACACTCAATTTGATATGTCATTTGCTATCTCTCTATATCTAATTTCCTTAAAGTCCTCTAATACTTGAATATTTTCTTATCACCAGTAACATCTCGTCAAACATTTCAACTTAAACATAAGGAAAATGCTATATTACAGGAGCCATTAAGTGATTTATATAAGGTTGTAACACTAATTGAGCAAATATACATGTGTCTTAGTGTTTTTAATACTTTTCTGACAGTGAGTACCTTTGTTTTTGGAATAAAATTAAAAAAGCAATTCATGCTTTGATTAATAAACAGTAGACCATAATAATGTCATTAACTGTTTGTGTCACCAAAGGTGCAGGGATTTTTAAGGAGAAACACAGAAAATAACAAACAGGCATGAAGCAGACCACCCCGTTCCTTAGAACTTGCGAGGAAAGGACTCTCTATGAGTAACTAGAATATTAATTATATTAGTGCCACACTCACCTCTAGAAAGTGGAGGACTTTATGATCCAATGCAGCATGAAGGAATAAATTTTGCAGTAATATATCTTAGGGCACTCACTGTGTTTATTCATTCATTTATCACATATTTGTTAAATATAACTTTTGTACGTTGCATTTTATGTCGCTGAACATCAACCTGTAACTTGAAGATTTTTTAACTGAGGGTTTCCTTCTACTAAGTGAACTTTGAAAGACTACTAATTTCAGAAACTTTGAAAACCATTTATTTTACTACTGCAAACAACAGAGCAAGTTTATTCTTGCACTGAGTGGATGGTAATCTCTTCTAGGTTACTATTGTTGCGGGTTATAATATCAGTATACGAGGGTTCATAGAAGTTAAGAAAAGAACCATAGGGTATTATGAAAGACAATTTCAGAAAAGTCTAAGGGGGATATTGTGACAGGTGCAATATTTTATAATGATGATAGTGTTAGTGGTATTATTGTGCTACCAACACTTTGTTTAGTATACATTATGTTAGACGTTCTGCAAGGCCCTTTATATTTATTATCTTATTTTGTTCTCAGACTAACATTACAAGATAGCTGTTTTTTGATCATTGCGTATATTAAAACTGAAGCTCAATGCAGTAATACTAAATTTTCCGAGATAACACAGCAGGTCAGTGAAGTAATTCAAACACAGCTGTATCTAACCCCAAAGGCCATAGTCCTTAAAAGTAAGTAATGCAAAAAAAAAAAAAAAGTAATGCCTAAAGAATAATCTTGAGGTTAAGAAAAGATTTGTTAAAATGTGTAAGTACCATATTAGCATATTTCTGAGTGAATGATTTAAAAACCTAATAGCTGGCACTTGAAAAACTCAGGACTTTATGAAGGAGACAATTTTTATACACACGGGTAATAGAAAAGACAAAGGAGTCTATAAAATTATTTCTCCAACTTCATGACCTTACTGTCTTTATTTTTCCCATAGTGACACTTTTCTTACCTGAAAATGTACTATTTTTTTGCCTCTAGTTTTTATTTGCAGTGAGAAACAAAGAGGGAATGCCTGGATTTTTAAGGAAGAAGGCACATTAATGTAGTTTTTTTCTCTTGGCTGTGGGAAGCATCTATCAAAACTAGTATCTCAATATAAATTTTTTCCTTATAAATGTCTAACTTGTGAGTCATGTGATTCATTTGTGTGCAATAAGAAAATCAGCTCCCTCCATTGTAAAAATGACTCCTTACTTGGCAGCATGAAGTAACCACTTTTTTTCCCTGACTTCCTCTACAGTTGCAGGCTATACCAGATGTTTAAAGTGTACCTTCCCTAAGACCATATTTATATATAGCTAATATATCTTTGCAATTCTTGTGTCACAGCGAAGTATTTATTCATCTTATTGTTTCTGTGTTCTTCTGCTATCTAAAGTTATTTTACATAATAAGTGAGTTTGTAAAAGTCTTTAGGATTGTATCATTTAATAGAAATTTTTGTATGTTCATTTATATTATTTTATCTTGACTGATTCAATAATTCATTAGGGAAAACTGTTTTTGGACTTGCTAGCACAGAGAGAGGAAATGAGAAAGAAGAATCACCCCTGAGTAAAAACCTTATTAACGACTATTCAGTGAATTTAATCCTTTCTGGAATGTTTCCACCATTTATTTTTTGGCATGCTGGCATATTATTTATACGAGTAGTTTTTGTGTTCACACCAGAAACATTATTCTGATTATCAAAGCACTTGGGAAAATTCAACCTGAACTGACCTGAGCTTCTGCTATGAAAAGGGAAGGGATATAACATTAAAAGTTATCAGTCTATTACTAAGAGATAAAAGAAGCAAGAGAGAAACTCATAAGTGAACTAAAATATGCTCATCAAAGATTAGGCAGTCTTAATTGCTACCAATGATTATTGTTCATATGGAGACACTGGGAGAAAGATAGGTTCCATCCAAAATATTAAGCTTTTTCAAAATGACTAATTAAGAAATACTGATTCAGAACTGAAAACTTCACTTGAATGAGAACGTGCAGAGTTGCATGCCACTGACTTTAAGTCTATAGAGGTTTGTACGAAATACAAATGTTGAAATCATAATTGTAATTATATATATTAAAACTTCACTGAAGAAAATACTTCAGGAATAAAATAAAACTGGGCAAATGGACAAGTAATTTTTAGACAGTTTTTTTTAATATTGTTTTTTCTAATGTTTATTCATTTTTGAAAGAGAGAGAGACAGAGCGTGAGCAGGGAGGGGCAGAGAGAGGGAAACACAAAATCTGAAACAGGCTCCAGGCTCTGAGCTGTCAGCACAGAGCCCTATGCAGGGCTCGAACCCACGAACCTTGAGATCATGACTTGAGCCAAAGTTGGACGCTTAACCAACTGAGCCACCCAGGCACCTCAGGGATTTTTCATTTCTGATATGTTATTAGTGTTGGTTTTGTTTCGTTTTGCTCAGTGAAAGCTGTTTCTGTTACTTTCATTCTTTAGGAACGATTAAGGTGTGTTTTGTGTGTGGGGTCTAATGTATAGGAAGTTGTTAATGAATGTTCCGTAAGCATTTGAAAAAGTGTATTGTCATCCTGGTTCAAATATATATCTAAAATACATACCACATACTTCTGATTCTGTTTTTTATATTATGTACATTTACAAACATTTTGTCCCCTTAATTGTGAGAGGTCTGTTAAATCCCTGTGATCGGTGGGTTCCTGTCTATCTCCTTACATTACCTGTCGTTTCTACTCTGTGAAAACTGTCGCTGCATTTGGGGGGCACAACTATCAATGACTTTGTATTTGTGTTCTCCTGGCACAGAATATGCATCCAAATCATAATGTTAGTGTTGAATTGATTTTAACAAAGTGATCACGGTAGTGTACTATGCAGTCGATCAATAAATAGAATGTTAGCATTGTCCAAGAAGTCCTTTGGCCCCTCCTAGTCACTTACCATTCCCCTTTGGTAGCCGTATACTGGCTATGAAAATCAGGTTTAGCTTTTCCAGTTTTTGAACTTTATATAAATAGAAGTAAGCCACTTTTTCATGTTTGTAGGATTTGCCCATATTTCATATAGTGAGAAGTTGTTTATTGTCATTGTCATAGTATTCCATTAATTGCTAATGTTGAGAAGGGCTGCTCAGATCTTCCTTCAAGAAGATTTGCTACACTTCCCCTGCCTCCAAATTAAGAAGACTTAGCATTGTCAGCAAATGGCCCAGCCACCTGCTGTCATCTTTAATTTCTTTTTAATGTTTATTTACTTTTGAGAGAGAAAGAGAGACAGAATGTGAGTGGGTGAGGGGCAGGGGAGGCGGCGGGGGGGCGGGGGGGGGGGAGACACAGAATCTGAAGCAGGCTACAGACTCTGAACTGACAGCACAGAGTCTGATTCGGGGCGCAAACTCACAAACTGTGAGATCATGACCTGAGCCAAAGTCGGACGCTTAACCGACTGAGCCACCGAGGTGCCCCAGCTGCTGTCATCTTTTACCTGTTCTGTTTCAGCTGCACAGGATTTCCTCACTGATGTTATACACTTCCTGTGACGGTCTATGTCTGGTTATTGATCTTCCTGTCACTGGTATTCTTGTCACTTCCTGTGACGGTCTATGTCTGGTTATTGAGCTTGACTCCCTTATTTCAACCCCATTTAGACAACTCTGATGGGTTATGTTCCTGCCCAAGATTCCTGCCTGTTTCAGATGGAGGCTTTGTTGGTCCTGCAGCAAAGTTCTACTTCCCCTTCTGCTCAGTCAGCACTTCCTTTGCCTTCTTTGCACAGGTATTCATCCTTAATAAGCATCTTCCACCCCGAGCTCTTTCTCAGAATCTTCTTCCAGAGAGTTCAACCTGTGATACCATTACAGGAGAATACTTTACTGTAGAAGAGCATCTGTGTTGTCCTCCATTATTGGCTATTTCCAATAGGACTACCAAGAACATTCTAGTATATATATTTTTTATGTCTAGGTGTGGAATTGTTGGATAATGGAGAATTTACTTGCTTAATTTTAGTAAATACATTTTCATAAAATGCTTGTACCTATTTACCACTGGAGTATGAGAATTCCAGTTGTTCAACATTTTCACCAAATCTTGGTATTTTTTTGTCTTTCATTTTTTTGACCTTTTTAGTGAGTGTTTGGTGGTCTCTCACTGTGGTTTTAGTTAACATTTTGATGATGACTAATGCAATTCAGCAAAATTTCAAATGTTTACTGAATATTTATAGACATATATATTTTACATGAAGTAGCTTCTTAAGTCTTTAGCACATTTTAATTGAGTTGTCTTTTTCTTACTGGTTTTAAAGTCCTTCATTATTCTGATGTAAGTCTTTTTTTGAATATATGTGTTGCTAATTTCTTCTCCTAATCTGTGGTTTACTTTTACATTACCCTAATGGTGATTTTGATTAGCAGCAGTTCTTAAATTTAATGTCTAGTCATCATTTTTTTTACATTAATAGTTCTTGTGTTTAATTTAACAAATGTTTTCTTCAGGGAAGGTTTTCAATAAACTCTTAACCCACCATTCCCAGAAACGGGAATTTTTATTATATTTTTAATGTCTAAAATATCTGTGGTGGCATTTTTCATTCCTGATGTTTCTAAGCTGTGGTTTCACTCTTAATACCTTTACATTTATCTGACTTCATATTTAAGTTTTCACTCATTATTTTAAATCTGTCATGCCGTTATCTTCTATAAGGTTGTAGGGTTTTTTTTTCCCCTAATGGTTGTATTTAAACTAATAACTTTACAAAATACTCTTAACTTTACATTTTGTTGTTGTTATTGTTTAGTCTTCCCTCACTGTTGAAATTATCTAGTAATTTAACTAGTAATTCTTCACAAAGCCTTTCATTTCCTCCACAATTTCATTTGAGGCATTATCATTTTACTCTCAGTTTCTATAAACAATTGGTAATTTGGGTGGTTTTAATGAAGATAAAAATGAAAATTTTAAGTGGTTTTCTAAAAAAAAAATACAGATAGTACTTAAATGGTTATTTTCATTCAAACTTCTCCATGTCCTGCTTGCTCTAGTTTTTAAAGGCATCACAAAAGGTTCCCCAGCAGCAGATCCTTAGGTGAGGATTCGTTTGTATGTAATACATTAAGGAAACACTTCTGAGCAAACCAAGAAAGAAGTGCAGGAAGGAGAAGAAGGAAGGGGCACAAGTCAACAAAGGGTGCAATTTTTGGCAATGTCCCAACCTCAGCTAGAAATTACATGAGACGTTTCTTTTTTCTGGCTCTGGGAACAAGAGCTGGGTGTACACCTGCATTCATTATTTATTGACTAAGAGATGACTGTGAGTTACCTCTCTTCTCTCTGCTTGTATAAGCAAATCTGCTCCAGTACCCCCAGGGCAGTCTCCCAACAACAGTTGCAGCTGAGGACTTGCTTATAAAATCAAACACACTATAAAGCTGGGCAAGTGTCACATACCAAAGACAAGGGATCTAAGGGGACCTGGGCTGAGCTTGGCTAGTTTCCACCATACTAACCTTAACCATCCAGTTCCCTCTACACCCACACTTGCTCTATTCCTATGTCTAATCTTAGATAATCTTTGTTTACTCTTTATAAATATTTGGAAATGCAAATGTTGATGAAAGTCCACTTTATTAACATATTTATCTCTCTCATCATAAATAGGGAGAATACTGGCTATGAAGAGACTTAAAAGTGCTTAACTATATCATTATAATGGATATAAATAATTTATTTCAAGTTAATATTTTAATAGTATTATACTGGGTTTATTGTTTAATAATGTAACCAGAAAATCTTGTTGGTTTTATTTCAAGAAAATTGATTGTACTATAAGTAAAATGAAATGTAGAGGCCTTGAGGATTTTATAGAATTTTACAACTTCTAAAGTCAACCAACTAGTTAGTATCAGGATCAACTAGTTAATGATAGGCTTGTATAAATTCAGTGAATATTCTTTTCATAGTTTTAGGCTGCAATTTTGCTTAATTCCAAATATCTGTAGCTGAAACCGTTGTATCTGAAGTTTAACCATTGAGTCCTTTTGTGTGGTGGGGTCACAGGGAGGCAAAAGAAAAGTTACTTGATTCTAAGATAGGAGTAAATTCATTAATGCTCAATGTATTATAATCAGAGCAGATCTTCTTATTAGTATATTCATGAATTACTATATATTATCTATGCTGTTCCAGTCTGCTTTGATTTTCTTGAAATAAAAGCAGCAGGATTTAATAGTTATGTTATTAAAATTTTTTAACCTGCATAAATTAGGAAATGGTGGCTCAATAGTAAATAAGAGAAGTTTCCTGTAAAGATAGCAATAACTAAAAATTCAGCTGAATTTTACTAAACTATGAAAACTTTTATTTTAAAAGTAGGCCAAGACTGTCTCAAGATTAGATTTTAATAAAGGATTGCAAATACCACATTCCTCTAAATTTTGATACAGCTAGCAAGACCATAAGAGCCTGAAAAAGAAGCTATTTCCAAATAAATCTATCTGATTATTTGCAAACATGTAAGTGAAAGAAGTTTTGTCCTAAATTCATTTAATATTTTTAGAAAGTATTTTAGTCTACCTGCATATGTCCACAAATTTCTGTTCATCAACATGTATTTCTTCCCATGCATGAGTCAAAGGACTTTAAACTTTAAAAAACTTTAAAAGTTGTTTTAAAAAACAACTTTAAAAAATATTATTGAACGTTTGGATAACATTTGTTGATGTGGTTTTAGCCAGTGCTAGGGAGAACATAAACTGTTGAAGTTCCTCAAATGATGACAACCCAGGCCAATTTATTCAAAGTATTATGAAAAATATACCTGTTGTCTTCTATTACTGGACTCAGAAGCTATGACTTATGGGTAGAAGTAAGGCTAGTTGGATGTGTGAACACCTCAGTTATTTACACTGACTATGACCCCAACAGTAGGAAACTTAGTGGTTCTACCATAACTACCCAAATATTGAACTTCCTGGCTCAGCATAATCTCTTTTGTTAACACATGAAGACTATCCCCTTGTATTTTCACATCTACCTGTGGAAAGATAATCTCTAAATCCCTCCTCCCCTGTTCTTTCAAGAATTTCATATAATTAGAACATTCATTGTCCCATATCTCATTACTATTTGTTTTACATGTATCTGAACTTTGTTCAACAAAGGATGAAAGAATGCAAAAAGTTGAGGGGGAGACGTGATGGCAACCATCAGAAATCCAAGGTAATCGACTCATTCTAAAATACAAAATCTATGTTTAATATTTAGCAAAGGTTGTGGGAAATTGGAGAATACAAGAATGGTAAGAGAAGCACTCTTTCACTTACTCTGGTTATGGGAAACAGAGAAGGACAGTTTCCACAGGGATTCACACAGATAAGCCATATTGGAAAGATGCTGTCTCTAGACTAGCAGGGAAGGAGAAAGCATATGGCTCTGCATTACTTCATCCTTTCATTTCCACAGAAATCTTCTACAAATATATAGCCTAAGAAATTGCAACACATTTAATGATTAATTAAAGAAAAGAAAGAACTAGCCCATAAAGGAAAATGTAGAGAAACTTTGGCAAAATTTATCAGAAACAATTAATACTGACCAGAAGAATATTTCATAGAGAAAATGAAAATGAAAGCCAAATATTCTTGTGGAAGGTGGAGGAGGAGGGTGAAGAGGAGAAGTTAATTTTATGTGCCAACTTGGCTGGGCCATGGCACCCAGATATTTGGTCAAATACTAGCCTAGATCTGTGAAGGTCACTTTTAGATTGAGATTAACGACAAAGTCAGTAGACTGAGGAAAGCGTGTTAGTTTCTGTACTGTGAGTGGGCCTCATGCATTCAGTGGAATGATTTAAAATAAATGATTATAGTGCCCTGAGACTGTCTTTAAACTTGAGCTATAATATCAACTCTTCCCTGGGTGTCCAAGCTGCTGCCTACCCTACAGATTTTGGACTTGCCAGACTCCACAATTGCATGAGCCAATTTCTTCAAATAAATCTCTCTTTCTTTCTCTGTATATCTATGTCTATATCTATGTCTATGGCTAATTCTATATCTATATCTATCTACCCATTTACATGTGTTTATATATATACACACATATATACATAAATAAGTATATGTGTGTGGAAAAAGAAAAAGTGAAAGAGATAGAAAAGGAAAGAAAACACATTCAAAGCTATATTATATGATAAACTTTTTTAAAAAAACGTTATATTCTGTGCTTGATTTGGTATTTTTGTCTCTAATTTCAATGAATTGAAAAATGCTTTATTCACACAAAGTAGTTTAAGTAAAGCTGATTTAATTTAGCCAATCAATTACTTGTTGACATGAGTATGTTCCACTTTTTAGAATATTGTTATCATGCAAATGTGATTGATTTGTGCTTTGAGTGATTATAAGATCACTGGATGATCTGAAAATATGTTTTGACAACATAAGATATTTCAATATTGTCTAACTTCTAGCGTGATAAAAACTATAACTGAAAAAAGGGTATTATTTCAACAATGGAGGGCTTTTCAGAGTAGATATTAAGCTTGTGAAAGAAAAGAGAATAATTAGATAATACTTAGGCCTCTTGCCTGCAAACATATTTTGTGTGAAATGTGTACATTGGGTTAGCATAATTTTCATCCTCAGAAAAAGCTTGATTTTATTGCAGTCATTTTTAATAAAAAATAAATGACTTTTAACTCTATTTAAGGAGGGGTAGGATATTTATGAGGAAAGGGGCTTCAGGAAGGCTCAAGGGGAAATGTCAGTACCTGCTCAAGAAGAACGGAAATGTCATTTTGCATTTTAAAAAACATGATCATGACTCTGCTGTGAAATTCACAAAACCTTTTATGGCAAGGGAAAACTTTACTTGATTAGTTGGCATCGTACAGAGATATAGATCAAATCATAACTACAGTGCCTACTGGAGAAATGTTCATTGACGTCCAGAGAAGACAAGCCCTTTAATATCACAGTGCTATTTGCACTTATATTTGAGTGGAAATGCACCACAAGGATCACCACATTAAACTCTGTCAATTCTCAAATTTCAATTGTCTGCATGAGTAAGCATCATTTCCTAATAATAGCTAGGAAGACTGTTTTCAGTTGTAAACACTTTTCCTTTTGATGGAAAAAATACTATTTATGTCCTTAAGAACTTCTCCAGGGTGAAGACTTGTTCAGAACGTTTATTTTTTTTCCTTTGTGAATACCGAAGTGTATTAGTTTTAGCACATGCTCAAAAATATGCTAAATCTGATGGACTTCTGTTATTTTTCTTTAATAAAAGTTTTATATACACATGATGAAAAATATTCCAAAAAATTCTAAGATGATAATTGGAAAGTGAAATGTTCTTTTCATTCGTCGTATTTTTTAAAAATAATTTTAGTGGTTATTTATTTTGAGAGAGAGAGGAAAAGAGAGCTGGAGAGGGGCAGAGAGAGAGGCAGACAATCTGAAGCAGGCTCCAGGCTCTGAGCTGTCAGTACAGAGCCCAATGCGGGGGTTTAAACTCACGGGCCCTGAGAACATGACCTGAGCCGAAGTCAGATGCCTAACCTAATGAGCCACCCAGGTGCCCCTAATTCTTCCTATTTTTATTTGTTTTGGTTTCTACCACCAAACTCCAAATAATATGTGCACTTATGAGAGATGAAGAATGAGTTTTTTAACGCTAATGCTGATCTCACCATTGCAACCAAATTTTCTAATTGTATCTTAATCTTTAACCCTTCTATTAATACCATTGCAGATCAGATTTTCTAGGAACAGACTCTGAGGTGAGTGAAGAGTAGTGTGTAGGAAGTTATTAGGGCATGCTTTAACAATCATAGCCTTGAGGGAAGGGAAGGAAGAAAGAATGGGGGAGGAAAAGGCTAGCCTTCCATGAAAGCTTAACAGAAGCCTCTGCAGACACCATGGAGAGCTCTGACACTGGAATGACCTTGAGTTGTTCCTAGTTGGGGACATTGGGACTGGGGATTTGTACACGCACAGTAACCAGCCACTAGATGCCAGTTGCTCCCCAAAAAGGGGTGTGACCTTAAGTAGGGTGACTCTTTTTAGACAAAGGGCCGTTCTTTGAGTTGGCAGCAGTCCCATCAGTCAAAGCATTAAGTTCTTTAAAGCCGAGGAAGCATCTGAGCAGTGCACCACAGTGTTCACTATACTTTATAATTTTAACTAAGAAATGAAACACCCACTTTTGTTTCTGATCTTTTGGTAGCATTTCTTGACTCTTAATAAATGGTTTAAACATAAGATTTTATTTTCTCTTAAAGAAACCAAGACAGAGGCAAGAAGTCCTGGGGTATTCTAATGATTTTATGGTAATCAGGAATTCAGGCACCTTCTATCTTTCAGCCTTTTCATCCATAGCACTGGTTTCCATGCTTGAGATTACTTTATGTCCAAGGTGGATGTTAGAACTCCATCTCATTCCATTGCAAGCAACAGAAAGCAAGGGCTGAAGAGTATGTCCCAACTGACTGACTACCTAACAAATATATACTTCTAAATATTTTTGGGAAATGACAGAGTCACATGGTATACTGAGTATCAAGGAAGACCAGGAGATTTCAACTTCAGCTGAGTATATTGCAACATTTAAATAACTATTTGTTAGTACATGAAAAGGGGACCCTGGATATGGAAACCAGTAGTGTCAGAGTGCGTGTGTGTGTGTGTGTGTGTGTGTGTGCTTATGTATACACACACCAATATATTTATGTATAATGTTAGTTTTGTCAAACAATCAATTATTTGTTCTAATTGATTTTAAATATTGTTTTTTTTTTAATGTTTGTTTATTTCGAGAGAGAGAGAGAGAGAAACAGAGTGTGAGCAGGGGAGGGGCAGAGAAAAAGGGAGACACAGAATCTGAAGCAGGTTCCAGCACAGAGCTGAGCTGTCAGCACAGAGCCCGATGCAGGGCTCGAACTCATGAACGGTGAGATCATGATCTGAAAGCTGAAGTTGGAGACTTAACTGACTGAGCCACTCTGGTTTCCCTAAATATTGTTCTTAATTGGGTGATAACTAAACTATTTTAAGTGTTCGATTTCAGGGGTGCCTGGGTGGCTCCATCGGTTAAGCGTCTTACTTCGGCTTAGGTCATGATCTCACAGTTTGTGGGTTCCGGCCCCTCGTTGGGCTCTGTGCTGACAGCTCAGAGCATGGAGCCTGCTTCGGATTCTGTGTCTCCTTCACTCTCTGCCCCTCCCCCACTTGTGCTCTGCCTTTCTGTCTCTCAAAAATAAATAAACGTAAACATTTTTTTTAAATGTTCAGTTTCATAGAATTTTATAACATTGAACAATAGTTTAAAACTATGGCATTCTAGGGGCGCCTGGGTGGCGCAGTCGGTTGAGCCTCCGACTTCAGCCAGGTCACGATCTCGTGATCTCATGGTCCATGGCGGTCCGTGGGTTCGAGCCCCGCGTAGGGCTCTGGGCTGATGGCTCGGAGCCTGGAGCTGTTTCCGATTCTGTGTCTCCCTCTCTCTCTGCCCCTCCCCCATTCATGCTCTGTTTCTCTCTGTCCCAAAAATAAGTAAAAAACGTTGAAAAAAAATTTAAAAAAATTAAAAAAAAACTATGGCATTCTATTTACCTCATTTAAATATAAAAAAATGAAACTTCTACATTTAGAAAGAAAATTTTTCTTCTTTTTTTTTTTTGTTTATTTTTGAGAGAGAGAGAGAGAGAGGAGAGAGAGATGGAGACACAGAATCCGAAGCAGGCTCCAGGCTCTGAGCTGTCAGCACAGAGCCTGGACGTGGGGCTCAGACTGACAAAATAAGAAATCATGACCTGAGCCCAAGTCAGACGCTTAACCGCTGGAGCCACCCAAGCGCCCCTAAAATTCTTCTTTTTAAGCTCTACCACACAGGTAACCAAATTGCAGAAGAATCATCCACAAAATATATTTTTAGTTCCAAATGTACAAAATGGTTGACTCTACTAAAAATGCTATGAATATAGTGAGCTATGGAGGGGATAGCCAAAGCATCCTTGACTAAAATGATGATAAAATATAGATTGTAAGATATGTAAAAGTAAAAAAAAAAAAACAAAAAAACCCAAAGTGATATTACCAAAGAGAAGAAAAGTTATCAAAAATAGATCTGAGAATATATATTCCTTTACCTAACAAAACTTCATTCCTTTTCAAAAGGAAAAGGGCATTGGGAGTATTTATGAATTGAAATACAATGCAATAAAATGGTATGCACCATTTGTTGATTATTAGTATAGTTAATATTAGTCCTCAACCAAAACCCTTTCTCATTGCCCTGGTATTATGAATTTTTGTCAACTAAAAAGTAGAATTCCAAGGTAAGGAATATAACATAGGGAAGTGTTTCAAGGAAAGAGAGGAGTTGAATAAAGTATTGAAAAATAACAAAAAAAAAAAACAACTAGGAACTTAACTATTGAAAAAGGAATGATTTAATAAATCTTCAGATGTATAAAGGGCTTTGTGGAAGTATGGTAATCAATATTTTTTCTTAAATTGAAGGCAGAACAAGGGGAACTAAGCTTAATATTAAGCATGACGGATTTGAGTTAGCTAGTAGTAAAATACTTTCTGACAGTGAAAAAGTTCAGTGAATCTCTTTTGAAGGTCTTTTAAACAAGAATGGATTTTTACTTTTCTTTTATTCTTTATGCATTGCCTGACTGATGATCGAAAAAACTAGGTGATGTGATCCATTTTCACACTTACAAGTCTTATATAAAGTATGGATTGTGTATGAAACATCCTCTCTAAAAGCCCTCCCCAAAAGTTAAAATAATCTTTTTTTCTTAAGATTTTGTTTTTAAGTAATCTCCACACCCAATGTGGGGCTCGAACTCACAACCCCGAGATTAAGAGTTGCATACTCTACCAACCAAGTCAGCCAGGTGCCCCTAAAATCATCTTTTTTATGGAAAAAAATTGATATTAAATTGACTTGGAATGATATAATTCTATTTGATATGATCCAATCCTAAGTAGGCCATTTTTTTTTTTAATTTGGATCAGTAACAGAGATAGGAAGGGACTGAAAACCCAAACATGAAAACTGAAAGACAACGTTCCTTAATATGTTCCACAAGTTATTGAGTATTTTAAAATTCACCCTTTCTAAAGGCCAATGTCAAGTAAAAAGATAAAGCACTTACTTATCCACAGATTACAAATGGTAAAGTGTTTGAGACATAAAATAACTACCTGCCTTTCAGTCTTGTTCAAGATTCATGGTTTCTTCTAAGTAACTCAGAGACATTCTCATGAGCTATTCTCACTTAGGAAGAAAACAAAACTTACTTTTCCAAAGATCTTTCATGTGCAACCACCCATCGGGAAGGAGATTCTTTACACTGCTCTATGATGTCTACTCCTACATAGGCTGCCAAACTTGATTAAACTTTCTAAAAACAGGATATCCCTGAGCAGCCTTCTGTAGCCCTAAGTTTCAATAGTAAAAATGACAGGATAAGGTTTACTATTATTCATCTAACTTTGATTTTAAAATGACTTTTTTTTTAAACAAAGTTTCATTTAATAGAAAGAGAACTTGTCTTTTGGTCTGGGGTCAGTGAGGGCAGAGCAGTCTGTATGTGTACAAAAGACAAGAAAAGATTTATTTTTAAGGCTAGAAGTTTAAATTAATTTAGTTTAAACTGATAATGAATTGCAAGAATTTTCTAAAGTTAAATTAGAAGCCTGTAAATTGAATCTTTGAAATATCTTTACATATCATAATTGCATGAAGCATATTTTTTCAAACTGCTTGCAAAAAATCATTTTGTTTATCATCCCCAGGCTAAGACTTTTTTTTCTTTTTCTTTTGGTTAGGAAAATTCTCATAAGCTTCCCATTCTGACTTAAAGAGCTTTCATGAGATTTAGGCTCTGGGCATGATCGAAAATGCAGGAGACTGGATTTTAGCTGTCCTTGATAATTACTTTTGAAAAGCAATGACTAATTCTATCAGCTTTCTGAAAAGGATATAAATCTTGATGTTATCAGATATTTTGTCTGCTGAAACAACTAGAGAAAGAAAAGAAAAGAATCTACTTTTAGACTATTTGTATTACTAAGTTGCATTCATGCCTTTTCTCTAGTTTGTATCCGGAAACATACGCATGAAGGACAAAGTTCCTTTCATTTGTTAACCCTCACAATAACGCTATACAGTCTCCGATTGTCAAATACCTCTTGGCTCTGAAAGGACATATGAAAGGGAAGTTACTGCACAGTAATGTCAATGTTGAAATGACAATGAGATAGAAAACAAGAAAATAGAAAACTAATAAGGTTCATGGCAACCTGTCACGGCTCACTTAGGTTTCGTTAGTAATAAGAAAATGTCTTACTGGACTAACAGGAGTATTGAAATAATATGCTTTACTCTTACTTACGGTTGACACAGGGAATGTCTAATTCTCATTTATTCTCTCAAATGTGCCTAACATTACTAGTAGCTTGAGAAAACTGATCAAATCAGGCAAATCATTTTTACATGCATTAAACATTGTATTCAACTGAAATTCATTTTTGAATGACTGTGTTATAGGAAATGGGGTAAAGCAGAGAACAAAACAATAATCCTACTTAACTAGATTTTGCAATTAAGATCATTTTGAGATTGGAGAATTTGGGAAAATGATGGAGATGACAAAATGCAAAATGATCCAGCAGGAAAAACTCATTTGCAATCTATCATGGGTTGGATCTGTTTACATATATGTGAAAGAAATTATAGCTAAACTATACCAGTGGTTTGCAAAACTTACATCTAGCATGCTTCAAAAATGATTGTACTTATATGGTAAATGAAAGAGATCTGAAGCACTCTATATCGGGCTTGACAAAATGTGTGTGTGTGTGTGTGTGTGTGTGTGTGTGTGCGTGTGTGTAACATAATAAATTTTATATATTTATATAAATAACCAAATTCTATAAAATATAAATTCTATAAAATATTGAAATATTGCATTTGCAAAAAGTTCAATTTTTTTCTTTTCATATTTTTATTTAAATTCTAGTTAGTTAACATACAGTGCAATATTGGTTTTCAGAGCAAATGCATTTTTTAATAAGAAAATTGAATTCCACCTGTAAACGTTACCTTTGTTATATTAAGATTTGTTTTTAACTTCATGTTAAAACAGGAGGGGCGCCTGACTGGCTCAGTCGGTTAAGCGACCGATATCGGCTCAGGTCATGATCTCGCATGCCATGAGTTCGAGCCCTGCGTTGGGCTCTGTGCTGACAGCTCAGAGCCTGGAAACTTCTTTGGATTCTGTCTCCCTCTCTCTCTGTCCTTCCTATTCTTGCAACGTCTATCTGTCTGTCTCATTCTCTCTCTCTCTCAAAAATAAATAAACATTAAAAGAATTTAAAAAAATTAAAATGCAATTACAGGGAATTTTGGCTTGGTGACCACATTCAAGCACTTAGAGGGTGACACTTTTGGACAGAGCATACGTGTTGAATGCTGTGTTCAGTCCCCCGTACTTGGCTCCATGTTTCTCTTGCATTTGGGTGTTCTTGAGTTATCTCCTTTATCATAAATAGGTAAACCTGCTACATACCCTAATTAATAATGAAACAGTCCTCCGGCAAATCCTTTTGAGTAATACATCTTCTGTCTACTCCCAGGAGGAACATTTTGGGAGGGTCCTTCTGAACTGCGTCCACCCCAAGTTTATAGTCAAAATCCACAGCAGCTTCTGGGCTTCCAATTCTATAGAACAATTATAGAATTTCAGCATGATTACAGTAATTTCAGTATAAAAAATGTAAATGTGGTCTTTGGAATGTTAAAAAATACTCTGATTAGTCAACCCTTTTTAAAAATTCTCTTCTAATTTCATATACTCCCCATCAATGAGGAGCATTTTTCACATAGGTCCGCAGTAGCAAAAGGCTGAAGACATTTTTCTATTGCTCAAATCTTTACTGACATTGGACATTTTCAGAGTTCAACCACTGCAGTATGTGCATATTGTTATCTTTATGCCACTTAATATAATCAAGTTTATGGTTTAATTTTACATATGGATAGCTTCTCAGTAAAAACAAAACAACATATGACTTGAACATACGATTACTATTGCTGAGATAGTCTAAAGTAGTGTCTCTTGTGGTAACTACCAAGCTGAATATTTTAAGATTTTATTTTAAATTGATTTGTTTTGATATGTCTTTGTGGGAAAAATAATCTTTTTTTCCTATCATTTTCCTCAAGGATTATAAGTAGTGCTGTTAACTATGTGGAACCTAACCTCAGTAGATTAATCTAGTGCAATAAAAGCATCTGTGCCAAATAAAGAATTGTACTTTTGATAAATAGACTATTACTGAAGTACTAATCTCACTGATTGAAATGGTCTAATGAGAAGGTCAGAGAGAGATATCCTACATAGTATTGCGGCTACTGAGTTGTTTTCTATCAGTGGGTATTATCTGTAAAATCTTACAGGTATAATGAAAATGTGAAAAATAAAAGCACATGAAATCAAAAGCAAAGCTGAATAATTTAAATACTCACGTATAAACTTTCCAGTGATAATTAAAAAAGAAAATTGACTGAAGTAATAAGACTACCTGGGATGATTAATTGTGTTAATCAGGGGAGATGTTCATTGTTTTAAACGTTAAAATTTTTTTTTCATGGCAGATACTAAAAATAAAGCTTTGAAGACCTAAATAATAACTTTTAAATACAAGATTTTTCAGAAAAAGCTGTACATAGTGTTCAGCTATAATTACAAATGTAAATTTTTGAATGAATGTAAAAAATAATCAAAATCTTCCAACAAATTTATAATACACTATGAAACACCATGGTATACTTGTTAGGAAGCAATGTTTTTCTCATTCAATCATAAAGAAAGAAAGAGACAGAAAAAGAGAGGTGGAAGGAAGGAAGGAAGGAAGGAAGGAAGGAAGGGAAGAAGGAGAGAGGAAGAAGGGTAGGAAGGGAAGAAGAAAGATCCATTAATATGTTTTAATGTTATAGAATCTTAACTTTAAATTAAATAAAGTAAGATTAAGATATAAAGACATCACCAGAATTAAAAATTCAGAGAGCTTTAAATTCCACTTTGACTATGGAATTTTAATTCTTCTAGTTAATAAACAACAAATATATTTCCTTACAGCATTTCTTTACATAAAGCCTAGACAGTGTATTTTCTGAAATAAACTTACCACATTCTCAAGAAGTTAAATTTCACCTTATTAACTATAAAATTTATGTAGCACTTCATTATATATATATATATGTACATATGTACACATACACTTACATACATATACACATATATATACATGCACACGCATACACACACACACATACATACACACATACTTTTTAAGTGATCTCTGAGCCCTCATGGGACTTGAACTCATGACCTCAAGATCAAGAGTCACATGCTCTACCGACTGAGCCAGCCAGGCACCCCTAGGTAGCACTTCTTATATTAAAAATGTGTTTTACAATTGGTACCCTTTGTTTTTTCTATTTTCTTTCTTTTTTCTTTTTTTTTTTTTTTTTGGTATTCTATACAAATCTTTTTAGTCTACCCATGATTATGAATTGCATATACTATTTACACATTAACATAGATTCTTAGGGCAAAACAAATATAATTTGAGTTGTAGGTTAATTCAAATGCTAAAACAGGTGTCATAATGACAGAAATCCCTGCAGCTCCCAACCTGCATAAATCAATCAATCAGAAATATTGATTCATTTATCCTGACCTGATTTAAGCCCTTCATATTCTGACCCTGTTAAATTTCAATTTTTTTTTCACAAATGCAGCATTTTCAAGTTTTTGGCCAGGTTGGCCATCTTTTAATGCAAACTGGCTCCATGCTTTTAACTTCATTGTCTTTTCTCTTGTCCCTTCCATCTTCCATTAACCAAACCTATTTATTCTGCTCCCTTAAACAGCTACACCATTTACTGTCTGTGCCACAACTCTGATGTATAACTTATGAATTATATACAACATATCACTTATATGTATTGATAAGTATTTGTCAACTAAGCTTAATCTTATCAACTGATCGTACCTTCCTGAGGGTGTGGCTTATGTAATATTTATTCTTATTACTTCGCAGAAACTAGCAAGAGAGTTCCATGTTTTACATGAGTTGTTTTACATGATATCTTTTTTCACTGTTTCACCGAATGGAAATGCTTGTAAATGTATTAACTCGTAAAACGTTTCTTTTTAAGCACTAAGTGTTTATGCCATTACAGGTTGGTCAATTTCTGCCCCACCTTTTCCTTAGTGTCTCATCTTGGCACTTTAAACAACGTTAAGAAGGGATGGCATTGGGGCGCCTGGGTGGCGCAGTCGGTTAAGCGTCCGACTTCAGCCAGGTCACGATCTCGCGGTCTGTGAGTTCGAGCCCCGCGTCGGGCTCTGGGCTGATGGCTCAGAGCCTGGAACCTGTTTCCGATTCTGTGTCTCCCTCTCTCTCTGCCCCTCCCCCGTTCATGCTCTGTCTCTCTCTGTCCCCAAAATAAATAAACGTTGAAAAAAAAAATTAAAAAAAAAAAAAAGAAGGGATGGCATCAATATTGCCTTCTAAAATGTTCAGGGGAATGCTCGTAGCTCTGAGTGTGGAGGAAAATTTACTTCTTTATGAGTATTGTCTGGACAATTGAACCAACTTGCTCTGGTAAATATGACATCAAAAATATTTACAATTAGATAGCTGCTTTCCATGGCATATATGCACTCAAAATGTATCCCACAAATATCTGTTGAGTGCTTATTAGGTGTTTTGGTGTTAGATGAGTAAAATAGACAAAGTCTGTGCTGTCATGACTACCTGAGTGGCTTGACCCAAATAGAGAGTGAAAAGTGGCAAGAACTGAGCTAAGAAAATGTCTTCTGGTCAAATCAGGAGGGTTTGGTTGAATTGGCCAAGAGGTTTCTGTTAGGTGTGTGATGGAAAGCCGTGAGAGATTTGTGTAGAGATTGTAAATGACCTGATACAGATCTGAAACATTTCATCTTGGCTGCTGCTGTTTCTCAAAGTTGAGTTCTATTATTACTTTTTAAAACTTACATATACATATATATATATGTAAGTTGTATATTACAAAATGTGTATATGTTAATTATGTATGTTATGTACAATTACACATACATGTGTGTTTATATATCAGAATTTTAACAGTGGTTGCATCTAGTGATGGAAGTGAGAGTTTTAGCCAATCTCCATGGCTATGCCATATGGGTCTTGGGGAAGCAACCACAAGCCTGATACAGGACCATGTCTTGATTTTGTCACTGTGCCTTCATGTTTCCTGCATTCTATACCCATCAAGATGATCTTTCTAAAATAAAACTTTGTTGAGGTTCCTTACTGTTTAAAACCCATCTATAGCTCTCTATTGTTGTCACGTAAAAACTTAGAAGTTTTAAGGAAACTGAAAAAGCCCTCAGCCTCATATCTCCTTTATTGTCCTCTTAGCACAATATTCAAATCAACATAATCTTCTTAATGTCACTAATATCTAAGCTCTTTCTAGCCTAGAAACTCATCTCTTTGGAGGAGTTTCTTTCCTATACCCCAGGACAAAGTACAGGTGTCAACTCCTCTGAGATCTCCCTGCTTTTTCAAGGGTTCCCTTTCAAGATGAGCCTATAGCATCCACTGCTAACCTCTGATAAGACATCTACAAGACTGTGTCATAATTGTCTCTTTGCCTATCTTTCTTCTCAGGAAATTGTAACCTCTAGTGGCATTAAAGCTATCTATATCTATATCTATATCTATATCTATATCTAATCATCTATATCTATATCTATCTATATCAAACTTATTATTTTCAGAAATTTGCAAAATTCCTGGCATATTATTTATTAACTAAATGTCCTGTGTTCATTAACCAATAAAATGAGATTGTGAGGTTCCATTTAGAAGGCACTTTTCAGTAGGGGCACAAAAGGCAGTACTTACATGTGTATTTAGGCAATACTTTTAGACCAGGCAAAAGCTAACCTGATGAATAAGAGATTTGGGGGGAAATAATTTTTAAAATAATGGTAAAAATATATTTGATGTAAAGAATTATGTATACAGATATATTTCTGAATGGACCCAGCTTTTACCCCTCCTATTACAATTCAACTTGCATATAATGCCAGATTCATTTTCCTTCTAAAGCAGGAAGTTCTTTCTCTTGATGGAAATCTTTAAGGACCCCATTTAATCTACTGCCTAATGTGCAACTATCTTATGGTTGCATTCAGTCTTCCACATTAGCTTTCTTATCTGTGACAGTATAGAAAAAGAAATTACTCTGTAGAAGTTACCATCTGAATTTCTACTTCCTAAGGGAGAAACAAAATAATTCACTTGGGCATATACTCTTTATTAAGAAAAATACCAAGGTGGGATTTTTGCTGTGAGACAGTAAATCTTCAAGGCATTGTGAGAAGGCAGAAGTGAAATAAAATGCAGTAAATTGCTTTGCATAACACAGTAAGATGATATTTTAGCTTATTCAGGCAAGTAGGAAGGAAGAGAAGATCTTGGGGTAGCAAGGGTAGGAGAATCCTAACAAGATACCAGAAACTAGTTTTTATATAACAGAGCACAGGAGAGACCAATGCATTTCTTTTATTAAAAATAGAACCTCCTAAATTTTAGGTAGGCACCCGGCTGCCATAGTAATAGCTACATTTCCCAACCTTTCTTACAAATAGATGTCACCAGGAGACTATTGTGGGACCAGTGGGTTTTGACCAGAAGTATTCAGGTTATGGTTTGTCTATATAAAGAAGGCACTACTTGCTCTAGGCTTTTTTCTTTCCCCTTCTCATGGACTGGGAAATAATGGACACTAAAAGCCACCCTTTGAACAAATAGAACTACCACCCCAGCCCTCTTCTACTCATTTCTGTACTATTAACACGCAATTGAAATAAAGTTCTGTTTTACTTGGGCCATTGAATTCATGGTTCATTTTGTTTCAGTAGCTCTATTACTAGAAAAGATTACTGATATCTAATTTTAAGACCTTTCTTATGCTTTTCTACAATTTATTCTTCCTGTTACTCCAACACTTCAATAAAAGCCTCCTACATTTTCATTCTTATGAAAGTGATTGGCATGTGCCCCCCAAAAAGGACAATTTGGAAAAATATTCTGTAAGAGTAGAACTTGCTGAAATTAAGAAGTAGAAGCAGAAAATTAGAATCAGATGTGAGGATGAGAAGCCTAAGTTCTCTTTGAATCCCTGGAGAAATGCAGAGGAAAGAATGGGTTTTCTTTTACATTTGTTCTAGTAGTTTTATTTAAAGCCTAAAGATAAGTTATCCTGGCAGAATGGAGGGCTTGAGCTTCTCACATAAGTGACTCTTGGGTCACGTTACTTTTCTTACTTCATCTCTTACTTTTTCTCATTAATGAACCCTTTGCTCTACTGAAAATAAGTACAGTTCCCTGGCTTCAGAATAGGTCATGTACTTAAGTAGGCTATTTTCTTCAAGTTTTGCCCCTTTGTCAACACATGTCCACTTTTCTCTCCCTGCCTTTTATTACAGTTACTCTATTTTAGCTGTTTGTTCTCTAGCAAGTTAGAGGGAAGGCTTGCTTATAGATAACCCAAAATATCTAGTATATTTTAAATAAACTTAATGGTATCCTTTGTCCCTTCTTTTATGACATCTGTTATTTAGTCTTTAACTTCAGTCATATAAAACTGAGGTATTCTTGTAAGTTCACAAATACCTGGAGATTGCCCTAGGTTTTTTTAAACTCCCCCCACATAAATTTAGTAATTTCATATGTCAGCGGTATTAGAAAATGAATGACTTGGATAATGGGTGATGTACTTTGACTCTGTATACCAGATTAATTAATTATTATGAACTAATTATTAACATGGTATGTTAAGAGTAGGTTGCTAATGCAACTCTACCCCCTTATAATTTGTCACTGAAACTACTTATAATAGTCTTTATGCTTTGATTTTTTCAAGCTAATGTATATAAAGACAATTTTAGTTGAATTATACTCTTTGAATTCTCATGGGGGTCACAAAAATGAAATCAATGAAATCGTTCATTTATATGGTCAATTTCTTCTTTAGTGAAAATATTACTGATTCTGTAATGGATTCCAAAACCCAGGGCGGACAGTTTAGACACTAAGTAAATAAAATCTGTCTTATTCTTACAAAAAAAATAGACTTGAGAAGAAGGGGTGGACGTGTAAACAATACATTATAAATAAGCAATACTTAATTAGCATAAATTTTAGCAATATGAATTTTAGCAGAAAATTTATGAATACATTTATTAAAATGAAATAATTTTCCATTTGTGTGCTATTGGTAGACAATACTATCACTCGGTAATCCCTTAATTGCCCACTTCTGTTATTGATTTTTGCTGCCACAGCTTTTGAAATAATCCACCTACAGGCTGAAAATATTGGGTTAGTGTCCCAGTGACTTCCCAGGTTCTTCAGTGAGAACATAGCTCATTGAATTGCAATCTTCTGCCATGACCATATTCGGTCTTCCAAGGCTACAGCACACATGTGTGGATTTCCATGCAAAGGTATCAGAATGCCAGCTTAACCCCAAGAATGTTTTTTGCCCCAATTTAGTAATGTTCTAATATCTGTTAATCCCAATAGTCATGTCCTCCTGTCTCTAGCATTTTCTTTCCTTGAAATCTGGACTACTTTTTTACCATCCAAGGGAGGTTACCCTTAAATCTGTGATTCTATGTACCTCTTCCAATGGAGCTACCTCTAGAAACTTAAGGTGATTCTGTAACTCTTCTTTAAAGTAAAGACGGATCAGCTTCTGTCTTCCTTAACTAGGGAAAATTTTTAAAATTTAATTTTAACATCTGATGGGGTATCCCACAACTACTACCACAATTGCTATTGCAGGTTTATGGGAACTAGCAGAGGCACAAAAGAGTGGTGATCAATTTTACTTAGAAAGATGTTTTCAGAAAAGACCTCATGGAGAAGCTAAACTGAGAGTATTGGAATATGAACAAAGCATTGGAACATGAATATGCCTTAGGCAGTTTAGGCAAGGTGGTAAAGGATATTGCAGTGTGGGACCCATGAGAAAAGGCTCAGAGGTGAGACATACAATGGTACTTTATGGAAATGTGTATAATTTGGAGTTGCTGGTACTTTAAATGATAGTGTAGATCAGTATATGACAGGTCATGGCTGTAGGCAAGGTTACATCATGGACACTATAATGCTTTGCCATGTATTTTGGTCATAATCCTACAGTCAACACATATTATTTAAAGATTTTAATCAGATCTTTGCCAATTATTATATTTAAATTTGAATAGTGACTCATCAAACAGGAGTGTAGGTGATATATTGGAGAGATTTGAGATTATCAAACTCTTCTAAATAAAGGAGAATTATTATCTAAACCAAGGAGAAGAGTTTCAATTATATATGGAAGTTGTATTGACAAGTCTTGGTCAGAGTCCAGTCCTTTAAACTGCTTAAACAAAGCTGGTTAGTACAATTTTACTGATTTTAGGCTTTTTTGTTTTAATTGGACCAGATGGTAATTTCTATTTAGTATTTCAGTTTTTTTTTTTCTGTATTTGCTGATAATTTGCTTTCAGGTCCATTCCTCATCCCTTCATGTTCACTCTATTTTGTAGTGAGTTGATTCCTGAAATCTGCTTTTCCAGAGCTCTTTGTCAACAAGCTTCTATGCCATTTCCACTAATAGGAGACACTACCAGGAAAGATAGAGAAGTCTAGACTTTTCTCCCTAACTTCTCTGCTTCAGACAGCATCCCCAAGAGTGGCTGCATCTCCTCAGGTGTTCTGACTCCCAACAAAAAGCCAGTTTCTCCTGAACCCTTCCTTCTTCTAGCCAAGCAGCCACCTGGTAGTCTCAGAGCCCAGTCTCTGTAATACCAGCTCTCTTGTTCTTATAGAGTTGATTCTATAAGACTTGCTGATGATTCCTGATTTGCCTTTCAACTCATTCAAGACTCTAGGAACTTGTTCCCCATCTTAACTACCCTCTTTTTTTTTTAAGAGAGAGAGAGAGAAAGAGAGAGCATGAGCAGGGACAGACAGAGGCAGTGGGAGAGAGAGAATTCCGAACTATCAAGCCTGACCTCTGTTTTCTTCACTGAACCACTGGACACTGATTGAATTTTTTAAAAAGTATTACCAGTATTGGTGCCTAGAAGAGCTATCAGTACTCTCTCTGTGTAGAGAGGATCATGATTGAATGTGGTTTTATACTCTTCAAAGCAATTCACATTCCTTTTTTCATGTTATCCTTAAAATGATCCTGTGAGAAGAGACAGGGATCCAGAGAGTTGTGACATGTTCCTTAAGTTTTTGACAAAAAATATTTTCACCGTAAGAACAACTGTAATAACAGAAAGTTCCTGATTCAGCATCTGAAACTACACTGCGGTGACTTCTCTAGGAGTTTAATGTCTTTGACTCCTTCTAACTGAGTTGTATATGTTGCCTTGCAAATTTTTTAGAGTTACTTCTCCTCTGAAGCCATACAACAAGCAAAATATAAGCGTACATAGGTTAATATAATCGGTGCCAGTGTTGAAAGTTTTTATAGTAGACTTAGCATTTGGCTACAGATCAGTTTAATATGATCAAAATATTTCTTCCCAGAACTTAGAACTTCACGAAAAAAATCTGGTAAATTAGGAAGGGAACATTCAAATCTTCAGCTCAGGTTTAGGTTGTAAATAGTTGTGAGAAAGCTGAGATGTTCACTGTCCCCCATTGCCCACCACCGCGCTCACCATCACTATCACCATCACCACCACCATTGCTTCTGTTCTGCTTCTCAGAATCCTGGGAATCTTAGGACACTAACTATTTACAATAGGATATAAGCTTGAGTATAATTCTAAAAAATACTTCCTTAATCTGGGGCCAAAACCTCTCTAAAGCTGCCTTAGAGCATCAGGTTGGGACTACTGAATGCAGGAAGATTAAAAATTTCCCTGGGGTCACTGCACAGTCTGAAGATTTTGGAATGAATTCAGAAACAGAAGTTTCCTTTCCAAAGCTGCTCTGAGCAAGCTCCTTCAGGAGCTGCATTTGGCCTGAGGGCCAGAGAACTTCCTGTTTATGGCCAGCTGTCCAACTTGGTTTTCCCAAGGCTGACATTATTCTAATCACTATGGCTTGAGATCTCAGGGTTATCTTTAACTCTCCATCCTTCACTGTTGTCTGGTTCCAAACAAACAGCAAGTCTACCTTGTTTTCTCTAAATACTTGTGACATTTTCCCTCTTATATATCATTACCATGAATGTTTATAACTTTAAACTCTCATTTTCCTCTGGGAGTATATTATCCCCCTGATTCTTTTCTCTAACTGTTCCAATTAATCTCAAAACTCTTTTATCAGATCATTTCTCTACAGAAATTGTTTCAATGGCTCCCTAATGCCTGTAAGATAAACTCCAGGTTATGCCTTTGGGATGATTGCCATTGAAAGGTTACTAACAATTAGATTTACCCTGTTTTTGCAACATTATCTATACATACTACACATTACTTCCCTTTAAAATCCCTATTCTAGAAAGTTAATGTTTATTCAGGGACTCTTAAATTATATATGTATATGTATATGTATACACACACACACACACACACACACACACACACAGATGCTTCTATAGGTACTTCAAACAATTTTATTTTTACCCTACTTTTCTTTCTTTGTTCTCCTTTTCTTAGCTCATTATTACATATATGCCAAGTTTCAATTCAAATGCCACTTCTTTGGGGTGCCTGGGTGGCTCAGTCGGTTGAACATCCGACTTCAGCTCAGGTCATGATCTCACGGTTTGTGGGTTTGAGCCCTGCATCTGGTTCTGTGCTGTCAGCTCAGAGCCTGGATCCTGTTTCAGATTCTGTGTCTCCCTCTTTCTCTGCCCCTCCTCTGCTCACGCTCTGTCTCTCTCTGTCTCAAAAATAAATAAACATGAAAAAAAATTCAAATGCCACTTCTTTTAAAATTATTTCCTGATTATTCATATTTAATTTATGGTTCTTCTTATTATTCAATTTTAATATTATACCTCGTGTGTGTGTGTGATATAATCCTAAAAAATACTTTCTTAATCTGGGGCTAAAACTTCTATAAAGCTGCCTTAGTGCATCGGGTTGGGACTACTGAACAGAATATTAGAATCAGAATATTTATGTCCTGATGTCCCATCTCATTTAAATTATAAGCATATTAGAAATAGGAACCAATAACGTAGACTTCTTTGTGTACTAACATCACTTAACCTGATACTTTGAATTCCTTAATATAATAGGAATCAAGGTAATATTTGTTTATTCTTAGTAGGCTGCTCTGATTCTAACCTCCCTTAACATTCAAACCCAGGCTAACCTGGAGGATAAGCGGGCATGAAGCTTTTGTTGTCATAGTTGGAAATGAAGCAGATGTTTTATTCAGCATTAGTATTTTTGCATTTGTTTATTGATTTTGATGTCCATGACATCTTTGAACATTTTGAGAGTTTTTCAGCTCCCTGAATGTTTGCCGTATTTTTGAAATGCTACCAAACCTTCAGTGCATGCATCCTTCAATTGGAATGTATAAATGTTTTTTTTCTTAACCTTCTCTCTGTCATTTCAAATCCCAGATTTTTGTGTACAATTTAAATGGAGTAATCTGATAAATGGCTTATTATGATTTATTATTGGATAAACTACATAGCAAAAGCTATGTATATCCATTTATTTCTAATAACAGATTGGTACTTAAAAGAGCCAAAATCCCAGTAAATGCAAACAAAGACAACTCCAAAGATTTGTTTTGTACCATTTATTTTCAATGTGCTTTAATTGCACTGGAACTTTAATTGAGCTGTAATTGCATTTTATTGCACGCATTTGTATGAATTAAAAAATACTTAAAGCTGAAATGTGGGGATGAAAGAATTTCATGCATATAGTGGAACAGTTACCATAAAGAAAAGTTTTATCATCTTTTATAGTATCACTATCAGGCCCTTTATAAGTTAAGCTTTCAATCCAATCACATTTTATTCATCTGTGCTTTTATTTTTCTGAATATCCTCATTTTTTTAACCCCCTAGACCTCTTTATTTATTCTCAGCTCCTCTCTGCCCTGAAAGTTTGAACATTTGTGGGTTTCCTTGTCCTTTGGCTTTATGTTGGATTCAGCCAATGGGAGGCAGTTAGAGCAGACGAAAGCTATGAGAAAAGACTGGTCTGGGTATTTATACTTACTATTCTGGCAGTGTTTCCCTTCCTCTCTGCCTACAGCTCCTCTTGGCTGTCCCTCTTCCACACATCTAGCTCTGGCTAGGCTCTCAGAAACACTGCACCTTCTCTGTTCCTTTCACTCAGCGTGGTCCTAGCTTCCTGCTGTTGCTAATTCCTGGGTGTTTCTCTATTTCTTCTTGGTGTCCTTAACTTCACCTTCACCTCTGTGTAGAGTTTGTGAAACTCACTTCATTTAAACACTTTGAAGACCATCTGTTTCCTGCTGGGAACTTTAAATGATACATCATCCATACAAATTTATAAATCAGCTTCTTTTACTGTGTTTTTAATATACGAGACATAAATGGTATTCAGCTAGGAAAAAAACCTGTCTACTAAATACAGCATGTGAGATTAGTTTCCAGACTAAACCCTGACCTTTCTGTTCATTAAGCACCAACTAAAGTGTAACTAGGTATTAGTTTGTAAAAGAGTTGGGTTCAAATCCTCACTATTGCTTAGGTTGGATTAAGGACTCTTCTATTATTAATTTATGTCAATGTGTATTGATTAAGTTGGGCTAGTATGCCAATTCTGTTTTAACCTTAAAACAAACTACCACCCAAGTTAGATATTGCTCATATGCCTAAGTCAGAGTAGGTGCTACCACTGAGATACGGCTAATTGAATCTATATTTGGGCTAGACAGCCCTGAAATCCTTTGACGTCTGACACTGGCTTTTCAGTTTAAATATTTTCATTTCCATAACTGTCGAATTTTGCTAAGATGTAACTAAGATTTACTTCAGAATATCATTTATTCCTTGGGGTGCCTGGGTGGCTCAGTGGGTTGAGCATCTGACTTTGGCTCAGGTCATGATCTCGCGGTTTGTGAGTTCAAGCCCTGCATCGGGCTCAGTGCTGATAACTCAGAGCCTGGAACCTGTTTCTGATTCTGTGTCCCATCCGCTCTCTGCCCATCCCCCACTTGTGCTCTGTCTCTCAAAAATAAATAAATAAATGTAAAAAAATTAAAAAAAAGAATATCATTTATTCCTTGTGTCTTTTTTGTTTTTTCAAAATATCACCCAGTTTTTTTACCTTGTCATGAATGTACTCCAAGTCCAGATTTTTTAAGGTCTCACAATTATTCTTGTTTGTTCCTGGGCCATCAGCTACTCTCCATAAGTTTTTAGCAGATGTAGCATTATTTTCCCAGGTTCAATATTTGCAAAGCAATAAGCAGTTTATTGGCCATTTCTAACAAGAAACAATTCCTGAAATTTTTATACATTTTGTTTACCGAGTTAGCTGAGATCTGTTCAGTATGCACAGCCATTGATGTTTTCACAGCCAGGCACGGATAGCAACGGTTGGAGAGAGTCTGACAAAACAGGTTATGTTACAGCTTAAGAGACGAGACTTAAAATTGAGACAGCAAATGACCTTTATTTAATATTGAAGTATTTAATTTATATTTTTGTCTGCACTCATTTTAACCTATGACCTGTAATAATAATGACTAATGCTTTACTTAGGGCTTAGTTTATGCCAGGCACTGTATTAAGTGTTGTTTACAACACCCTGTTTAAACCTCCTATTTTACGCTATTACTAATAAAATCTCCAATAATAGAAAAAGGAATCAAGGATTAGAGTAGTTCAGTAACATGTCCATAGTCATACAGCTGGTATGTGGTGGGAAATATTTCAAATGAAGTATGTTTTAATCCAACCTCATGGGCTCTCATAATACTTATTGGGACCTTTCCATAATACTGGTAAGTGGAGTTATAACATAGCCATATGTGTATTAATGTAATAACTTGGAGTATATTTCATAAGAATGAATGTACTTAGGCAGGTATTAAATATATCAGACATAATTTTTTAACTTTTTATCTGACAAATAGGAATAAGGAGGAATAAGAGAAGATTTTAATTAAAAATAGTATTCTTCCTATTTGTGTCAATTTTTTATTACTACTCAAATATTATTTTTCAAATTGGAATAGAGGTCATAGCATTTTCTATTTCTATAGAATTGCAAGTTGCTTCCTCATTTTTCCTCTTCTAGTTGTTTCACTTCTGGAACAAAGGTCTTTTGCAATATCAAGATCATCTTATATTCATTAGAAAAAAACATATGTGATATTGTAAATGTCATTTATGTCAGCAGCAAGTTCTTTTTTTTCTATTCGCACTTATGCGGGGCTTTAATTTATCATGTCATCTACCATCTGGTTTTCAGCAGAGATTTTTATTACATTTTAATAAAAAGCATATTGAAGAAAATAATTTTTGTTGCTAAGAAAAGTATACAGGATTTACATTTTTTCCCTGGTAACTTTTCATTCACAATTATTTATCATTTAAATTTTTGGTTAATTTATCTTATATGCACATGAAAAAAACCCATACGAAAGTCTTCTAAGTAAATTTAGGGTCATATTATATATAAATTATCATATTAGATATAATACCTGTTAGAAAAAAGGTGTTTTTACAATTTCAAAGCTATTTAATTTTTATTTCTATAAATCTTAAAGTAATTAAATGTGTTTAGAGAGAAATAGAGGTGGTGAGTATGTCTTAAGGTATTTTCTTTAAAGCTTTCATAATTATTTTCAATTTTTTTATATTTCAAAACATAATGCTCCTCAAAGAGAAGACCCTTTCCAAATCTATTAGTCATTGTTCCCTTATTGAGAGTAATCAATATTGACTCATCCCTAAGGAATCAGGATTAGATCATCTCTTTGACACTGGAATTTCCTGTAAACAATACCTCCACTGTGGATAATCTATGGATGGATTCATGAGTGAAGTTGGAGTTTAGTCACCCAAGGCCAGCCATATTTTATTTTAATGCATCTTCCTCTATAAAATGCTATAGATTTATGAAAATGCATTGTTCCAGCAGGATCTTCTCCTACTTAGAAAAATATTCAGCGTGGTATTTTTGGGCCATTGTGCAATGCCATCTTTTCTACAAAAGTGACATGTCTGGTCTCTCTATATTCTTCACTTCAGACTCTTTCAACTCTGATGTCAAAACAATTATCTGATTAAGGGAAAACACAAAGGAAATATGAGCAACACTCATAGGCTGTCCTGGCTTTATTTATTTATTTTAAAAAGGTAAAGAAGCAAAAAGAAAGCTAAATCTCTGCAACTTCTGACACATTTTTCTTACACTTCTCATTTGCTTTCAGTTCTGAAATACTGTGAGATAGTCAGAGAGACATTGGTGAACCTTTGATCTCACTGTATTTAATTAGGGAAACCAACAGGATCTTTTATGTTTAGAGGCCAGTGATGTGTAAGAAGCCATGTTTAATGTGAAGCCTGACAAATTGTGGTGAGTATTTTTGGACAGCAAACCTAGCAGCCCCTTTGTTGTCTGTGCACTGTCAGCTTTTGGCTCAAAGGGAGTGGATTAACATAAAAAGAGAATCTTCCATTCCTGGGGCATGCCTGGAAAGCATGAATCTGCTGCTTTTGATTTTTTTTTTTTCTGAGCTATGTCAGGTACAATATAAAACCATCTACAATTATAGCCTTTAGCTTTTTTTTTTTCTTATTTTTTTCTTTTTTTTTCTTTCTTTTTTTTTTAAATTGGCTTTAGATAGGTAGTTATCTACTAAGTGCCTATTTTTCTCTGGGGTAAATAATATCTATTCCCCCTGTATCTTAGAGTAGTCTTCCAAGGATTAATAAGTAAATGAATTTAAATCACTTTGTGTTTCTCAGTGATATTATCATATCATATGGTATATTAAACTTTAATATATATTATATATTATAATAATATATAATAACATAATAATATATAATATATATAATATATTATATAATAATATATAATAACATAATAACATAATTTTATATATATATATATATATATATATAATCCAAGGGGGGGAATCTAACTTTGCAGGTATGATCACAAAGTAATGAGATTGATTTTTTTTTCCAGATCAGGGAAAGACTATGTTTGTGGTATTTACTGATACGGTATCTGAAAACTGAGGCAGGACCTCTAAGTTTCAATTGCTGTCAATCACTGTGGAAACATTCAGTATCTAAACACACATAATCCCTGAAATCGGGTAGCTCTGCAGCTTCTGTCAAACTTAGCTATTAAAACCTTTGCCCTTACGCTGTGCCCTGGTGTCTAGGGTCCACTTCCATGGGTGTGTCTCCATCACATCCTGGGATGTTCTCCCACATTGTTGGCGAACACTGACAGGACCTATTGACCTCAATCCCCTGAAACATCCTGGAAATTCTTTGTTCCCTCTGCTTTGGCATCCCATCCCTTCGTAGGCACTGGTCACTCTTTTCTGACATAGTCCTTCAATGGCCACAATGCTTAAAGTTCAAATTATCTGCAATCAAGAAAAGAAATCCACTTGCAATAAAGTTAGAAACTCCACGCCAGTCTCCATTCTGGAAAACTTCACTAGTATGCAGATGGCTTTTCCAGCAATCTGGTCTCCTAGGTGCTTGGATGGCCAACTACATTTACCTATGATTTAGTTCAGCATTCTGTGCTTTGAAAGCACATTATACTTGGAGAAGCAAGGGGAAAGAAACTGAATATTGATTACATGTCTATCATGTGTTACCCCTCTTGTATTCTCCTTTTCCTGGGTTGTACAAGCCTAGTTGAAGAGAGCCAAGATATGTGGAGACTCCTCATGTTGGACTGCATTAGAATTTCATGCTATCCACATTTGGCTCAGATTTCCTTGATGTGTGTACATGCCCAGTCTTTCTCAGGAAATGCTAAACCTTTACTGCCCAGCCACTCAGCATTCTCATCCATGGTACCAAATTTTGTCAGTTATATATGTATATAATTGTATGTATATATAAAAGATAGACCATCAGAGAAGACGTTCTCTGACTCACCTTACCTCTACACTTGCCCAATCCTTGCATTCCTGAATTTAATTAGCATATTTACCTGTTTTGTTTTTCCTCTTTTTTAAATACTATATCCCAATTTATTTTTTTATGTTTATTTATCTATTTTGAGAGAGAGAGAGGGAGGGAGTACGGGGAGAGGCAGAGAGACAGGAAGAGAGAAAGGGAGAGAAAGAATCTCGAGAGAATCTCAAGCAGGCTCTGCAGTGTCCGCACAGAGGCTGACTTGGAGCTCAAACCCACGAACTGAGAGGTCATGACCTAAGCCTGAATCAAGAGTTGGATGCTCAACCGACTGAGCCACCCAGGCTCCCCTGTCCCAATTTATTTTTATATTTATTTATTTTTTATAATTTTATTGATGATACCTTTCCTCTTTTTCTCTCCTCTTGACTTTCTCTATTATATATCTTTAGCTTTCTATGTTGTCAATACTTTTTCAAATGGTTGTTTTCTATTTTCACCTTTTTGTCCAACTAGATCTTATTTGGTTCAGTTCACCATATATTTCTGAATACTCAACACATGCAAAATGACTTTATCCTAGTGTAGGATATCTAGTTAGCTTGCATTAGTTCTAAAACATCTTTATTGGATCTTGCTTACACACTAAAGAGGCCTTACAGATTTTCTTCTTTCCTACATCTCCAAATAATATTGAAATACTTGTGCTACATTCAGTTTTTCCTTTTAAAACTCTTTAGCCCATTATTCTTCGGCTTCAGACCCTTTAGCAAATGAAACTATTTTTAAAAAATTCACAGTCCCCTCCACTGATACATTTTCTTTAAGGCATCTATTTGTGCCACTGATTCCTTCCTTCTATTCCAATAATTTTCTCTGGATTTTATTAACTTCCTCATGATGCTTCAGCTGTAACCCCCAGGTATGTTATCTTAGATCATACCTCCAGTTTGGAGCATTTGCCTGTGCTCCTGATTTGCAGTGTGGCTGTTCGTTGGGCATTTTCAATGAGTCTGCTTTAATCTGCCATTCATGCTCCAACCTGAACTCATTATTTTCACAGAAATACTCCTCACTCATATTTAGCATCCACATGAATGATATTATTACTGCCTCTCTCATAGAAATCGTGTGCCCCTGGGGCACCTTGGTAGCTCAGTCGGTGAAGCGTCCGACTTCAGCTCAGGTCATGATCTCATGGTTCGTGGGTTTGAGCCCCGCATTGGGCTCTGTGCTGACAGCTCAGAGCCTGGAGCCCGCTTCAGATTCTGTGTCTCCCTCTATCTCTGCCTCTCCCCCACTTGTGCTCTGTCTCTCTCTCTCTCAAAAATAAATAAACATGGAAAAAAGAAATCATTTGCCCCTCGTGACAAATACATCCCATAGACAACAAAGGTCTGATATGGTTATACTTGCAATTATTTTAGTTAAAAAGAAATGTGTACCCTTTCCTATTACTAGATCAAAGTCATATAATTTTAGAGCTAAGAAACTTTGGGGATTTTTATTTCCCTATTCTTTATATGAGTTCAAATGAGAGCTCTGAGGCTTTGTGGAGGCAAAAAAACCCCAATCAACCAAACAAGCAAAAAACTATCTCCAAGTTAGTTAATGGCTAAGGTTGGTTTAAACGAAGTTTTCCTTACTCTTAATCTAATGAATCTAATGTTCTTTCTACTGCCATAGTTTATGAACTTGCTTCCTGTCTTCCTAAGGATACTGTAATAGATCCTCTACTTCATCCCATTATTTGATTTATTAGACATTTATTTGATGCCTTTTAAATGTCATACATTGAACAATCCTTACTGTATTGCATATAAGATAATGTTATTATCTGCTGAAGAAAAAGAATATTGGCACCACAATTTTTAAAAATAAAATTCTACTTCCTTAGAAAGGTGCTCTATGATCTGGTCCTAAGTCTTTTCAGTTTCATTTTCTGCTACTCTTACCAGGTACCTCTTACCTCCAGCCTCATTCAAACTATCTGTCCTTTCATGACACCATGTAGGATCACAGCTCAGTGTCTTTATTTGTACCCCATGTTCCCTCAGAGTCAAATGCCCTTTGTCCAATCCTGCAAAACAGTTTCCCGCTTTCCTTCAAAATGAAGTGTGAACACCAGTATAGCAAGGTGGATAAAAGATTATGCTTTGGAATCACACAGTTCTGGGTTTGAGTTCTGACCTTGATACCAGCAAGGTGACCTTAATTAGTATTGTAACAATGTTGAGAGACAGTTCAATTTTTGGTAAATGACCTTACTATCATTACTTCCTCAGAGTAGTATAAAGATTAGGCAAGAGATCGTGTGAAGATCTAGTGTTGCTGTTGCTATTAAGTGCAGTATTGTAATATAGGAAGAATAAAAGAAGGGGAGAATTAGAAGTGAAGAGGGTGTTCTTAGTGTATATGACCTCTTCTTTAGAAGTCATCTTCCCTTTTTCTTATTCCTAGTGAATTACTTTTGTAGCCTGGTAAAGAATTTCTTATACATTTTGTTTGACAGGGCATATGTGTCGCACCTATTTTATCATAAATAACTTAAATTCAGGGAGAGTATTTTATTCAAATTTGGATCTTCTTCTGTGCTTACCATGTCATCGTGTATATGGCAGGCTCTCAGAAATATTGAAATAATTAGCACTGGGTGGCACCAAGGGCTATAGGAATTCATGGGCTGTCTTAGGAAGAGCAGAATCATACCACACAGTCTGTGTATGTAGTAAGAATGCTTTTAATTCCACATCATGGCCTCTGTTGCTAGATATTAGAGGAAACTAAGCCAAGCTGACCACAGAACAAGTATTGGTTGGCACAGGCTCTTCTCTGCTTTTGATTTATGATTGTCAGGCAACACTTAGATTTTTCAGCTGAATAAAGATAAAAATATTAACTTTTGCCCGTTAAATCCACATCAAGTAATGCTTTAAGCACAAATATGGAAAATTAAAGCCCCTAGATGCATTAATTTGAGTAAATCAGATTGCTTATGCTGGAATTATCAATTATTGGTAGCTCTAGAGGCAAGCTGTGCTTACTTCATGCATATATACTTGAATTTGAGGCATATATAATACACATTTTAATATATGAAACTGACATTTGGTCTCGGAATTAATACCCGTGTGTTTTTATGTAATGAAATTGGTTGTCAGAAAATATCTTTGAGATTTAAATACAAATTCCACTTTTTATACCTTCAAAAATTATTATACTTAAAGTATTGATTGAGCGATAATTATAAACAAAATATTGTGTGGATTTTACCATGTATAATCTCTTTAGATTTAGTGTATCTTAAGGTTCCAAGTATGAAAGGCAATTATATATTCAAGAAAAATCTCTCCTAAGTAATTTTTTTCAATAGAATATTAAACCATTTATTTATTACACATGATAGACGATATACAAGTTTTTTTTTTTTCAACATTTATTTATTTTTTGGGACAAAGAGAGACAGAGCATGAACGGGGGAGGGGCAGAGAGAGAGGGAGACACAGAATTGGAAACAGGCTCCAGGCTCTGAGCCATCAGCCCAGAGCCTGACGCGGGGCTCGAACTCACGGAGCGCGAGATCGTGACCTGGCTGAAGTCGGACACTTAACCGACTGCGCCACCCAGGCGCCCCTAGACGATATACAAGTTTTAATCCCATCTGTAATTTTATCTGATACCATAATTCAATTTAGATATATTGCATAGGATGTTCCAACAATCAGATGAAGAACCAAATAAACTCCAGGACTTTGTTTGGGGACGCTTTTAATGGTAATCTCCACATCACACCACATTAACTGTCAGTTCAACTACACCAAGGTTTGTGGAGACAATGGCTTCTGTGCTCAAGCAGGTTGCAAATACATTTCGAATGGAACCTGCCATCACCCTGAAGAAATTCTAACTTCACAGCGTTGGGGTAGTTTACCAAGAGATGGCTTCAGAGTAGACTGACTTTACATAGCACATTTCTAAAAGGACATTTATTCAGTGTTAGGATCAGACTATTATATTTAGCAATCAGCAGCATGTGTGAAAACAAACAAACAAACAAACAAACACTTCAGTAAAACCCTTCCTTGGAATGACTTACACTTTCCACAGAACAGAAACTAAAATAGCCTGTTATACAATTAATTACAAATACAGTCCTTGAGTTTTTTGCCCATTCACATGAGTATTGTCTAAAACATGTCTTCCTCATAACAGCTAGGCCCTGCCACTGCTGTGCCTGTCTGAGTTCACAAATCTGCTGTAACCTGTACTTTCCCTGTTACTTCTCCAGCTCTCCTCTCCTGCTAAGCTTTGTTTTCTGCCAGTAATTTGAACCTTCTGCCACTGCCATAACTACTGCTCCTGCTGGAACCACCATAACCACTTTGGTTTCGTGGTTTGGCAAAGAATTGGTCTCCACACCAGAGGGGCCAGGTCTTCTGCCTCTAAAATTTCCTACTTTTCTGGGTCCAAAATTTGAAAATGGATGGTTGTAATTGCCAAAATTATTATAGCTTCTACCACCTCCAAAGCTGTTTCTGTCATTAACAAATCCATGATAGCCATCCCCACCCCAACCCTATCCACCACTACCTTGAATTCCACCAAAGCCATCTCACCCACTGAAGTTTCCTCCATGACCAAAGTTGTCATTCAAGTTTCCAGAACCACTTGGACCTCTTTGGCCGGATGAAACACTAGCTATCTCTTGCTTAGATAAGGGTTTCCTTACTTCACAGTGGTGGCCATTCACACTATGGTATTTTTGAATGACAACCTTGTCTGTGGACATGGTCATCAAATGTTACAAAGGCAAAGCTTCTCTTCTTGCCACTGACTCAGTCAGTCATGATTTCAATCACTTCAATTTTCCCATACTGTTCAAAATAATCTCTTACATGATGTTCTTCAGTGTCTTCTTTAATGCTATGAAGAACAATCTTTTTATTATTTTTTTTTAATGTTTATTTTTGAAAGAGAGAGAGAGAGAGAGAGAGAGAGAGAGAGAACAAGCAGGGGAAGGGCAGAGAGAGAGAGGGAGACACAGAATCTGAAGTAGGCTCCAGCTCTGAGCTGTCAGCACAGAGCCCAACACAGGGCTTGAACTCATGAACCACAAGATCATGACCTAAGCTGAAGTCGGTCACATAACCAACTGAGCCACCTAGGTTCCCCCAACATTTTTTCACAGTTAAGTGGGCACCAGGTCTTTGAGAATCTTCTCTTGAGATTATTCTCTTCTGTTTGGTTCCACAACTCTTCCATTCACCTTGTGTGGCCTTGATTTCATGGCTGTATCTACCTCCTCCACAGGTGCAAACGTGACAAACCCAAAGTCTCTGGAGCACTTGGAATTTGGATCTCTCATCCCCACATGGTCCGTAAGCATTTCCTATTGCTCAAAATGGCTCCTCACACTCTCACCAATTGTTTTCAAAGCTCAAACCTCTGATGAAGAGTTTCCACAGTTATTCAGGCTCTTTGGGAGATGCTGTCTTAGACTTAGATGATGGGAGGGGAGGCTTTAATGATACTCACACTTATTTGGTGGTGTCCTCAGGCAAAAAGGAGTAATCTAACCAATGTGTCTGCCACCTAAGTAAAATTTTGTTTTTATTTGCAAATGCGAGGCTTTGGGGGAAGCAACATATATGCTGAATCAATAGGGATCTGTATAAATTAACAACATATCTGGCAAAATTAATTTCTTCAAAATGTGATTGTATTAAATAACGATAAGAATAACAAATAGCAATATGTCACTGTCTCCAGGTGCCAATTTCAACTTTAGACTTGATAGTTTAAACTTAACATTTATTTTGTCAATGGACATGTTCAGTTTCACTGTGAAATAGTGAAATTTGATGGTAGAATACATTTATTTTTTTTATTTTAAAGTTTATTTATTTATTTTGGGGGGGTGGGGGGAAAAGGGCAGAGAGAAAATGAGGGAGAGAATCCCAAGCAGGCTCTGTGCTATGAGCACAGAGACCAATGTGGGACTTGAATTCATGAACCGTGAGATCATGACCTGAGCTGAAATCAACAGTTGGGCAATTAAATGACTGAGCCATCCAGGTGCCCCAATAGGTAGAATACATTTTAATTAATGTTTCTTACATACTTTGTTTAGAAGTGGTTAGAGTACTTATATTTTTAATTGAGTTCAAGTTACCTCAAAAATGTCCTTGATGGTAAATGATTTTTCTTCAACAGGATACAAATAGTAATTTCTTAGATTTTCATTTATTTGTTACAGTTTGCTAAGTATTTTCACATTCATTATCTCATTCTAACACTAAAACAATGCTTTGAAGGAATATTTCCTTTAATAAGTGGGGAACCTAAGGCCCCCATGGTTAATGATTTGACCAAAGCCCCGTAACTAGCAAGTAAGCCATATAATTAGCAAAACTTAGATTTGAAATATGATTTTTATAACTTAACATAACCGTTTATTCAGTCAGCCTTTCATTTGTTTGACAGTTTCTTTTTGTGAGCAAACAAACACTTTAGGCATTGGGATTATATGAAGGAAACAAAACAGATGAGGTCAATACTCTCATGGCATTTACATACAGACAAAGAAGGAAAGTTAATAAATAAATACCTTCAAAGAGAAAATAGTTCCACAAACATAACAAAACTGAGTAATAAGATAGAGGTGACATATGGGGATTTGGGTTATTTTTGGATAAAAGAGTTCCAAAAGATCTCTTTGATATGAGATGCCTTAATGGGAAAACAAACAAAAGCCATCTATAGCAAGACCTAGAAGAGAGAAGAGTTTAGTTCATTTTTTCTTAAGTATAAATGTTCTATATACTAATTACATGTTTCTCTTTTGTGAAATCTAATATGAAGTTAGATGTAATATTTGCACATACATGGTCTAAAAACTGAGCAAGAATATACAGTCTACTTCTCTATCATATGGTGCAATATGCCTAACAGATTAGAGCTTAAAATTATTCTCTCAAACTCTCTGACAGAACTTTGCTATACTTCAGACATGTTAATAAGATTAAAATAAATTCTAATGAAACAATTTAAAAAAAATGTTTAGGACTCACATTATTTGATTACAAACATAGGATTCTAACGGAATATATACAAAGACGTCTTTGTTGGTAATTTTTCCTAGTTGAATATTAGAACGGATGCCTTTAAAATGTTAAGTCACAGAATCATGGAACATAGTTTCAGAATAAATCTCAGAGGTCATCGAGTCCAAATTCCCACAAGGTGCATATATATATATATATATATATATATATATATATATATATATATGCTTTCCAATTAAATAGCTTTCCAACAAAAGACCTTGATGATTTCTCATAATCCTTAGTATGAAGCTCAAAGTCATTAATGTGACTTATAAAGCCATATACGGGAAGGGATATATAGTTAAGACTGACTATATCTGAATCCCATAGATAAGCCCCTTATATGATATCTAAGTTAGAAAGATTTATATTCTAAAACTATAGGGGATATCTGTTTTCTTTGCAATAATCACTAAACTATTAAAACACACACGCGCATTAAGTTAGTGAGAAAATGATGGCTTAACATTGAAAAAAATTAAACCACTTTTCTAAGCCTCAAATGATTCATTTGAAAAATGAAGATTCATTTTTTTCCTTCTTTAGGCAAATATTCACTTACTTATCATCTACTTTATGTCAAATATTATGACAGGATTACAGTACCACAGTGAACAACATAGGATTTTTTTCTTTTTTAATCTTACATCGTATTTACACTCTCATGAGGTAGATAGAGAATTCATATAGAAAAGAAAGGTTTACTTAAACAAGTTTTTAAGAAAGAAAAAAGTGGGTTTATGAAATAGAAACAAGCAGGCTGTTAAAGGCTGAGGTGAGAAGGAGAAGTGTAGATTGTGACGTAACTGATGTGAAGAGCAAAGGGAAGAATGTCACCAAGGAACAGAAACACCAAGAGGAAAGTCCCAATGTGGCAAAGTAAAAAAAGGGGGGGTGGTGGCTAATGATTTCTGAGAAGTAATAGAGAGGTAGGGTGTTAAGAAGCTAAAGACTAGGGGCGCCTGGGTGGCGCAGTCGGTTAAGCGTCCCACTTCAGCCAGGTCACGATCTCGCGGTCTGCGAGGTCGAGCCCCGCGTCAGGCTCTGGGCTGATGGCTCAGAGCCTGGAGCCTGTTTCCGATTCTGTGTCTCCCTCTCTCTCTGCCCCTCCCCCGTTCATGCTCTGTCTCTCTCTGTCCCAAAAATAAATAAACTTTAAAAAAAAAAAAGAAGCTAAAGACTGAAGGCTCTGTCTTCAGTCATCAAATGAGATTGGCGATGTTGTGAGGGCTCAAGTCAAGCATGGGAAGGTTTTCGGCTTAATACTAAGATAAGGTAAGGTACTAGAGGATTTTAGAAAAGGATTAGAGGACTCTATTTATAATGATGACTCAGATTGTGGGTAATTGATTAGGAAGCAAGAATGGAACTGGAAAGACCAGCTCAATAGCGACTGTGTTATTTCTGGGGATGAAAGATAGTGGGGAGGAGGGCGAAGGCAATTTATATGACATGTGGATAGGTTTGGGAAACATTTGGAGGTAGAATCAACAGAAATTGTTATGTAAGTAAGGAAAATAAATTTATCAAATATGAACCCCTGACTTCTGATTTTGGTAAATAGATGAATAGTGGTATTAATCAGAAGAAAATATATTTGCAGATCTTTGTAAACATCTATTAGGAAAGTTCTTTTAAGCTTGATAAACAGAGACAAAACTCATTTTAAAAAAAGATAAATGTAAATACATCACATAGTTTAAAAATTATACTTAAAATAACTTTTACGTTCACTAATAGTGATTTTTTAAATAAAAGGAAACACAAAATAGAAATAAATAAAAAGATCAACATTGATGTAAAATAAAGTTTAGTGTGCACTCTGGAAAGAAATGTAACATTTTAAAGAAGAATAATAAAGCAAACATTCCAGGAAAGTAGGGAGCAAAAGTCCTCATGGGCCATTTAAAAAATATAAAATATATATGTTATAAAATATTACATATATATAACAGATGTATCCTGCCTCATTGGAAATCAAAACAATGGCATTTTTACTAATTAAGTGTCAGAATAAAATAAAGAATAACATTTGAGATAATTATATGAGGGAAATAGGTATTCTAATTAACTTCAGGAGGAAGAGTGAGTTTGATGTAACCCTTAGAAAAAAATGTCAGTACACAGCAAAAGTTTTCAAAAAATGCCTTTTGGAAGTCCTGTTCTAGGACAGTAACAATAAGTATGTGTGCAAACATTATCTATACAATTGCAAGATTGTCTATAAGAATACCTCAGAAACAGCTCAATCAATGTTCAGTTATAGAAGGTTGGCCAAATAAACTAGCATAAATGCATTTTTGGAGAATACCTGTTGATATGTAATGCTATCCACAGTATATTATTATAGGTACATAAACATTTGTAAAACACTACACGCATAATATTTATGTTTCATATGTCATATGAAGTAATATATAAAGAGATGATATATATGATCTATTGATAGATAGATGATAAATAGTGTTAAAAAAAGAAGACAACTGGCTCTAAATAGAGTTGCTTAGGTTAAGCCTCACAGCACTAAGCTGAGGCAACTTATAGTTTTGGCTTTCCCAGAAATGGAATCTTAAACCAGTAAGTCAGTATTCTCTTGATCAGCACTAGTTAGGAAAATTGCCTGATACATGCCTGCCATTTGCTAAAGGAAAGTCACTTTTCAATAATCAACCTGCTCTTTTGCCTAGTATAGCTTCTTTGTTCCTATTCCCTTCTGGCTTCTTCATTTTGTACATCTCCTTAGAGCTCCTTTTTTTCTGCTAGATTGGCTCCTTCCTGATTCAAATCAATGTTTGCCCAAATAAACTCTTTAAAAACACCCGAAAAACAAAATATGCCTCTGTTTATTTTTTAATGATAGATAGATACATAGATAGATAGATAGACAGATAGATAGGCAAAGCCCAGTGAGGGAAAGAGAAATAAGTGTAGACATTACCTCAAAGACAGGTAATTTATTGCAGAAGATTGTGGATAAAGTGGTAGAAGGATAGAAGAAAAGAAGGGAGAGGGATGGAGTGGAACAGGGTGGGGCCGGGGAAAACAGACAGGAAGGAAGAGTAAGGCACAGTGATGAGAAACTGCTGATGTTCCTGTGTTGGGGTCTGCAGAGCTGTTCTACAGCTGGGCTGTTGGACATATTTTCATGGTAGGTTCTGGATCCACTGATGAGGTGCTATTTCAGCCAAAGATAGAACCATCAAAAAGGCCAGGTACATCTCCCTCCTTCTTTGCCCCCCGCAGTGTGGTGTCAGTGAACTCTGGTACTGATGGGGACCTTCACATGTCGGAACCAGAAGATGGTTGTCCTCTCTCTTCCTCTTGCTGTTTGATCTCCTGCCAGTGCTTCTTAATGTCAGGAGTAGTGGGAAGCCACCAGCCACATTCTCAGTCCTGGAAATACAGATTCCAGCGCACAAGGGCAGGTGTGGAACTAAAGGACAAGAAGTAAATAACAAACAGGAGGACAGAAGGAAGGATACAAGGTGAGGAGGAGAGATGTAGGGAGAGAAAAAGGCAGACAGGAAAGAAGGAAGGTAGAAAATAAGGGAAGGAGGGAAGACAAAGCTATAGTGTATGTATATTAAGGATACTAAATGGTTATCTTTGGATCTTCATCAAAGGGTGTCTTATATTTTTTCACAATGACAATATATTTTTGCTTTATTTAAAAAATATATATTGAATTCTAAGTAGCTTATGAAACTTTCTGTGAGGTGATGTAGTTTCCGGTTCTGGATTTACCCTAAAATCCACAATTTTAAGTACTTATCTCATACCATCCACCTCTTATTTTCTTGGTAGAGCTCATATAGATATGAAAGTCCATGTAATTTTGAATGTAACTATAATGCCATTCGGTCACCATCTGTTTTTTGAAGAGACCTTATTTTGTCAAAATTCATAGAAGTAAAGATGGGTATGTCTTCTGTGAAAGATGTTTCAGTGTTCCTGGGTAGAAAAGGTTTGTAGCAGAGCACTCACACGATATTTTTATTATAGTTAAAAAAATAGAATGGAGGCTACAGACCCACAATTTATAAATCCATAGTCAATATTAGGTCTGGATAAAACTATCATAAGAGTATTTGCTAATTTAAGTTAATGTATAGCTTATTAAATGTCTCTTTCCATGTGTATATATCCCCATAATTGTGCCCTGCTTTTCTAAATTCCTAATTATGTATTCCAAGCAAAATCAAATATTGTATTAAAAATCTATTGTTTGATTTTTAAGACAGTGTTATTTTCTACAAGAAAGCTTTTGAAGATTAAATTTTTATTTATGGCTCAAAAAGGAGCAAAAACCTCTAGATACATAAAATATTTGAGTCACTCTTCATTGCCATTACTTAAAATAATCCTATTTATTTTTATGTAGACTGCTCCAAAGATCAAGAAAACTGAAAAACAGTGTAGTCAGTTACTTGATATTAACATTCTAAAATCTCTCCTTAGTGTCTGCTGTGTAAAATAAGTTAGTAAATAATAATCTAATAAACCAAGAAGAACTTATGGTTAGTTGTTGCAGTGTATAATTGTCCTCCAAATTTTGTTTCATTTGTTTTTTCAAACAAAACAGGTGCTTTGAACACCTGTTTTTCAAGTGTTAAGCAAGCTCTTTGTGCTGTACACAGTTCTTGTGAAAGAGATTTTACTTAGTGAAATAATGTAGAAGTGATTTGTCCCAAAATAGCATTTTAATAAATTCATACCATAAACTTGGATATAGAAAACAAAGAAGTCTCCAGGACGTTTTAATTTTCTAAATTTATTCCGATGTAAAGAAGATAGATCATCATTTTATTTTAAATCTAGGATTTATAAAGATGAAAATTATTTGGGTGTATTTACTTACTGTATATTTAATGATATTTTAGTGTTTTTTCAGCTTTATTGAGGTTTAACTTACAAATACAATATATTTAAAGAGCACATATGTATACATTTGGAAAAGATTACCACAATCAGGTTAATTAACACCTCCATCACCTCACACAATTACCATTTTGTGCGTAACATCTACGCTCTTAGCAAATTTGGAGTACACAACACTGTATTTTTTTTTTTCAACGTTTATTTATTTATTTATTTTGGGACAGAGAGAGACAGAGCATGAACGGGGGAGGGGCAGAGAGAGAGAGAGACACAGAATCGGAAACAGGCTCCAGGCTCTGAGCCATCAGCCCAGAGCCTGACGCGGGGCTCGAACTCACGGAGCTCGAGATCGTGACCTGGCTGAAGTCGGATGCTTAACCGACTGCGCCACCCAGGCGCCCCAACAACGCTGTGTTAATAACTGTTGTCACCATGCTGTGTAGTAGATCCTCCCAGACCTGGTGATGAATGTTCTCATTGTACTTACCATAATGTCCTCTAGGTCTGTCCACGTAATTGAAAATGGCAGGATTTCCCTTTCTCATGGCTGAGTAGTATTTCATTATATACATAGCATACATAAATATGGCATCATCGTCTGTCTGATTTCATTGAATTATCCTTGTAAAACAGAAGCACCCAAAACAAACCTTCTGAATTCTTCATTGAGCACATTGCAGGTGCCATTTCTTTGGGGTCGGTTACTGGAAAATTACTGTGTTCCTTGGATGGTGTCATGTTTCCTCGATGTTTCATATTCCTTGAAATCTTTCATTGCTGTTTTCACATATGAAGAAGCAGGCACCTCCTCCACTTTTTACTAATTGGCTGTGGTAGAGAGAAACCTTCTTTCAGCCCTTTTAGAGATCCCGATGCTTTCCCAGAACTTGTCTATGAATACGCCTGCTCCAGACTTCTTGTTTCCTCTTGGGGGGGGGGGGGGGGCTTCTTGGAGGATTGTCCGCTTTCTCTCAATCATGCAAAGTCAGGCGCAGGCTGACAGGCCTCCCGTTCATCTTTCCTGGAGCGGTGCAGAAGGCTCTAGTTTGCGCGTTTGCTTCCACTCTTGTTTTTTGCAGAGTCCACAGCCTATCCGGGGTGCTCACTGGTTGTCAGCAGAGGCTCACAGTCGCCCCCCGGGGGCGCAATTGAGAGCCACTGTGTGAGCGTGTGTGCAGGTGAGGTGTGAGACAGTTGGGGGGGCGGTGTGCCAGGTGGGAGGATCCGCAGGGGAGGTATTCCAAGAGGCTCATTGATGGGCTTCCTGATGGTATCTGTGCAGGGATGAGAAGCGTCTGCTTCCCCTTTGAGGTCCGCTAAGAGCCCTGGCTGCTGCTGTCGCCTCCCCTCCCTGACAGACCCAGGCAGGCAGCACCGGGGCAGCATTCTGGGCGGAGAGAAAGAAGTGGGCCTCTTGGGCCGCATCTCACACAGCTGAGAAAGGCAGGTGCTCCCTGACTGGCTCTCACTTTCTCCTGAGGGAGAGACTGTAGGCCCAAAGGTCTCTTTTGGCACTGAGCTTTCCACCTTGGAGGAGGGTGTGGGTAAAGTGAAACTTCCACTTTCTGTCAGTGCAGCCAATCTTGGGTTTGTGGGGTTTTTTTTCTTTTTTCTCCTCCAAGGGTGAGCTGGGACTTCTCCGTTTGACTTCTGGACTTCCAGAAAGGCATTGTCATCGGTGAGTGTCTAAACCGGTATTTTTGTGGGGAAGATGGTGTTTGTAGAGAAGAAACCTATGCTGCTATTTTGCTGATGCCACTCCTCAGTTAACACATGGTTTGATATGACTTTCCACTAGCTCTCAGAACGGTAGAGTTTGTAATTTTAAGTAAAGCTTATCACATTTCGAGCATCATGAGAGCCGAAGCCAAGTACTCATGTTTTGTCAGCTTCAACAATCCGGGGGCCAGAGAGAAATAGAGAAGGTGCCCATGGAAGAGAAGCACATTATGGTAGGCAACAGAGACAAATCGGTGACTGTATTTCTTTGACGTATCATAAGTGGAAAGAAGTCCGTAAAGAAAAATGGAGAAATATCAAAATGAATTGAGAAAATAATATTTACCTTTTTCATTTAATTGTTTAAAAATGAATAATTCCAAAGTCACTTATTTAAAAAAAAGCCTTGATTATTGCACTTATTTTAAAAATTTTTTAAGTTTATTTTTTTATTTTGTGTGTGAGAGAGAGAGAGAGAGAGAGAGAGAGAGAGGCAGAGAGAGAGGGAAGAGAGAGAATCCCAGGCAGGCTCCTCACTGTCAGTGCAGAGCCCAACAAGGTGCTCAAACTCACGAAACCGTGAGCTCATGACCTGAGCCAAAACCAGGAGTCGGAGGCTTAACCAACCGAGCCACCCAGGTGCCCCGATTAATGCAGTTTTAAAAATAGGACACTTTTTTCAAGATTTACTCAGCCAAGTCTACTTGGTTTAATCATTATCAATTTCAGTAGTGCTGTATTATCACAGGTGAAGGTAAGGAAACAAGAAAGCTTTTTTCAACCTGTCTCCATAGCAATACCAGTTTTTAACGATAAGAGCACACCAGCTATTTTAAATTCTATTTATTTCCTAAGTACTGTACAGATAACATTTCCTCAGCATTTTCCTAGAAGTGAATAATCACTATGTGGTAAATAAATAATGCCATAAATGAAAAATAATGTTATCCTCCCTTTACAGGTAAACAAATTAAGGCTTACGGAGGTTAAATCACTTACCCAGTTTTATTCAGTTGGGAAGTGTTTTGGCCGGGCTTTGAATCCAATTACTTCCCTTTTAGAGTTGAAACTTCCACATGTTCATGGTAGCCATGATGACACATATACTTTATGCTGGCTGGGCATTTAGGATACATTTTTACCCTTTGGAATTCAATAGTTATAAAATTGGCACTCTTGTGGTAGAAATCTGATTAGGAATGCATAAAACTTGGGGACAAAATAGATACTTAGTGTCTATACTACATGGCAGATAAAAGCAGGTACAATTTTTTCTTTAGTTGCCATTATTATATTTATGTAAAATATATTTGTTTACATATGGCGGTTAATATGTAATGAAATTTGGATTAGGAGAGGGTTAATGGTGATTTTATTGTTGTTGATGCTAATTTCATCTTTCTTTCTTTCTTTTTAAAAAATGTTTACTTATTTTTAAGAGAGAGAGAGACAGAGTGAGTGAGGAAAGGGCAGAGTGAGAGAGAGACACAGAATCCGAAGCAGGCTCCAGGCTCTGAGCTGTCAGCATAGAGCCAGAGGTGGGGCTCAAACCCACGAACTGTGAGATCATGACCTAAGCCAAAGTCAGACGCTTAACTGACTGAGCCACCCAGGCACCCCATAATTTCATCTTTCTTTAATGTTAATAAAAATAACAGTAGAAGTAACAAGTGAGCTTTCATGTCCTATATTTAAAAAAACACAAGCTATCATATATGCCTCTTGGGAAAAAACACAGAGCATTTTTACTTTGTTTTAGCCAAAAAGGAAAAAAAAAATCAATCTTATAAGGTATTGCTTTTTCTATTACACCTGCACATATATGTTACTCTGGTAAACACTGCTATGTTGGATTGTGGCATATGGCAGGATGGAGGACATTTTGTTCTATTTTCACATTGTCTGGTCATATTCAAGGAAACTCAAGGCAAATCTCCCTTGAGATATTTTGTTGCTTTGTTACTGCTGTCTGCTTGAAGTTTCCATGGCCCACTGCTTGATGGTCAAAGACAATAACCCTGAGCTGGAGCCAGCGGACTTTCTTATTGCTCACATGGCCCTCTGTACAGGAAACTTCATCTTTCTCTATGTAGGTTCTTAGAACCCTACTCCCAACAATTGCAACCTGCTGACTACTGAGTGAATTTACACTGAATGCTGACATACTGGGAAATATAACTAGATCTCAGAGGCAATATCCACAGACCTATAAAGGAAACACATGAGGTTGAAATTCAAAGTGCTTGCACTCACCCACAGCACTGGGCATTTATAAGACCCATAGATCATAATGCTTAACGATACAATCTTGAGAGCTTAGTGTCAGTGTTGATAGACAAAAAAATCCATGTTGATAACTGCAGTGTGGAAATAAAGAATAAAATCTTTTGTTTATCCCCATGTCTTTTTTTGGATCATTACAATAGTTCTTTGGAGGCGCATAATATCATATTTACTCATTCCCCAAAGATATTTAAACTAAACCTTGACTTTTCTCTATATTTAGTGAGCACATAGAAGAGTAATTGAAAATGATGGACTTTATTTTCATAAAGAAAGATGCATACAGAATTATGGATTTTTCCCATGAATGTGAAATTGTTTAAGCACAAGATATACATAGCACAGTACACACTTTGTGTGTGTGTGTGTGTGTGTGTGTGTGTGTGTGTGCGTGTGAGTCATTCCCTTGCTCAAGGAAAAATTGTATCGGATTATTTAAGGTCACATGGACCAAGTCCATTACTAATAAGCTGGAAGCATTTGCCTTACTGAGAACCATTATAATGCTGTATAAGCCCAAAGATGTTTCTTAAAGGAGTCTGCAGCTCAGCATGGACACATTCAGGAACTGTCTATTACTAGAATCTGGACAAAATTAGAGTTCACACTTTTCTGTAGGGCAGTACTCATTTTTAAGGCTAACAATAAAGCAAAACTTTTAGAACATTTTTACTATGCCTGCAGACCACTCTAAGATTATTTCATAATATTTATATATTAACTGCATTGTTTTAGTTCTCTGTTTATGTGCTCTTATCTCTTTGTTTTATTTTTTATTTTTTATTTTTTTTAAATTTTTTTTTAATTTTTTTAATTTTTTTTTCAACGTTTATTTATTTTTGGGACAGAGAGAGACAGAGCATGAACGGGCGAGGGGCAGAGAGAGAGGGAGACACAGAATTGGAAACAGGCTCCAGGCTCTGAGCCATCAGCCCAGAGCCTGACGCGGGGCTCGAACTCAGGGACGGCGAGATCGTGACCTGGCTGAAGTCGGACGCTTAACCGACTGCGCCACCCAGGCGCCCCTATTTGTTTTATTTTTAAGAGCAGATCTCATCCCAACCATTTTTTTCACAATGCGTGTGGAAGAAATTTACCACAACGTGATATTTATTCTGACTCCTTTTATTTCTCTTAGGGCAGATATGATTGGCCGTGGTGAGGTCCACACATAGCTCCCTCTGTGTTTGAGGCTATTAAAATGGACATGTCCTGCTATGTTTTTAAGTAGCAACTTTCATAGCAAGTCAACACAATTTTGGACAAATTGTCTCATAGAAACTCCATAAAAATTACTAACTCGTGGAAATTTGCTTGCAGATCTTGATGTGACTTGAGATAAATAACTGACACAAATAGCTTTTTTTCCTACCATGTTTTTTTTTTCTTAAATTAGAAAGAAAGAGATTAAATGTGGGGTGAGGATTAAGGGGCTTGCAGGACTATAAAATGGTGAATGATAAAGTTTACTGTTACACTGGGTAGTATGAACTAAAGGAGCATATCAATTCAGTTGAGTTCAGTTAGTGTGTTTTGACAGATTTAATATTTCAGGTCAATATAGTGGACCGTGAGATCTAAGTATCCATCTAAAAGTTGTAAGGCAGCCAAAAGTTATATCAACTTTGGTGGTGATATTTCATTCTTATTTGAGCAGAACAATTACAGCGCTACGAAGATAAATTACTAAGTTTCTTATATTAAACTCTTCTCTGTTTGGCCATGTGGCATGTACTTTTGATTTGTGTGATACAGTTTCTTTCCTCAGGAACCCTACAAAGGGGAACCAATGAGCTTGATAGAGGGTAAAAGTAATCCAATCCAACAAATTTCACCTAGTAGTAACTGGGATGGCTTGGAATTTTTGGAGTATAGTGTTGACATGGACATCAATGAAATCAGATATACCAAAAGATGGGATAAAAGATGTAATAAAATGGAGTCCAGAAAATTTTATGTAGCTACTTTAATTAATATCCTACTAAGATGTTTCCAGTTTGTTACTTAATTTAGAGAAGTTTGTGATTGAATTTAAATTAATTGATCCAGTGTCTCCCAAGTGCTATGTATAATATCTGATGCATGAGAAAGAACAAATATTTATCTATGGCTTTATATTTGTCTTAGCATGTGTCATTGTATATTCTACAAGAGAAGAAATCGAAACTCAGAGAGTTTAAATAACTTCCCCTAGGTTGTGTTACTAATAAAACTGTTAACATGAACACCCATTCCCCTGGCTGTTTATAATTTTAAATAATGATACTAGACAATTCTAATTATATAGGTACTTTTATGTAGTGTTCTTGTGAAACAGTGGCAAGAAATATTATCTATGTTTGTTTTAGGACATGAAAAATGTTCTAATTTATTTTCCTTTAGAGGATAATGTAATATTAGGATTTTTTGAAAGATTCTGTGGTCCAGAGATTTATAATGAAGATATATTTGCATTAATGTGGCCATCTATCAAGTAATAGTTTATGGTGATGCTTATGTTGTATGCAAGCATGGCTAACATATAACTTGTTTTTTATCATACAGCACATTGACAGAATCATCTGAAAAAATAAATTCAGAGTCTAAAAATTTGGTTAGAAGAGAGAGTACATTACAGTACATGACAGATTGGCACTTTGGTTCAAACAGGAGATTGATTGACCTATAGATTTTGCTCAAAACATTAATGTACAATGCTGCGGGCATAGAGAAGCATTAAGAAGTTATCAAGATGGATAGGTAGGGACTACTTCTTTTCCCTGGCCCTACTTTCTTCAAGATAAATGTAGTAGTGGAGAAGCACAAAGAACAATGGGTATTGAGCAGTTCTAGGGAGCTGAATTTGTCATATCTTAGCTAACAGAACATACAGGCAGACTTAAAGTCCTTCTTTGTCTTTGTACCCCAAAGTACAATCTGGGCTGAATATCCAGTAGTCCTTACTTATCCAGCACTTTCTGCTGTTTCAGTTACCCACTGTCAGTTGTGATCTGGAAGCAGATGACCCCCCCATCTGACGTATCATCAGAAAGTCAGTAGAAGCCTTACACTATGTCACTATGCCAACACCGTTCACCTCACTTCGTCTCATCATGTAGGCATTGTATCATCTCATATCATCACAAGAAGGGTGAGTACAACACAATAAGATATTCTTAGAGAAACCACATTCATATAACTTTTATGACAGTATATGTTGTAATTGTTCTATTTTATTATTAATAAAATACTTAGTGTTAATAAAATACGCAATACTAATGTTATTCTCTTACTGTGCCTAATTTAAAAATTAAACTTTATCATAAGTATGTATGTATATATAGGAAAAAAAAACATTGTTTATACAGGGCTTGGTACTGTCCATGGTTTCAGGCATCCAGTGGAGGTCTTAGAACGTATGCCCTGCAGTTAAGAGGGGAATACTGTATTATTGTTTTTCCTTATAGCATAAACAGTTTATTAGTTTTTTGAACATGGTCATCTCTTCATCACTGTTCAGTTAATACTTGGTTAATTCTCCTTTCCTTTATGACCACTTCATAAAACAAATTTGACTCTGTCAGGGAGTCAGTTCTTACTTGGGCACAAATTCAGTGGTCAGCAAATTTTACCTAGATTTAGGATTATTTTGAGAATACCTAAGTAAATACGCTATTAATATATCTATAACTATTAACTAAGTTGTCCAATTAAACATATGCATATAAGTTACTTATGTAAAAGTGCTTGAATATGAATCACTATAACTGGAGAATAGATTTGTGTCATATTTCCTCTACAAACACCTTGGTCTTTTCTATCAGTTATCCGTTGTTACAATAGTGTGGAATGTCAAAGCACTCTGAATTGAGTGGCTTAAAACAACTAATTGAAATTATTGCTCGTGAGCCCATAAATAATCTGGATTTTTCTTCTGGCTTGTTTCAGTTCATACATATATTAGCAGTTCAGCTAGGAGTTAGGTAGGTGACTGTGCTAAACTGGGTTGGACTTTCTTATCTGGCTTGGGATAAATTGGGTGTCAGCTGGTCATGTATTTTCTCAGCTTTGCTAGTCATCTCCCATCATCCAGCGAACTAGCCCAGGTGTTTTCTCAAGGTGAAACAAGAGTCCAAAGGAAAGAGTGGAATTGTGTAAGGATTCTTAATGCCTATCTGAGAAACTGTCCTGCTATCACTTATGCCCTATTCTATTGGCCACAATATTCACAAAACCAACCCAAATTCAAGGAAGCAGGAATAGACACCACCTTTTAATGGGAGAAACATCAAAGTAAAAACATAGATTCCAAGAATTAGAGGATATGGAGGACATTTTTAATCAATCTGTGGTATTGACTCTTTTCTCATTTGATGACTATTATCTTCATTTAAAAATGTGAATGAGGCAGGGGGGCACCTGGGTGGCTCAGTCGGTTGAGCATCTGAGTTTGGCTCAGGTCGTGATCTCTCTATTCATGGGTTCAAGCCTGATGCACAGTGTGTGAGTTCAAGACCTGTGACGGGCTCTCCGTAGCTCTCGAGGAACCAGCTTCAGATCCTCTGTCCCCTTCTCTCTTGGCCCCTCCCCACTCGCTCACACTCTCTCTCTATTTCAAAAATAAACATTGGGCACCTGGGTGGCTCAGTTGGTTGAGCTCCCAGCTCTTCATTTCAGCTCAGGTCAAGTCTCAAGGTTTGTGAGTTTGAGCCCTTTGTCGGGCTGTGTGCTGTCAACCCAGAGCCTGCTTGGGATTCTCTCTTTCCCCCTCTCTCTCTCAAAATGATAGATAGATAGATAGATAGATAGATAGATAGATAGATAGATAAAAGTATAAATAAACATTAATAAATGTGAATAGGGGGAATGTATCCTTGTTTTATTTCAATTCCTCCTCCACCCCAAAAATGATTTTAACATTTCACTGTTCAGGAAAATGTTTGATATAGCTTTTCTAAAAATAGCCTTTATCTCATTAAGAATTTTTTTTTTCTTTCCTTTCTGATTTGCCAAGGTTTGTTTTTGTTTGTTTTGTCATGGAACAGGTGTGGAGTTTATCAAATAAATGATTTTTTACATCTATTTTCTTAGTGTTATGCTTTTCTTTCTTCATGTTGAATTGCACTGTTAAAACTATTGAATGTTAAATCACTCTCACTCTCCACTGCAGCCAAAAATTGGCACCTTGAACAATACAAATTTATTATCTTACTATTCTATGGGTCAGAAGTCCATTACAATATTCAGCGGACTAAAGTAAAGGTGTTGGCAAGGTGGCATTCCATTCTGAATGCTTTGGAGGAGGATGTTTCCCCCATTTGAACTGTTGACAAAATTCAAGTCCTTGTAGTTGTTGAACTGAGATTCCTGTTTTCTTACGGACTGTCTAGTGGTGAATGGCTAGTCACCACTTCTTGACACGACACACATTCCTTGGTTCCTTGGATCCTTTCTTCTATTTTCAAAGCTGTCAACTGCAGGTCAAGTTCCTCTCACATCACATCTCGCCCAGCCGGGAACTGTTCTCTGCTTTAAAGGATCTATGTGATTAGCTTGACTGACATGTAGATATTCCAGGAAAATCTCTTCATCTCAAGATCCTTAACCATAGTCATATCTGCAAAGTCCCTTTTGCCATCTAAGGCAACATATTAATACTCTCCGTGATCACATCTCCTACTATGGATGCTGGTCCTCTTGCCTCTCAGTCTTATATGGACGCTTGTGATTACATTGGTCCCACTTGGATAACAGAGGCTAACCTCCTGATTCTCCAGAATCTTTCAGTTTTTCACATTGGCAAAGTCCCTCTTGCCACACACATAAGGGAACACATTCACAGGTTCTGGGCACTAGGGTGTGATTATCTTTGGGGAGTCATTATTCTGCTGACTGCATCTTTCTTCCTAGGACACTCATTTGTTCTTAATGCAATAAATTTTTAGCTAAAATATTTTGTTTGGGATTTTGCATCTGCGTTTTATGAGAGAGATTGGTGTAAATTCTCTTTTTTTGTAATGTGTCTGTCAGGTTTGTTATCAGGTTAAATTGATGTCACAAAATAAATTGGTGGAGTCTCTCTTTTTCTCTGCTCTGGAAGAGATTTTTTGTAAAATTGGTGTAATGTCTTCTGTAAATGTTTGATAGAATTGGTAAAAATTCCTATGGTAGTTTTAAAATGCGAATCTAATGTGTGAAAAAATATTCAATTTTTTAAATTTAATTTTTGTCAATTTTAATAAATTGTGCTTTTCTAGGAACTTAAAATAATTCAGATGAATTGAAATTTAATTTTTCAAGAAATTTTCTTATTTTTGTAAGAGTTTTGTTAATGTCTCCTTTATCATTCTTAATATTGTATATTTACATCTACTTTTTAAATTCAGTTTTGTGAAATGTTTTTAATTGTTTCATTCATTTATAAAACACTAACTTTTCATGTTGATCCTCTAAATTTTATATTTTCTTTTTTTTTAATTTTTTTTAACGTTTATTTATTTTTGAGACAGAGAGAGACAGAGCATGAATGGGGGAGGGTCAGAGAGAGGGAGACACAGAATGTGAAACAGGCTCCAGGCTCTGAGCTGTCAGCACAGAGCCCGACGCGGGGCTCGAACTCACGGACCGCGAGATCATGACCTGAGCCGAAGTCGGTCGCTTAACCGACTGAGCCACCCAGGAGCCCCTAGATTTTATATTTTCTATTTAATTATTTTTTACTTATATCTGTTATATTTCAACTTCTCTTGGTTTGATCTGCTATTTTTATTTTGCTTTAAAACATTCATGTCCAGATCATTGATGCTTCATAATTTTGGAGAACATTCCTTTATTTAAATCCTCTGAAATTCTTAAGACTTGCCTTCCCATGCAACATGTGGCTCATTTTACTAATTTTCCCATTCCCATTTAAAAAAATAAACTATTCAGTTTTGGGGTATAATGCTCTTCTGTAAAGACCAATTAGTGCAATTTTGCTATCCAGGCTGTTTACTTCTCTTAACTACTTGCTGATTTGGGGTATTCTCATTGTAGCATTTACTGGAAATATATTAAAACATTTTAGTTCTGATTATAGATGTTTCTGTCTAAATTTTAGCCCTGTTAATTTCCCCTTTATATGGTTTGATTTTTTCTAAATGAAACTAATTTGGTCATTCCAGAGAATTGCCACTTTTATCCTTAGCCATGGTTTTAAATAATCCTTTGCCCCCTCCCAGTTTTTATTTGGAAAGTATAAAAAGTGCAGTGATCACTCACATAAGCAATAAAAGCAATTCAGTACGTTATTTCCTGTACTAGACTCATGCTCAAAGATTAATAATGCTAAAGCAGGTTTCTAGCCAAAAAGACACTTGGACTATTTGTTTTAATTACTATTCTTCCTTTCTCTTCGAATCTCCTACAGATATTTAGCTGTTGGAAACTAAAGAGACCACAATCTGATTTTCAGGTTAAGTTCATCCAGGTGAAAGAGAGCATAAAACATCCTATATGTACACATGTTTTTGCATTCTTAAAAAAAAAACAAATTCCATCATATTGCTGAAAATCACACACTTAATCTACAGCTAAGTCCCCTTTGCATCTAATCCTTCCTGGTCGCTGATCTGATTTATATACTTCATACCATAATACACTTTTGTTCTTACTTTTTACTTTTTCAGAGAGAGGGTAGAGTGTTACACAAATATAACAAAAATTTTGTTGAAACTTGTATTTGAAAGCTAGTGGTAACTAGTAGGATTAATGTGCTAAGTGATTAAGACATTTAAATTTGAGTATTTTCTATTAAAATAAAGTGGTTTTTAGGATAATGCTGGCTGCCCTTAATTCTGCCTCTCAGAATTTAATTGAGACACATTTTCTTTGTCTCTCTCTCTCTCTCTCTCTCTTTTTATTGTTTGATTGCCTTGTACTCATTTCTTCCATCACTACCCCATACACTCTGGCCTCTGGAAATGTCCAGAGTGTTCTCTGTATCTATAAGTTTGGGTTTTGTTTTGTTTTGTTTCAGATTCCAAATATAAGAGAGATCATATTGTATTTGTCTTTCTCTGTCTGACTTATTTCACCTCACATGATGCCCTCCAGGTCCATTTATATTGTCACAAATGGAAAAGATTTCATTCTTTTTTGTGTCTGAATAATATTCCATTGTATATGTGTGTGTGTGTGCATATATCTATATTATATATATATATATATATATATATATGTATTGTTTATATATGTGTGAGAAATACACGCACACACATATTTATTTATTTTTTAATTAAAAATGTTTATTTATTTTTGAGAGAGAGAGTACATGTATGCACAAATGGGGAAGGGGCAGAGAGAGAGGGAGACAGAGGATCTGATGCAGGCTCTGAGCTTGAACTCATGAACTGTGAGATCACGACCTGAGCTGAAATTGGATGCTTAATCAACTGAGCCACTGAGGTGCCCTCACACACACATATTTAGAATTGCTTTATCCATTTATCCATCAACAGGGAGGTTGTTTCCATATCTTGGCTATTGTAAATAATACTGTAATTAACGTGGGGGTGCATATGACTTATTTGAGTTAGTTTTCATTTTCTTTGGATACCGAGAAGTGGATTTGCTGAATCATATGATAGTTTTATTTTTAATTTTTTTCTTTTTTAAGGAAACTCCCTACTGTTTTCCAGAGCAGCTGCATCCTTTTACATTCCCACCAACAGTGCACAATGGTTCCCTTTTCTCCACATCCTCCTCAAACACTTGTTATTTCTCGTGCTTTTGATAATAGCTATTCTAACATGGGTGAGGTGATATCACATCGTGGTTTTGATTTGCATTTCTCTGATGATTAGTGATGTTGAGCATCTTTCTTTTTCCTAAGATTGATTGATTGATTGATTGATTGATTTAAATTCCAGTTAGTTTTTTCACGTATCTGTTAACAATCTGTGTATCTTCTTTGGGAAAAAAAAAAGTCTATTCAGATCTCCTCATTTTTAAAACAATTAGATTGTTTGGAGCACCTGGGTGGCTCAGTCAGTTAAGTGTCCAACTTTGGCTCAGGTCATGATCTAGCAGTTCAAGAGTTCAAGCCCCACGTCAGGTTCTGTGCTGACAGCTCAGAGCCTGGAACCTGCTTCAGATTCTGTGTCTCCCTCTCTTTCTGTCCCTCCCCCACTTGCACTCTGTCTCTTTCTCTCAAAAATAAATAAACATTAAAAAAATTAAAAAAAATAGATTGTTTCTTTGCTATTGAGTTGTATGGGTTCTTTACATATTTTGTATCCATCCCCTTATCAGATATATGATTTGCAAATATTTTCTCCCATTCAGTAGGTTGTCTTTTCATTTTGTTGATGGTGTCTTTTGCTGTGCAGAAGTTTTTTAGAATGATATACTCCCACTTATTTATTTTTGCTTCATTTGCTTTTGTTTTTGGTCAAGTTCAAAAAATTCATCACCAAGACCTATGTCAGGCAATTTAGTACTTATGTTTTCTTCTAGGACACTTTTGGTTTTCAGGTCTTACATTCAGTGTTTTAATCCATTGTGAGTTAATTTTGCATGATGTAAGAAAGTAGCTAAATTTCATGGTTTTGCATATGGCTGTCCAGTTTTCCCCCACAGCATTTATTGTAGAAACTGTCCTATTCCCATTGTGTATTCTTGGTTCCTGTGTCATAAATTAATTGACTACATATGTGTGGGTTTATTTCTGAGCTTTCTATTGTGTTTCATTGTTCTATGTCTGTTTTGATGCCAGTACCACAGTTTTATTTACTATAGCTTTGTAACATAGTTTGAAATCAGGGAATGTGATGTCTCCAGCTCTGTCTCAAGATTGCCTTGGCTATTCAGGATTTTTTGTAGTTGTATAAAATTTTTGAATTATTTCTTCTATTTCTTTGAAAAATGCCATTAGTATTTTGATAATGCTTCTTAAAGTCTAATATTTTATTTAATATTACCAAAGGTATATAGGCTTACTTTGGGCTAAAGTTTGTATAGTATATCATATTAATTCTTTTATTTAAAATATTTTTCTATTCTTAGGATTAAAAAAGTGGTATTAACACTCATTAATATTTAAATTTGTGCATTTGGTCCATTAATATTTAGTATAATCATAAAGATATTTCTATTTATGTATATAATCATGTATTTGTTATCTGTTTATCCCACTGAATGGTCTTTTTTTCTTTCTTTTCTTGACATTTTGATTCTGTTTTTAGAATTTAATTCTCTTGCTTGTAGTTTGTTGCTTCTATATTCTTTTGTATTATTTTAGTTGTTTCCTTTGAGATTAGCTCTGTCCTTGACTATTCAGGTGTATTATAAATTAATAACATTATCTCTTCTTTGTGTTTCATTTAACCGCTTTTGCCTTGACTTCCTTTGTGTGGTAAAAAATTTATTGACTCTTTCATCTCATGATACATCTTAGTACCTTTTCTTTATATTTGCAGGCATATTTGACTTTTCCATTTTTCTTTCTTTTTAAATTACTTCCTATTTCTGTACTCTCATTTGCTATTACTTTCTTTCTATTGGTGGTAACACAGGTTGTTATTTAACTTATTGGCCTGAACATATCTTCATTTTATTTTCATCATCAGAGTGTTTCCACTGATTATAGCATTCTAGATTCTAGTAGTTTTAAAAATTACCTTGAAAACAAAATCATTTTGAAGATGTCATTCCTTTGTCATCTACACTTCATGTATTTTTATTTTTGATAAGTTAGTGTTCATCAGCATGATTTATTTTTGACAGTGATAATCCCTCCATACACACCACTTGCATTCTTTTAGGATTTTCCTTTGGTTTTCAGCAATTTTATTGTGATGTGCCAAAGTAAGAGCTAGTTTTATTTTTCTTTCTTTCTTTCTTTCTTTCTTTCTTTCTTTCCTTCTTTCAAGTATCCTTCTTGAAGAATTTAGCTCTTCTCGGATCTGTATCTTGATGACTTTTAAAATGTTGCTTCTATCTCATTATCTTTCACCTAATGATAGAAATAGTTATATATTGATTTTAGTATTCTTTGTCAACATTCTCATCTGATATTTTAATTTCTTGACTATAAATCAATTACCTTAAAGTTTGTGGCTCATAAACTACAATATCTGCTTCTATCTATAGGTCACTTTGTAGTGTTTGTTCCTATCGAATGTAATAAATTTTATCTTCCTGTACTTCTGAGTGTTTTTGATTAAAAGATGGATGTTATTTAATGAAACTCTAGAAGTAACATAATGCTGTGAATCCTATGATTAGGTTGTGTTTCCTCAAAAAAGAAGGTAAAGTTAAATCTCAAATGTGTTGAGATTCATGGGTATTTTTTAAATTAAGTAAGATTTTCTTGGCCTTAATTAATGTGCGTCTATGCATGAGTTCATAAGTTCTGTGAACCCAGGAATTATGTGCAGATTATTTTGTGTATATTGGCTTTTGAGTACATGGGCCCTTGGGGAAAAGTTTAGAACTTCCACCAGATGCTCTAAAGACTCATCAACAGAAAAAAGTTCAAAGATAACCTTCATGTAGGTTGATTGCCCTGTTTTACATGAGGAGGTTTTCATAGAAACCTGACTATGTAATGCAGATAATGAAAATTGGTAACTTTCTGTAGGTCTCTTCTTCCTGAATAAATTTACTTACTGTGTATGATGACTGGCCTACATGCTGATTCTTAGATATTCTTCTATACAAAAGGAAAAACAGAAAAAGGGCTAATGCTCAAGTCACAACAAATTATATAATCTGAGAGAAATGATCAGATGGACAGGGAAACTGAGGAAAGTATTACTAACATCACTTGTTTTTTCTAAAAAATCTTTTCAAGTGAAAATAATAGCACTTAACTACTCATGTCTTCACTTTTTATCTATTATTTCTTCCTTCAGGCACTAGAAAATATTCTATTTTATTTTATTTTTTAAATTCTGTCTTATTTTTAAAAAAAATTTTAGACTCATATTCTGTCATTCAAATTGTAAGTGATACATTCAAATTAATAAACTTACTAGAATCTAGTTTCATGCAAATACATCAGAATCTATATATTTCACTTTTTATCTCGTTTTCCCTTGCCTGATGCCAATGGCAAGAGCTAAAAAATAAAGCTGCTGATGTGAAACCAGTGGAAGAAAAAGGATCTCTTATGTAGTTAAATATGTTTTTGAGATAATGATAGATGAGATGCATGAAAGATGATGAAAAAATAATTGTTAAAGTAAAATTTCATGATACAAATTATTTATTTTTATAAATAATGGAGAGAAATTTAAAATTAATGTGAGGTTCAAGTACACTTTGAAGAAAGATATAAGTAATATTTACTTAAGATTGTTATATGGCATGTGTCTTACCTCACATGGTGATATCTCATATGTCTTTGAAAGCTTACATTCCTAAAGGGAGGAATATATTTACATCTATTACATTTTGTCCTGGGGCACCTGGGTGGCTCAGTCAGTTAAGTGTCCGACTTTGGCTCAGGTCATGATATCAGTTTGTGGGTTCGAGCCCTGCTTTGAGCTCTGGGCTGATGGCTCAGAGCCTGGAGCTTGCTTAGGATTCTGCGTTTCCCCCTCTCTCAGCTCCTTCCCCACTCATGCTCTGTCTCTCTCTGTCTCTCTCAAAAATAGACATTAAAAAAAAAATTAAAAATACTCTGTCCCTTTGATAGCTAATATATTCAAACTAGAGGTGGATGTTTGTATTGATGTTCTGATTCAGAATGGTAAGTATATCCACAGCTTACATGTTTTATTGACCTTTAAGAACAACAGATAAATATATTTTTTTAAATACACATTTTTAAAATGTTTTTATTTATTTTTGAGAGATAGAGAGACAGAGCATGAGCTGGGGAGGGACAGAGAGAGAGGGAGACACAGAATCTGAAATAGGCTCCAGGCTCTGAGCTGTCAGCACAGAGCCTGATGCAGGACTTGAGCTTGTGAACTGTAAGATCATGATCTGGGCTGAAGTCAGACACTCAGCCAACTGAGCCACCCAGGAGCCCCCAGGTAAACATCTTAAACCTGACAAAATAACACTTTAATTGGGCACCAAAACTTTTGCTTCAATCTATTGTTATCCTGGTTTTCCTATAATTCTTCATTTGAATACCAAGAGTACATAATTGAGGAGGAATATACATACATTTAATTTCAAAACTGATTTTTTAACTTAAAAACAATTCTTACAGAAAAATGTCTTCTTACAGACATGAAATTTTTTCTGTCAAGTAGAAATAACAACCAGAAAACAGAACTATACAATTATTCTGAAATTATAAGCTAAATATGGACTCTTTTAACGTTTCAATATTCAAACTCAAAGAGTTTCTTTGTTCTTCTCTATAACAACAGAAAATAAATACAAATATTCACTGACAATATAGTAATTTCATGTCTGTTTTTTCCTCTGTGCAACAGGGAGGTGGGACTTAGATGGAAGAAATCATTTCTTCACCCGACAAGACATAAGATCTTACTAGCTTTGTTCCATGTCTTTTATTGAGATCTACTTAGAAAGATACTTTACTGTGTGTGCTGTTAAATTCCATGTGGCTGACTAGGTAACAAATAGAAAAGACAGAAGCTGAGGGCCACAGGGGGTTGCACTTGTCAGCATGGTGATAAGCTAGTGCTTTATCATCAGAAACTAAAGAGTACTTAAATGATACTGGCTGCAGTTGTGGTCATAATTTATTGGCCTCAAGCGACTCTCTGTGTATGTGCGCTTACCTTTCCTAATCTTGGTTTCTGTTTTGCTGGAGTCTGCATTATAAAACTTCAGTGATCCCCTTGCATGTAACCTTTGTTTCTTGTAACATCAAAAGAATCAGAAAGAACCCATGGCTTAAAATATAAGAGAAAAACATATTGGGGGGAAAAGTTAGAAAGTGAGTGCAAATAAAATGCTACTAGATAGACTGTGGATAGATGAGAACCCAAATGGAAAACTGGAGGTGAGCAGGCCTGAAGCAGGACTATAGAAGTGATGTGTTCAAATAATAATTCACTCATGGGTTGTAACACGATGAGTTAAAAGGGGTCATAAGAAAATGTTTTATTTATTTGTAAAGTACATTCTCTAAAAGGAATTGATTTTGAAATCCATATCTACTAGGTGAGAAAATGCTTAAAAGCTTTAGTTAGATTGTTAAAAAACAAGGGTTTTTTTTTGTTGTTTTTTTTTAACACCCTAGGACAATAGCAAGTTGAAGGCACTGATTTTTGACAATGAGCCAAGTCCTTTTGCCCCATGTTCTGACAGTGAAGGAAGAGATTTCCGAAAAACAACAATGAAGGAAATATAATAGTAACATATTATCCTAGGCACAGAGTCTTCCTATGATCACTTTCCCTAGAGTATTTGTTCCTATCCAAAACTGAATGAGGAAACCTAAAGTATTGACTTTTTCCTCCTTCTTTTCAATTTATGCAACAAGAAAAAAAAGGTAACAATATGAAGACATAGATATATAAATCAACTTGAGTATAATAATCATTTCACTATATATATGTATATATATTAACATGATGTACACTTTAATATATAGATATATATGTATAATTTTTTATTTAAAGAAGTGTGGAAACAACTCAAATGTCCATCAACAGATAGATGGATAAACAAAATGTGATATATTAAAACAATAAAGTATTATTCAGTTCTAAAAGGAATGAGGTGTTGATATACACTTCAATGTGAATAAAAATCTTGAAAACTTTATGCTAAGTGAAAGAGGCCCCAGCAAAAAGGCCACGCATTGTATGATTCCACTTGTATGAAAATTCCAGACTAGGTAAATGAACAGAGACAGATGGCAGAGTACTGGTATTCAGAAGCTGGGGGAAGTGGGGAATGGATGAGGAATGACTGCTTAATGAGGACATTTTCTGGTTTGGGATGATGAAAATGTTTTGGCTTACATAGCAGTGATCAGGTAAAGCATAGTGAATGGAGTTGATGCCAATAAATTATAAAATTAATTATTTTTAATTAAAAAATGTATCCTATAAAACACAATTATCAAGAATGTAGAATTAGGATTGATAACCTCAGAAAGAACCTGATTAAAATATGGAGTTAATTGCAAGGCAGATTTGTATGTGTTGTTATAGAAATAGTTGTAATCACTCCCAGGATGACGTAGTCTCTGATAGAGTTTTCTTATTCTAAGAGGCAGAGACAAAGGTCGGGTTCTCCTAGAGACCAAAGATTTACAGGCTGGTGGTTATTGGAAGAGTCCTCACAAAAACAACACCTGTAAAGGGATGAGGTTAGCTAGATTGACCAGAAGGAGGAAGCAAGAGAGAGGCAAAGAGATCACACCTTTGTACTGTTTCCACTAGTCATTAGATGTGAGCCATTCCTCAGGAGGAATTGAAGTAGTTCCCTTTGACCAATGGCAATTTCTGGGGAAGATCTAGGCTGTGAGTCATGAATTAACAACAATGTCACTTCTGATAATTTTTTCTTGACTTATTTTGATTGTGTATAGATTGAGCAATATCCTTCTTAGCTGCCCATCTGAATTCTCCCTGGAGTCCCGTGCTCTATTAAGCATCTCCCTAGTTCTCTGCCAGTCAGACTCCACTAGCTTCCACTCCAAGTTTGCTATTCATTAACACAATCTACCTAGCTTTTTCCTTAATGAATCCTGCCACCTAGCCTCTATTATTTGGGACCCCATCATCACTAGTGCTAACAGAGAACCCAATTTTATAATAGGATCACTCACCAAAAATCCCAACCAACAAATACAAGCTACCACTGAGCTGCTTAAAGATTTTGATGCCCACCCCACTAGCCCATTCCTTATCACACTGGAAAATGAGATTCCTCCAGGCCCCCTCATGGAACATAGTCATCTAATGGTTATCCTGGCCTTATGTAAGCCTTGGTTGCAGACTGCCCTTAAGGAACATGGTAACCCTGGGGAAAAGCAGTATCTGGGGAAGGACTCAAATGAGGTGTCGGCAAGCAAAATTTCCAACAGGCAGCTCGGGTAATGAGTACTTAGTTCCTAAAAGTGGGGATTCAGGTGATGGAACATAGTATTCACTACATGGATTCTGTTCTTACCTCTTCAGGGACATCAGTATTATCACATCGTTGTATATGATGTGTGCATTGTGTGTGTGGTATAGTGTGTATGTGTGGGAAGGAGAACATGGAAAGGAGAAAAATGAGGGTCACTTGACCATTTTCCAGGGTGTTTTTGATGATGTGTATAGATACATTTTTTTTCAGAGCATATAACTTATGTAATATTTATTTTACCATTTATATATCTATTAAAGAACAGGCCACAAATAAATATCTGCAAAATGATTATTTGATTGTCTGAATAAATAGTAATAACATGTTGATCATTGGGTACATTATTATAAACTATTAAGAGCCTTTTTTCTCATCTACTTCCTCCCTTTTTTTTCTTTTTTTTTTACCCTTTTTTTTCTCTTCCTCTTACCCTTTTATCACCCAATATCTTTGTTTGGTTTCTTTCTCTCTTTTTTTTCTTATTTTTTTTAAATTAATTTTTTTCTTTCTCTCTTTAACATTGATCAGATATGTGGTTATTTTATGGACTTTTTTTATTATGTTTTTAATTTAGTTTTATTTGAACCTATATCTTGATGTATTCATTGAAAAATTGCATCTGATTCTGAAAAAGTTAAAAAGCATCCTGTTCAATCATGAAGGAAAAAATGTTTAACAATAACAAAATTGAAAACAATCTTTTAAAATAATTTTTTTAAATATTAAGAGTAAAAAAGTAAAAATAGTAACTTTAAACTGGGGACACCTGGTAGAAACTACCTTAACCAAGTGATAAGTTATGTTGATATCCTAAACTCCTGATATGACATGATGATAAAGGAATTTTAGGTCTCTGGTGTTCTTGAAAACCCATTAATTTCAATCTCATCATGAAAAAAAATTAGCTGATTGTAAACTGAGGGTTGTTTTAGAGACACACATGTGAAAAATGCATGACTAAGACTTTTTAAAACTGTTGAGGTCATGAAAAAATAAAAAAAGAAAACAAAAGTCTAGAAACCTTTGGAGATTGGAGACTAAAGTGCATGATGACTGAATGTAATGTGTTTTGGACTGTCTTTTGGAATGCAGAATAGAAAAGCTGGTAATATCTGAAAAAGTCCGCAGTTTGGTTAATAGTAATGCACTCTTGTTAATTTCTTAGTGTTGACAAATGTACCTTGGTTACTTAGTCCAAGAGTCAGAAAATTAGGGATGATCCAGAGGAAAGGGAGAGTGAATTGCAGGCCCAGCTACTGCTTTGTGCTAATGGAGTGAATCAGTAGATCAGCAATAAGGTGTTTGTGCCACAATATGGCTGCTACTTGCTTTGGTCATTTCCTTGCTTGGTCATTTGGTCATATTAAACTTCAGCCAGTAGACTGTTTTCTCGAATTCTAGTTTTCTCTTGGAACCTTGTTGCATATAGCAATTGTTTAGCTTCCCTAATATGTTGCAGTTGTTTCTAAATATAAGCATTTTCAAGCCTTAGTCTCAAAAAATAAGATTAGTGTAAGTCAGTTAATTACTGTAGCACATTTGTTCTTTGTTGTTTTTTTATTAGATGGAATGAAGATGTTAATAGAGCCCTTGATATTTTTACTCATCTCATTAAATATGAAATGTATATTTATAAACATAAATATCCAGCATAATGTCTTGAATATTTATGTAATGCTTTGCTGCCAAAGTCCATATACGTGTATTCATGGATTTTGAGATAATTTTCCAAAGTGATAGATTTATGCATATAACACAATGACTCTCTCTGCGTTACCAACCATTTAGTTATGAATAGCTTTCAGCAATTAAGCATGAGGAATTAACTTGCAGATGAATTTTGAACAAAAAGAGATCTTGGTAGCTCTTAAGATATATTGTGAAATGTTATGCTGGTATACCATTAAATTCATTCCAAAGGATATTTTTTAAATTGCCTGTGGAAATGTAAGAGTGCTTTCTTTCTTTCTTTTTAATCATGAAACTTGCCCAAGGTTGCCAAAAATGCAGCCATCAGCATTCTTTAGTGAAGGCAGCTTAGTACTGTCAGCCATCTTATCTCCTCTGTTGTATGGATGGTGTTTTTTTTATCAGTGAATACAAACATTAAAATGGAACCATAGGGCGCCTGGGTGGCGCAGTCGGTTGAGCGTCCGACTTCAGCCAGGTCACGATCTCGCGGTCCGTGAGTTTGAGCCCCGCGTCGGGCTCTGTGCTGACAGTTCAGAGCCTGGAGCCTGTTTCAGATTCTGTGTCTCCCTATCTCTGTGACCCTCCCCCGTTCATGCTCTGTCTCTCTCTGTCTCAAAAAAAAATAAAACGTTAAAAAAAATTTAAAAAAAAAATGGAACCATAATCCTACCTTAGATATATAGAAGGTCTCTAGCTGATTCTCTGACTTTGTAGCCTATCTGCTAAAGAAACTAGGCACACAAGCATAAGAGAACACAGTCACAAATTACATGTATTGCAAAGTAACACAATTATTGTAGATGACAAATAATGAAATGGTAAAGGAATAAAGACCAATTAAAGACCAATAGCAATTTTACAAATATCAGATGATGTGTGTGGAGCTGTATCCAAAATATCTACCTGTTATTTCTGTTACTAGATTATTTTTCCAGAAGTATACAGTTAACTCATATTACCATATGATCCTTTGCATACATTGACTTCTTAGACCATACATAAAACCTCAGGATATTTTATTTTGATCTTTATACAAAGAACACAAAGACATCATTTAATGCCTGAATGATGAAGAGAAGGATAACAACTCTAGTTATAAAATCTTGGGGCACCTGGGTGACCCAGTCGGTTAAGCATCCAACTTTGGCTCGGGTCATGATCTCACGGTTTTGTGGGTTTGAGCCCCACATCGGACTCTGTGCTGACAGCTCAGAGCCTGGAGCCTGCTTCAGATTCTGTCTCCCTTTCTCTCTGCCCCTCCCCCACTCACCCTCTGTCTCTTTCTGTCTCTCAAAAATGAATAAACATTAAAAAATATTTAAAAAATTATAAAATCTTAAAACTTGTGGTATATAAATAAGTTTATGCTTGGCTTCTAAAGCAAAGGGAACTCCATAGAAAATTTCACAAATATTCTATTGCTTTATTGCAGTAGAAAGTTATTTTTACATAGATAGTTGAACAGAAAAGAATAGACTTGAATGAAAACCTAAAATTTTTATAAAAAATATCTCATAGACAGCTTTATCCATAGGTACCTTATAATCATGGGATATTTATTAAACACAAATGATGTGTCATACCTGTTTTAAAAGCAGGGATTATAAAGATGAATAAGGAGCGTTTTCTGTCTTTTATGAACCTCTAGACTACTGGGAGAGCACATGTAAATAGCTAATTATAAACCTCATTTTAATGTTCTCTCTTAAGCTCAGCATTGGGTATGTGGTGATTCTACCATTATTAAACCACACAGATACATTGTGCACACACACACACACACACACACACAGACCCTTTTATACTATTTTATAGGTATGATATATTTCATAGTATAAACTAATATTGGAAATACAAACTCTATCAGAACATAGCCATGCTAGGTAAGGAATTCTCCAATACTTAATTAAAGAAAACCTATAAACTGAAACAAAACAACAGCTCCTACATGCTAGTGTGTTCCCAGTATACCTATGTCAGCTCAACATTACTGTACAGTAAATTATGTGCAATTAAGTGACACCCTAATTTATTACACACTTATTAATATAAGTCTTTATTGTCAAACATAGCTAGGTTTGGATTTAGTGAAGAGTACTGGCTGTATCAACTCAGATAACCATTTGAATTGATTCCCTATTCTTACTAGTAACATATCTGGGCGACAGTAAGTATTGCACTGCTCCCTCCTCCCCTGTCTCACACACCCCTGTGAGCCCACACAACTCTGACTTCAACTGCTTTTCTCAAGGGTTCCCAGCAAACCCTGTCCTCTAGTGACTAGTTTGGATGCTGCTTCCAGGGAAAAGTGTCTAGCCATTACACACTGAGTCCCAACTCCAGCTGACCACCACTGGTAACATTTTACCAGTTAGATGTTTTTCAAAACACTTAGAACATTCTAAAAATTATTTTGTCATTTGCTTACTTATCCCCTTTCTTTTCTCACTGGCCACTAGATTCCACAAGGGTGACTAACTTGCCTGTTTTGCTCATCACTGCATTACTAGTTCTGAGCCTGGTGCTTGGTACTTACAGGGCCATGAATGTTTTTTGAATGGAAGAGTAAACCTATGGAAAAAAAAACACCTAACATTAAATTTGGGATGATGGAATTCAGTAAATGTTAATTTCCTCCACATCAAATCCATTATACTCCCCAATTCCACGTTAATGTTTTTAGAATGCTATTTTTGTTACTGCAGTACTTTCTTCAAAACAGTACTTTTAGTCAGAACAAATTAAAACTATTATTCAAAGCTTACCAAAATGTAAATCTGAATTTGCTTTCTTACTTTATCTTTGGCTATGTTCCCTAAAGTTATGCTGTCTACAAAAGAACCTTTGCATTGTTTGTGTCCTTTAGTTCCTTTACCTGAAATACCTCCTGTAATTACTACATATTCCTCCTTCCAAACACAGCCTTGATTTGATCATGGAAAATTCCCCATGTGGGGATCCAGCCTAGGGAGTAAATGGTATTTGACAGTTTCTTTCTTTTTAATATTAAGCCTAGAATTTTCCCCAAAATGAACAAATAAAGAGTGAAAGTAATATTATTAATTATATGCTTAGAGAAATCTAAAGATATTAACATATCTAAAATGCAAAATCAACATTTTATATTTCCATCTGAAAATGAACTCTGATTGATTATCTGGTATCATGGTATTGGGTATATGTGTGTGTACACACACACACACACACACACACACACACACACACACATATATGTATGTATTTCCACATTCTAAACACCTTTCATTGTCCTCTGAAGCTTCCTGGACCTCTTGCTCCATAACAAATTTCTATCTACTCTGCAATCTTAAAGCACTTATTGTTTATAATTGTTTTAACAATCTTGTTTCCCTATAAACCACTTAGAAATACCTTCCTCTTTTGTAGACTCTGTATTGGGTCTTGCACATATAAATGCTCAATAATCTGGGGTTAATTGAATGATTTCCATGTCACACTGTGGAATGCCAATTCAATTTTGTTTCCTGTCTTTACAAGACAGATACTGATCCCATTAACAGAATTGCTTATATGGCAATTAGCATCATTGAGATAAATTAAATTAATGGATCAGATATCCATTTCTTTAGTCTTTAGAAAACTGGCCTTAATGATTAGAAACTTTTCACCAAATTAACATTCATCAAATTAACACTTCTCATGTTTTCATTCAGCCAAAACACACATTTATAGAAATTAAAAGATTAGATAAGTTTAAGTGATATGGAATTTTTCCCCACTATTAAGTTCATTTAAATAAAAGCTTCAATAATTTACCCAAATGAGGTTATTATAAATATTTCCTAGGGATAAAATAAGCTGCTTCTATGTTAGTATGCTATGAGTTTCATCAACTTATTTGTTCATTTTATTTGACCAGTAACCACTGAGATTAAAGTAATATAAAAATATAGATACACTTTACCACGTTTCATATTACTATTACATTTTGGTTAAAAAAAGACTAAAATAAAGAAATTTATCGGTAAATTTTGGTATGCATACAGGAAAAACCTTATCTTGAATTGTTAATGAGAATTCATAGCTTTTCTCTACCATAGAAGTCATAATGCCATGCATAAATAACTGAAGAAAACTTTTCTCTCATCAGTTTTCTAATGTTCTAAGGTAAACCTCTTTCCCTTGCCATGTAATATTTTGACCAGCTTCTCTTATATTTTAGTTAATTTTGTCAATAAGAGGAAATCTATTTTTGCCTAAAATTTAGTCATTAAAAACCTAATCCTATTCAGTTGAAGATATATATTTTATATACACCTCTACATAGATTTTTTCCCCCCCGTGATTTCAGTTCTGGCCTTAGCTCAAAAATTCATTTTGGGACAGTGAATGGGGTTGTGTTTCTTGGCTGTGTGGCCTTTCATTTTGTTTCTATTCAGGATCTTTTATGTCTTCTTCTGGGAGGATTTGGACTAGAGGATAAGAGACAAACTTTGTTTTCTATGCTTTTTCTATCGAGACTCCATTTTTAGCTCATGGGTGTGGATGACAATCACACAACTATTAGTTCTTTCATGGATTGTACTTGTTTGCAGTCACACTCACCTCTGGAGCACAGCAGTCCTCATCCCGTGCCTCCTGCCAGTGGTGATATAGGGCTCCGCTAATTTCCTGAAATCTCATTTCTTTCTGTGGCTTTCCTCAGTGTTTCATTCTATAATAGGCAACCTCTCACACAGGTGTTAACTTATTTTTCTGGTTTTATTTTCAGGGCGAGGCTGATTTCAAATAATGAATTGGGACATATTTTCTCTTTTCTATTTTCTGGGAGACTTTGTAAAAAAATTGAGATTATTTCTTGAAAGTTTGATAGAATGTACTTGGAAAAACATATTGGGTTTCTGTTTAGAAGGTAACAAATTTAAAGATATACATGTATACTTATACATTTATTTATGTACATAAATGCGCGTGTGTGTGTGTGGCTTCTATTTCTTTAATATCCATCCTTCATTATTCCCTTTGACATCATTTTGATAGTTATCTGAATTTTATTTATTTATTTATTTATTTATTTATTTATTTATTTTTTATTTTTGAGAGAGAGAGATCACAGGCAAGTGTGCATGAGTGGGGGAGGGGCAGAGGGAGAAGGAGAGAAAGCATCTTCAACAAGATGCGGGACTTGTTCCCACAACATGCATCATGAGATCATGCATGACCTGAACCTAAATCAAGAGTGGGGCACTTATCTGACCCAGGTACCCCAGATGGATATCTGAAATGCAAACCTTTGGTTATTATAGGTATATTTTATTTTCACTTTTACTTTTTGGGTTGTCTTAGTTATTATTTTTTTTTCTTGAAGACAAAACTCGTTTCCTAAAGCTTATGATTATTTTTTAGTGTATTTTTCCTGAATTAGTTTTAGGTACTTCGTTCAAAATTGTAGTATTTGTATACAAACTTCTGAAGCTTCTATTCCTTTATTTCTGAAAATATTTTCATCATGATCTCATATTTGAATTATAGTTTAGCTGGTTATAAAATTGTTATTCAAAGACCTTTTCCTTTCATATTTTGAAAATACTATTTTTTTTTCTTCTGGCAACCAGTGCTACTATGAAAATACATTATCATTCTGCTTACAATCTCTTCCTTCTCTCTGAAGTCTTTTGAAATTCTTTGTCTTTGATATGCTTAAATTTTAGTATAAATTGTGGGCTCTTTCTTCTTATTTCCCTTTGTTTTCTATGGATACTCTTAGTTTTATTTGATAATATGATGAGTTTACATCTATTTTTATTTCAAATATTTCTCCTTTTTATTTGTATTTTTCCTTATGCTTACTATTTCTGCTACATTCTCATTGCTATTGCAATTGTCCTTTTCTTCTTTCTTTGAGTTTCTCCATCTCCTTTGCCAGTGGACCAATTTATTTCTCAGATGTATTCATTCTGTAATTTATTCCACTTGCTAATCCAGCAAGTTAATAACTCAAGCACTAAGACCTATGCAAGCAGCACATGTAAAGCTGGTGTATTGGAGCAATGATCAATAACCTGCATGTGGTCCTCCAACATCCTGCCATCACACAGAAAGCACTGTTTGGACCTGTCATTTTTGTATTAGCCTTTATGTTCCAGGGGAACATTTATAAACTTTTGTTCTTGAAAGTTTTTGTTTCTCCCTTTTGTTTCTTTTTTTCTCCCCATAGGCTTCTTCATATATGTTTATTACACTTCTATCTTTGTTAGCTTCAAGTTTTTATTTAAATTTACAATTTCTGTTGCAAACTTGCTATTGTACAAAACATTCTTTTCTGAGACACCAGTAGCTTAGAAGTTTGCATAAAACCATTGGTTTTAGCTTATCGCTGAGTCAACACCTCTTGTTGCTGAGTTACAAATACCATTCAGGGATAAAATGTCTTGCCTTTCATCGTCATGTGTTATATTCTTAGTTTCAACTACTATATTCCTTGCATTGATTTTTTTCTTCTTTTTATTTCCTTAATTTTGTTTTACTTTCATTTTGCTGATATTGTCTCATAACTTTTAGTATATTGTTTTACATCCTTGATCCACCTATTCTAACATTTCTGCCTCTGATGGAATGACTTATTTTTTTTTTTTATTTGAAATAGTGAACCTCTTAGACTCACTTTATTTTGGTCATTTTATTTGGCCTATTTCCATTGAAGATATTGGCAACTGTGTCCAGTTATATATGAAGAAAGGTGCTAACATCAGACCTCTATCTGAGTCAGCTCCAGTTAACTCAAACTGAGAATGAACCCTCCATGGAAATGTACAGACTTGAGGACAGTACAGTTAATCCATTTCTAAACCAAGAAAACAATTTGTCACTTTAAGGCATTACCTTCTACCCCCAGAGAGAAGCAGACTTGAGGGGAAGGACTCCTTGGATTGTATTTTATCAGCCATAAGTGTACAGAAAACTTGTGTTTGGCAAGCAAGTTTCACAGACTGGTCAGTGTCACACATTTTTTTTCTAACTAAACAAACCAGTTTTTATTTTATCCCCAGGTATACCTACCTACCCCAGAAGTCTGATTTGCCATATGTGTGGCATCAGGCACTGAGAGTTCCAAGATAATGTAACATTAGGTACGAGAAGTGATATCATAGGATCCTTTTTTTATCTTGTTAGAGTGGTTCCTGCCCACCTCTGCCGTGAGCTAAAGCCACTCTCACTAAGGCTGAACTGTTTAAAAGACAAATAATTCTCCCCAAAGATTTCTTCTCAATTGGCGTTTCAGTCTTATTTTCTTTGGGGTTGGTCTTGGGGAAGATACTAGCAGTTTTTGTTAGATCAGCATAATGATAACTACCACTGGATCTAATATTTATTGATTTATTGAGATTTATTGAGGTTTGCTTCTAATTTTTATAAATATTTTATGTCATTGAAACTAATCTCTGTCATCATGGTTTAAAGATTGATTTATATTTTTTACTAGAATAATGCATTATGTTATTTGGAAGCAGTGTTTCTTACTTGAATTTATGGTAGTCAGTAAGGATTTGCTATTACAGATTTTATGCTGAATTTCCTTTGTACTTCCTTCTATTTTTGCTTTATAAATTTTGATGCTTTTTTAGTTGGTGAAGAAAGATTTGCAGTGCTTGTGTTCTTTGTGATATTATCTCTTATTATCATTTTAAATGTTAATCGTGAATTCGTATTTGTCTGGAAGTCACATTGTGATCAAAAGTTAACACTGATTTGGTTAATGACTTTGTTCTCATTTTATAAATATTTCAGAACTGATATTTGAGTGTGGTAAACTGTTGACTAGATTGTGTGGCATAATCTGTGTTTGATGTCTTCCCCTTGTGGTCATTTGGAAGATGTATACTATGATTTTAGTGGAGTACTTATGTATTTAGTTTCTTTATGTGTTTATTAACTTTTTTTAAAATTTATTACCTTTCAAAGTAAAAAAAATATTTTCTAGATTTCCCTAAGATAATAGTGTTGGCCTGAATTTTAATCTATTAATCTTTCTAACATGCAATACAGGTCAAAAAGGAGATAATATAAAATCATCCATAGACTATGATTCCATGTTTCTAGGAGACAGTGACAATCAGCTTCTGTTCACATGTAAATGAAGAAACACATCTGAGACTTATAAGATTGTGTACAGGGCCCACATTAGACATATATGTCACACTAAAACAGAGAAGAGAGGGTAGTACTCTAGAACCCTAAAAGTGAAAATAAAAATATCATCAATGAGAGTTTATTTTCAGAATAAGGAGCCTCTTCCATGAGTGGAAATACTGAAAGCATGTCTGTGATGTAATGATGAAAGTATTGGCTGTTGGTGATTTAACAAAGAAACTTGTAAAAGAGATGGCAGTCTTTGAATGATGCTATTTCATGGAGAAGATATTTTTGAAGGGGAGATGTCCCTTGTCCTCATGATAGAATAAGCAAGTGAATGTTGAAGGAGCATAATAAAACAAGATAGAAAAAAAAGCAGACGGTGAGAGACAAAGAAAAGCACTGTAGATTATAGGGAAATGGTTCTTTACTGCAGGAATAGGACAGTTTACCCTTAAACTGAGAAACTACACACTATTTATGATGAGAAAAAATAATTTATAAGTCAGTAGATGATTACTTGTTGCTTCTATATCATATATATGAAAAACAGCATCTTTCTGAATGAAGGAAGAAGAAAAGAATTCTAGATGAAGTCAGGAGGAAAGCAAACTCTTTCCATCCTCATTCCTATTTAACATTCCAACTTTAGTATATGTGCTGCTGAAGCAAGCACTTTAACGTTCCACAACCCATTGAAACAGGATAGAAAAATTAGAGAGATAAGAATTAACTTTATTTGCCATTGAAAAACCCAACAGTGTCAATGATACAAAGGGATAAGTTATGAGGTGATTTAGTAAGATAGCAGGATATAAAATTAACACATAAAAATCCATCATCTTAATATCTACCAGTGGTTTATGGTGGGGGGCAACTTTGCTGCTCTCTCTCAGGGGAACATTTGGACACATTTTTGAGTATCACAGGGTAGGAGTGAGGTTGAGTGTGCTACTGACATCTGGTGAATGGCATCCAGAGATGCTGTGGCTCAACATCCTACAATGCATAGGACAGACAGCTCCCACCTCCCCAACAAAGAAGTGTCCAGGCCAAAATGGCAGTATTTATGCCAAGGTCAAGAAATTTTGATATATACTAACAGTTAGATGATATAATGGAAATGAGACATTTACTACAGTAAATGAAATACAGAATGTCTAAAAATAAATAATTTAAGTATAAAAAATGTCTCATGAAAAATTTTAAATGCTCTCAAAAAATGGAATAAATTTTATCAAATGGATATACATCCAATGTTCTTGAACAAGAATGATCCTCATAAAAAATGTTACTTATCTCTGAATTACTAGGCAAATTTAATACAATTCCCATAAAGGAGTGAAGAGTTTTTTTTTTTTTTCCTGGACCTCAACAAGTTGATTAAAGAACAAACAGACAAACAAATAAAAAACAAAACTAAAAAAAAATGTAGGATATAAAAATAAACAAGAATAATTGGGAAAACTGAATAAATACAAGTGTACAGAGCATGTTGCATATGATAAAAGTGAAATTTCAAATCAACACAGGGAAGATCATATTCCTGTAGGTACACATATCCCTATTGATTAAATATATACAGGGGTCTTTGATAACATTTATATCAGGGATTATCCCTCTGCCTCTCCCCTACCACACCCCCTCCAAGTACCTTTCATTTCATGAGGAAACCACATCATTTTTCTTACTGCATTTTTCACATTCAGATTTCAATGTTTTTCTAATGGCATCATTTGACTTGGTCCTTTTCCTTTTCTTTCTCATAAACTGGTAGAAAGATATAGAGATTTTATTACACTTAGATTCAAAATTTAGGCAAAAATACTACTTCACTAATGATGGCTAAGTATTCCCTATTACATTACATTTAGAAGGAGACCAGTGGGTTAGCCTGATAATTTTACTATAAATTGTATATCACTTTTTCTTCTGATGATTTTAGTATTATTAATGATCATTACATGTATCTATTATTTATTCTAGATTTCAGCTGGTTGAGAATGTGAATATACATGATAAGACCTGTGAATATGCACCCATTGCCTCATATCTTTTACTGTGAATTAAGTTAGATATCGTTGTATATGCAAAATTTGCAGTTTTGTTAACATTAGGAGGTTTGATCTAAATACAGTGAAAGACATGCAATGCAGACCTGGAACCAACATATAGGTTGAATCCAAGTCCATCTAAGCTCAGTCTACCTTAGCTGACCCCCAACTGATGAGAGAATGAAAAATTGTTTCAAGCCACTGTGTTTTTATACAGTATTACTGAGCCAATGGCCAATAAATGAATACCATAATAATAAGGCATTCAAAAGATTCATGCGTAGTGGTGTTGACAAAAGTATCAAAAGTAGGTGAGGTAAATTCATATTTTTCTGATTAAGATAAATCTCAGGGTGCCTGGGTGGCTCAGTCAGTTAAGTGGCCCACTCTTGATTTCAGCTCAAGTCATGATCTCATGGTTTGTGAGATTGAGCCCCGCATCGAGTTCCATGCTGACAGCATTGAGCTGTCTCTCTCCATGCTCATGCTTGTGTTCTCGCTCTCTCTCTTTCTCTCTCTCTCAAAATAAATAAATAAACTTAAAACAGATACATCTCTGTCCCTCCATAATGGAAGTTCAATAAAATGTGCCTAATATCAGATCACTGGCTTGTTTCCTCAGGGAAAAATATCATATTAGAAACTCAGTTTGGGGCTCTGTTGACAGGTGGCAGCCTTGGTGAAAAAAAGTCCATATTAGGGCAAATGCCTAACTTACATCACTTTTACCATGGTCTCTTTTTTTTTTTTTTGTCATGAATTTTATGAGCAAGCACTAATGGCAGAGAAATCACATCCTTTACAGTGGTTGTCCTTTGGGAACATTCAAACAGGAAACATATATCCTTACCCTGAGGGCACATTTTCAATGTCCAGTCACATACTTCTTGCAGGATCTCTTGGCTCCAATCTTGTTCTGTGTTCCTGATGAGCCAGCCATACGATTAACTGTGTAGATCCATACTTATGGCCATCTATTCTTCCAGGAAGTGAACAAAAATATGTCCTGTGTGAAGTTCTGTCCACAGGGAATTTAATGTCTTTACCATCTTTCTGGCCTAAATCAAACTGAAATGCTGCACTTGTCCATTTCCATACATAGTATGATGGAAAAAATATCTGTAAAACATGATTTTTTTCTATTGTCAACTAGTCATAAAAAACTCTCCATGAGGGGCACTTGGGTGGCTCAGTCATTTAAGCATCTGACTCTTGATCTTGGCTCAGGTCATCATCTCACAGTTCACGGGTTCGAGCCCTGCACTGGGTTCTGCATTGACAGTGTGGAGCCTGCTTGGGATTCTCTCTCCCTCTCTTTCTGCCCCTCCCCAGCCTGCTCTGTCTCCCCCCACCCTCAAAATAAATAAATAAACTAAAAACAAAAACAAACAAACAAACAAACAAAAAACACCTCTCCATGAGATTCTAGGTATGGATTGAGAGGAGATATACTTGGTCATATTAAATTGATGCTGACCTTAGAGGAATTTAGCCATCTTGTAAGAGAATGGTCAGCAAGCAGGAGTCACACAAAATTATAGCTCCAAATTTTAGGAAAGCATATCAACCTGCTAAGTGTCTAAATGAGAAAGTGCTGGAACAGCACTAGAAGTTTTTGAAGAAAGTAATTCTGACAGCACAATCACAAATGAATCCATTGAAAAAGAATTTTGGAAGGTATTGGAATATAGTCACCTTAACTGCTTGATGGAAAAAAAGCAAGGTTTAAACAATAAACAACTACCCAAAGAGTTTGATGTGATTTTACAAAGAACTCTATGTTAAGCTCAGATTGAATTTTTTGTATAAAACCTGAAAAGAATATAATTAAAGAATCAGTCACATCCCAAATAATGAACCAGCATTTATGGGGAAAAAAGAAAACTAACAAAGGATAAGAAAAGTGATTTCAGTTATGCTCAGAGGAAGAAGAGCCAGAAAGCTGTCAACTCACTCCTTGAGAAATATGTTATAATGCTAATGATGACACTGAGGAAAAAACAATTTCCTCCACTCCTGTTGTCTCTCTTTTTTTTCTTGTTAAAGAAAAGAGTAACGCTGGAATAGAAAATTTAGCACTTGCTATTGGGAGGAATGAAATTCAAATCCAAACAAAGAGGGGGGAATTGTAATGGAGCAATTACATTATTTTTTATATTCTTCACAGTCTGAATTAAATTCTGAGGCACTAAAAGATATAGCAGTTAAAATGCAGAGTCATCACCGTTAAAAATTAGTAGAGAAGTGTAGGGAAAATGAAACAGTCAAAGGCATTTACAAGCTTTGAGGCCAAATAGAAGGCATATTCTGCAAACTAGAGATCTTGATGCCAGTTTTGAATAATTTCCAGAGTCTATTAATAAAAGAACAGTGTTGGAACACCTATAAAGGAGAGTGGTGATGATGAGGAACTAATATAAGCTCATTAAATAAGTCACACTAGGCTAGTTCAATTGTCTTTTTCGATATGGTTATGAGACTATAAGCTCAGAGAAGTTCTGCAGACAGAGTGAAAATGATTTTCAGCAAACTGACACATACTCACATGATATCCTGTTGTGTAGAATGGAGAAATGTACACAGCATGGCAAATTGGGTGAATGAGTATAACCAAAGGGCAATCAACAAAGCTTAAGTTCAGGTCATTTTGACATGTTGTATGAGTTTCTCCTAAATGTTTTATTTCCCATATCTTTATGAATTGGAGGCAAACTTTGGTAACATCCTCACTCAATTTGTTCAGACATGGACTTGAAAACAATAACCAATATTCTGGATGCAAACTCAGCTTTTAAAAATATATCGGTAGGCTAGGAAGATGAGTTAAATGTAAGCATTTACAGTTAAAAATGGATAGTGATGGGCAGACAAAAACAACAAAAGTAAAAGGAGGAGGAGAAGGAGAGAAGCACAACATAAATGATCAAGGTAGAAGCAGGTTTTAATGGCATAATGATACAAAAATAGCAAGTTTAGTTAGAAGTCGGATGAGTATAAACTAAAACTACAATCAAGACATACCATCTGAAACAAACTTTTTTAAACAAATTCACCTGAATATGGCTACCCAACAAATCATGCTTCTCAGTACTCTTGGGATCTCTCAACTAGAATAGGTGTCTCAACTTGAATTTGGGCTGGCTCTATGATTCTTTATAAATTAATAGGGGGCATCAGATATGACATTGAGATGACTGCTGAGGCTGGTCAGAAATAGCCTTGCAGGTTCTGCCTTGGTCTCTTGGAATGCTCACCCTGGACGAAGCAAACTTCCACATGAATCTGACTACCCTGGGATGAATATGCAATGAGATGTCCAAGCTAGCTACTTTGAGAAAGGGATGACCAGCTGGGCTAGGCACCAGATATATTAGTGGAGAGCCTCTAGTTGACTTCAGTCTTAGCTACCATCTGACTCCAACCGTATGTGAAATCCCAAGCAGTAACAGTCCCCATGACAAATAGTAATAAATTATTATATTTAGACAATCAATTTGAGCATGGTTTCTACAACAGCAAGAGATAACTGGAGTCACCCAAAACTTGATTTGGACTTAGACTACATTGATATAATTATATTCTTATAACAAGGATGGCACAGGGGTAGAGATGGGGAGGGATGGGTAGTGTTCTGTTTTAATTATTTTGGTCCTATAGCTCTTAGAGTAAAGTAGTTCATTTTGAGGGCTGTACTTTAAGAAGTTTACTCACAGTTGGGGCACCTGGGTGGCTCAGTCAGTTGAGTATCTGGTTCTTGATTTTGGCTCAGGTCATGATCTCCCCCTTTGCCCTGCTCATGCTCTCTCTCTTTCTCTAATAAACAAACAAACAAATAAATAATACCTTTACTCACAATTGGACTTCATCACAAGACAGAAAGAATAATAGGATGATATGAGGAACTATTTTGTGTAAAAAATGCCCAGAACTAAAGGTAGTTTTGCTTAGAAAAAGAATAAACACAGATAAAGTAAATATATATTTCTTGTTTTATCTAGGACAGTTTCAGCTTGTGCCTGTTACCTCAATACCTCACTTATTTAGCATTGAACCAATTCTTCATTACATTCAAATGAGGTGATACACCAAATTCAGTTGCTTTTTTATGTGCCAGCAGTGTACAATTAGAATGTGAAAGTTAAAAAAATAAATTTTCCATACCACCCAATAAAATTCTTTGATATAAATGTATCAAAGTATACAGAGACCATATGTAAAGAGCAATAAAAATCTGATGAAAGACATCAAAGATGATGTTAATAAATGGACATAATAAATTGAAAGGCTCAACATTGTTAAGATGTCAGTTTTTCACAACTGAATTTATAGATTCGATGCAATCCCAATCAGAATCCCAGGAAGTTATTTTTTAGGTGCTGCCAATCTGATTCTAAGTTTTATATGAAAAGACAAGTAACCTGGACTATCCGAAAAAAGTAGTAAAGAAGAACATGGAGGGCTCAATTTTCCAGACTTATTATCAAGCTGCAGTAATCAACGCACAAGAGATTGGCAAAAGAATAGATGTAGCTCAGAATTAACAGAGTAGAGAACCCAGAAGTAGACAACCATAAGGGTAGTCAAATGATCTTTGACAAAAGAGCAAAGTCAAGTCAGTGGAGAAAGGATAGATTTGTAAATGAATTGTGCTAGAATAATTGGACATTTATATTCATATTTTACGCATAAATACATAAATTCATAGATACAGATCTTACATTTTTTCTGAAAAAATTAACTCAAGGGGCACCTGAGTGGCTAAGTTGGTTGAACGTCTGATTCTTGATTTCACCTCAGGTCATGATCTCATGGTTTGTAAGATTGAGCCCCACGTTGGGGTCTGTGTGAAGCCTGCTTGAAATTCTCTCCCCCTCACCGCTACCCCTCTCACACATGCACGTGTGTGCCCTCTCTCTCAAAATAAGTAAATAGACTTAAAAATATTAACTCAAGATGGACCATACACCAAATATAAGACCCCAAACTATAAAACCTGTTGAAGAAAGCATATAAGAAAAATTAAGTGAACTTAGATTTGGTGATGAACTTCCTTCCACAAACATATAGCCATAGGTTTGTCATGAGAAAACATCAGACAAATCCCAATGGAAATATATCCTACAAAATACCTGACCAGTACTCTACAAAACTGTCAAGGTCATCCAAACAAGGAAAGTCTGAGAAAATGTAAAATAAAAGCTTTAAGAGACATGAAAACTAAATGTTATGTGGCATTTTGAATGGGATCCTGGAACAGAAAAAGAACACCAAAGAAAACCTGAGGAACTTTGAAGAAAATATGGATTTTGGTTAACTATAATGTATGAACATTTATTTACTAACCCTAACAAATATACTTTGGTAATATATGATGTTATAATAAGGGAAACTAGATAAGGCATATTTGCACCTCTCTGCACTATCCTCACAATTATTCTTAATCTAAAACTGTCCTAAAATAGTGATAAGTTTTAAAAAACTATAAAAATATAGAAGCTTTATGAGATTTATAAATATCTTGACCTACATATTAATGACCTACAACATTTATAACAATACTGATGTGGAAAATAAACAAAATATTTTGAAAGCAGTTGGTGTGTTTTCTTCTCATCATTAATCAGATTTTTAAAGTTTAAAACTTAGATAAACTACTTCTTTTTTTAAAAAGATGTTTATTTATTTTTGAGAGAGAGACAGAGTATGAGCTGGGGAGGGTCAGAGAGAGAGAAGAAGACACAGAATCTGAAGCAGGCTCCAGGCTCTGAGCTGTCAGCACAGACCCTAATGTGGGCTCAAACCTGCAAACTGAGGTGTCATGACCAGAGCCAAAGTCAGACACTGAACACACTGAGCCACCCAGGTGCCCCTAGATAAACTGCTTTTTTTTTTTTTAATTTTTTTTTTCAACGTTTATTTATTTTTGGGACAGAGAGAGACAGCGCATGAACGGGGGAGGGGCAGAGAGAGAGGGAGACACAGAATCGGAAACAGGCTCCAGGCTCTGAGCCATCAGCCCAGAGCCCGACACGGGGCTCGAACCCACGGACCGTGAGATCGTGACCTGGCTGAAGTCGGACGCTTAACCGACTGAGGCACCCAGGCGCCCGGATAAACTGCTTCTTAAATCAACCTAAGAATCTTACATTATGGGTTCTTGAGATTTTTGCATATATATGTTATATATAATATATATAATGTATGTATATAATTTATATCGATAAGCATATAAATATATAAAATATATAAATATATTTTATATCAATAAATATATATCAATATATCAATATTTTATATCAATAAATATATACTTATATACCTATATATAATATATATATTTTTTCCAAGTCACTAGGGAATTTTTAATTATGGTAGTCAAAGTATATACCTCCCAAGCTTTAGGCCTTGATGAATTTTGAGAATTGCAATTGTTCTGGAAATAAACCTTAAAATCAAAAAGACTTTGAAATGTATTTCTATGAAAACAATATATGAACTAAATGAAGAATGAGAATTAATTCTGGATTTGTATGATTGCACTTGAAAGATACTAGTTTTGATAAGTTAAACTCATTCTTTGTATCAGACTGGAATTAAATCAAGAAGATTTTCAATTTTGCCCTACTTAAGTTTTAGGGAAATATTCAAAAGAATCCTGAGTGGATATAATGTCTTTGATGAGTTTTGTGTTACAAAAATATTTGTTGAAATAATTATTTAAAGTATTTAAAAACATTTTAAATATTTTAAAGGCAAAATAAGCTCTGTGTAAAATATATAAATTATTACATATTTTAAATTACTTTTAGATCTTGAAATGAATGATAATTTATATGGCTACCTTCCTCATGAGGGCCGTAAGGATTAATTTAGATAAGTAATGTGGAGTGTTTAGAGTTTATGTGACCAAAAGGTGGGGAAAAATGGTTTGTATTACTTTAAAACAGTAAAATATGTGTCAAAAGGAAATATTTCACTCAAGGTCTTTCATGGAAAGAATAGTATAGTTACTGTAGAATGGCTAACAGATAAATACCTTTAACATCTTGAAATCTAAGTAGGAGCTCTGTGAATTTTTGAAAACGATGATTTGTGAATAAGTTGACACATTGTAATGGATCTATGTATTGGGTGTGGAAAGTAGAGCTTATTAGACTTTCCTTATGAATAAGGTTTCATTTTTATTACCATCACTGGGTGTTAAACAGTTGGAAGAATTTACCATGAGATCATTAAACTTTTCAATTCTAGTGGTTTTCACAGCAAGAGTTGGCCACGATTACAGTTACATATGTTTAAAAAATACACAGCCCACATAAATTTCTGTGAGGAAGATTCAGTTATAAGTAAAGTGAAAGAATAACAGTAATATTATGAACAATGGAGAAATTTTCTCTGTTAGTGTCTATATAAAGCTTCCAAAAGTACTGTTGTATTAATTGAACGACTTAGGAAAAATTAACTGAACCATTCAAGTGAAGTGTCACCTGACATTGCTTCATTGCTTGTTTTTAAATGTTAAACATTTCTTAATGGGTTAAATAACAATAAGCTTCAATTAGAATTAATCAAATACTTTTTTTCCCCCACATTCCTTGCACTCTTTGAGCAGTCTTGTAAACACAGGTTCTTTTCCTTTGAAAAGTAGCTGCAACTTTCTTGGTCACTTAGTGGATAGAGAGGCAACACAAAATAGAGTCTTAATGGAATAGAAAAAAGGGAAAGGTTGATAGAGACTTGTCTTCTGTTACCATTAGTTTACTACATCTCCACTTAGAGAAACAAAACTTAAAAGCAACAAATATGACAAACAGAAAGGAAAGAAGACAAAAATAGACTTAGAAATTCTAAAAGAGAGAGATTGCTGTGTCCATGGAGAATATTATCAACAATATGTAAGCTAACTGAACACTGAAAATTTCATAGAATTTTCAAATTGGGTTAGAATGATAATTAAATAGATCATTTTCAAAATAACTGAAGTAGTGAATGATAGGGGAAAAATAGAAGATAGCATGAGAGAAAAGAAGAAAAATGGAGGATTGATGCACACATAATGGCAAACATTCATTTAATATATAGACATATTCTAGTAGTCCCATACTAAAAGCAACAAAGGAAAAGGTTAGGCCGTTGTTCTTTTGGGAGGAGGACTTGGGGTAAGTATGCAGAGAAAATAAAAGAGCAAAACAACTCCTAATTGTTGGCCAATGAGCATCATCCATAACCAAGATTATAACAAAATATACATTTTTTCTGGGAATTTTATAAAAGTAAATACTGCAAATTTGAAGTATAATGTATCTCTTTTTAAAACTTGAATTTCTCTCATGCAATAAAACCATTTGGGAATTTCATACACTGGCAGGATTTTTAAGTTTATGTTTCAAATTAAGCTTTGAAAGTTTGCTTAACTAATTTTGATTTAAGTAAAAACTATTACTTAGAAAGGTGTCCACTTTCTACCAGGAAATGGTAATTGATTTATAAGTGACAATTGCTAGAGATGCATTGTCACACATTAAAAACTGATTATGTAAGTACACTACATAAGAGGCTAAGCTTGTTTTTATACACATCTCTTTTCAATCCAAAATATGTAAAAAGAAAAAAAAGGATATAATTGTAATAAGACACATAATTTTTTAAAACTTTTTTCCTTTATTTGTTTTTAATTAAAAAATACACCACAGTGGAAATTTTAGTGTTCATGGTGTCACAAAATAAATGAAGAATAGATATTTCATTTAGCTGCCAATTCAAAATACTGAGAAATAGGGGCACCTGGAAGGCTCAGTGTAACTCTTGATTTTGGCTCAGGTCACCATCTTATCATGAGTTTGAACCCCACTTCAGGCTCTGTGCTGACAAGTGCAGAGCCTGCTTGGGATTCCCTTTGTCTCCCTCTCTCTCTGTTCCTACCCCACTTGTGCTCTCCCAACTCTCTGTCAAGAACAATAAATAAACTTTAAAAAAATTACTGAGAAATACAGTTTTAAAACTGATAAATCTTTTGCACAGAGTAGCCAGAAGGAAGTCACCAGTGCATCTGGAAGCTTTTCTGTGACCCGGTTTGTGCCTTTCTGCTGTGTGACCGCCAAATCCTCTTTACCCCCTATTGGTCAGCCATGGACATTAGAGTTGATATGATTGGCTCCTTCCCCAGGGCAATTCCCTTTGCTGTCCTAAACATCTAAATTCCTCATATCTAATTTTCTCCTGGTACTCAAAGATTAACGTTGGCCTATTGGCTCAGTGTAGTTGGGTTGTTATTTTATAGAAGTGGATACACAGAAATAATATTGAAACATTATAAAGTGTTTTTCTGTTTGCAACTATTGAATAGTGTTTTTAATTTCAGAGGCAAATGTGAAACTACCATTTTTAAACTTTTTATGATTGGCAATATTCAAAATAAGTAACATTGCTCATTTTCTCAAAGCAAGTAAACTCTGATTATTAAATTTTTTTTCTAGCATTAAAATTAGTGTTTTCTAATTAACTCATGTTTTCTCTAGTGTTAAGATTTTCTCTAGATTGCTAAAATTATTTTTCTCTAGTTTCTGAAGTCATAGGATTCAGCCTGCCTTTCTTATAAACTCAGAAAACAGATTTTTTTTTCTTTTCTTTCTTTTTTTCTCTTCTTCACCCAAAGGCTTTGGTGATTGCCTCCAATTCAATCCCAGGATACCACACTGCAGCTCTTTCAGAATGAGAGTCCAATACTAATCTGTCTGCACTGGCTGTTTTGAAAGCACATTGAAAATCAGGTCACCTGTAATAGAATTGTATCACAGACCTGTGGAAAAGAATACATAAGAGTAAAGGAAGGACCGGATGAACAAAGTAAAAAACAGTGATGAAAGCAAGGGGGGTTTTAAGAATACAAAAGTGATCTTTTTCCCTTCAAAACTAGGATTTAATCATGTAAGAATTGGAAAAGAGTTAAACCAGCTCTTTAATTTATTTTGTATAATTAAAAAAATAATCTTTTATTTTAGAAAAGTTTAGATTTAGAGAATTATTGCGAAGATAGTACTAAGAGTCCTATATACAGCATACCCCATTTTCTTTATTAACAGCTTATATTAGTATGGTATGCTTGTCACAATTAATGAATGGATATCGATGCATTATAATTAACAAAAGTCCGTATGTTCTACAGATTTCCTCAGTTTTCTCCCACTGACCATTTTTTGTTCCCTGATCCATTCCAAAATATCACATTACATTTATTTGTCATGTGCCCTTAGGCTCTTCTTGGCTGTGACATTTTCTCAAGCTTTTCTTATTTATGCTGACCTTGACAGTTTTGAAGAACACTGCTTAGGTATTTTGTAGAATGGCCTCCAATTGGGATTTGTCTGATGTTTTTCTCATAATTAAGTTGGAAGGAACACCACAAAGGTAAAGTGCCATTCCTATCACATCATGTCAATGATACCATATATTAATATGATTTATCACTTTTGATGTTAACCTTGATCACATAGCTTGACATAGTGTTTGTCAGTTTTCTCTACTGTAAAGTTACTATTTTTAAATTTTCCTTTTCCATACTCTACTCGAGAAAAAGTCACTGTATGTAGTATACACTTGAGGAGTGGGGATTTATGCTCCATCATCTTAAGAAAGGAGTATCTATGTAAATTAGAATTCATATGAACATGAGCCTTTTCTATTCTGCCCCATTGATTTCTTTTTTCAGTTATTCAAATTAGGATATCATTGTGGGCTTTGTGTTGGGAGGAGGAGAATTAAAAAAAAATTTTTTTGAAATAAGACATTGTTCCAGGCATGAGACACATATTTCCTGCACCAGTGGAAGGATCTGTCACTTCTCCAAGAAGTTCTGGTTTATTTTTTGTAGAATGGTATTGGAAACCAAGATTTGGGCACTGGATTTGTTTGTTGCTTCTACACTGTTCTCTAGGCTCTCTCAAAGGGATACACATATGTATAGTAACCCATGTGTATATGCAATGCTATAAATATTTCTACATGTTGCATTTGTTTTTCGTATTTATCCTACTTGGTATTTTCTGAGCTGCCTGTGTCTGTGGTTGGGTGTCAGCCATTAATTTTTGTAACTTCTCTGCCATTTTTACCTTATATATGTCTTTTGCTGTATTCTTTTTTATTTCTTCTTGGATCTTGGATAATTTTTTTCTTGTTTACTTTTTTCTTTTTTTTAAAACAATATCAAGTTTCTGTCAACATATCTTGAAGACCACTGACTCTTTCCTCAGCAATGTCCAATCTCATGGTGATCAAAGTCATTCTTCATTTCTCTTATAATGTTTTTTTTTTCTCTTATAATGTTTTGATCTAGGATTTCCCTTTGATTTTTTCTTAGAGTTTTCATCTTTTTGCTTTTATTCCCATCCCTTTTTGTATGTTGCCCACTTTTCCCACTAGAATCCTTAATATATTAATCATAATTATTTTAAATTCCTATATGAGAATTCCAAAATGTAAGTCATATCTGAGTTTGGTTCTGATGCTTGCTTTGTCTCTTCAGATTGTTTTATCTTGCCTTTTAGCATGCCCTGTAAGTTGTTAATATCCAGAGATGTATTAAGAAATTGGAACTAACACATTTAGTGGAGGATTTATGTTAACATGGCTATGATTTGGGCTTTGTTTAATGTTTGCTGTAGGTGTAGAAGATGGCGGTTTCAATTACCTGTACTGTCCTTGTTTTTTCTTGCTTCTCTCCAAAATTAAGTTGTTTTTTTCTGGAGATTATAGACTCTTTCATCTACAATCCACTTTTATTATACTGAAGCCCTGTTGATATTATGGTGAAATGTAGTGGAGAGCAAGTTTTCTGTAATTTTCCAATTAAATATCAGTCTTAAAGTGGTCCTGTGTTTATTGTCTGTTACATTTACCTGTTTCTTCTTGTTTAGCTTCCTTTCCCTCTCCTTTTGATGGCATAGAAAGATTAGAGGGGGCTGGCATGGGAGAAATGCCCTTCTGTCATAGTACTGCGATGAATCAATAGTAAACCCTCTTCCCCTGGAGAGAAGCCTTTTTTAATGGAGAAAGCTCTGGGTGCATTGCACAAGGATTACTCTCTGTTTGTTCCATCATAGATGCAAGGGACTCTTTTCTGTGTCTTCCCCATGAAAGCCTAATGTATTTCTTGATATCACCATGAAAGTGTAGAGGCTCTTGCCACACTTCAGGCCTGAATATTTCTCATTTACACACTGGTGTCCAGAAGTTTGTCACAATTACCATTTAAATGTTCCTATCACTCTATGGCTCTAGCAGCATCTGCTCCAGGTAAGAATATTTTGACTGTGGGTTTCTCAGTTTACCTATCTCATCAGATTTCAGGGCGGCAGTTTGCCCCACAGAATCATTTCTCTGATATGTCCAAGAAAAAAATAGTTTTTAGTTGTTCTGTTTTTATTCATGTTGCAATAACAAGAGTGAAAACTTTTAACCTATTTACATGTTGAAAGTAAAAATAGAAAGTAAATTAAAAAAAAATTATTGACCATGGTCAAGTGGTTCAATATTTGCAAATCGATCTTTGGGATCCATAACATCAATAAGAGAATGGGTTAACACCATATGATCATTTCAGTAGATGCAGAAAAATCATCTGAAAAAGTACAACAACCATTCATGATAAAACCTTCAACAAAGTAGGTTTAGAGGGAGCATACCTCAGCATATTAAGGCCATATATGAAAAACTCATAGAACATCATCCTCAATGGGGAAAGAAAGAACTTTGCCCCTAAAATCAGGAACGAAACAGGGATGTCCACTCTCACCACATTCAACACAGTACTTGTAGCCCTAGCCCCTGCAATCACATGAGAAAAAGGAATAAAAGGCATCCAAATTAGTAAGTAAGAAGTAAAACTTTTGTTATTTGCAGACTACATGATTCTTTACATAGAAAACCCTAAAGACTCTACCCAAAAACAACTAGAACTCATAAATGAATTCAGTAAGGTTGATGGATACAAAATCAATGTACAGAAATCCATTGTATATCTATACACGAATAATGAAGAAACAGAAAGAACTTAAGAAAGCAATTCCATTAACAATTGCACCAAAAATAATAAAATACCTAGAAATAAACATAACCAACAAGGCTAAAGACCTGCACTCTGTAAAATATAAAACATTGATGAAAGAAATTGAAGACGACACAAACAAATGGGAAGGTATTCCATACTCATGGATTGGGAGAAAAAATATTGTTAAAATGTCCATGCTATCCAAAACAATATACAGATTTAATGCAATCCCTTTCAAAATACCAATAGCATTTTTCCCCCACAGAACTGGTACAAATAGTCCTAAAATATGTATAGAATGACAAAAGACCTCAAATAGCCCAAACAAGCTTGAAAACAAAGTTGGAATTATCACAATTCCAGATTTCAAGTTATAATACAAAGCTATAGCAATTAAAACAGTATGGTACTGGCACAAAAATAGACACATATATCAATAGAACAGTATAGAAAACCCAGAAACAAACCCACAATTATATGGTCTATTAATCCGACAAAAGAGGCACGAATATGCAATAGGAAAAAGCCTCTTCAACAAATGGCGTTGGGAAAACTGGACAGAAACGTGTGAAAAAATGAAACTGGACCACTTTCTTTCACCATACACAAAACTAAACTCAAAATGGATGAAAGACCTAAATGTGAGACCTAAAACCATAAAAATCCTTGAAGAGAGCACAGGCAGTAAACGCTTGGACATCGACTGTAACATTTTTCTAGATATTTCTTCTCGTGTAAGGGAAACAAGAACAACAATAAACAAGACAATATCAAAGTAAGCAGCTGCTGCAATCAACAAAACTAAAAGGCAACCTACTGGGGAAAATATTTGCAAATGACATATGTGGTAAGTGGTTAGTATCCAAAACACATAAAACATTTATATAACTGAATGCCCAAAAAACAAATAATCCAATTACAAAATGGGGAGACAACATGAACAGACAGTTCTCCAAAGAAGACATCCAAATCACCTACAGACACATGAAGAGATGCTCATCATCTCTCAACATGAGGGAAATGCAAATCAAAACCACAGTGAGGTATCACCTCACACCTGTCGAACGGCTGAAATCAAAAACCCAAGAGACGTGTTTTGGTGAGGATGTGGAGAAAAAGGAGCCCTCGTGCACTGTTGGTGGGAATGTAAACTGGTACAGCCACTGTGGAAAACAGTATGAAGTTTCCTCAAAAAGGTAAAAATAAAATTACCCTATGATTCAGCAATTCCATTACTGGGTATTTACCCAAAACATATGAAAACATTAATTCAAAAACATATATGCACCCCTATGTTTATTGCAGTATTATTGACAATAGCCAAATTATGGAAGCAACGCAAGTGTCCATTGATAGATAAATGGATAAATAAGAGGTGGGGGGTGCATGGGTGGCCTTAGTTGGTTAAGTGTCTGACTTTGGCTCAGGTCATGATCTCACAGTTTGTGAGTTTGAGTTCTGCCTCAGGCTCTGTGCTGACAGCTCGGAGCCTGGAGCCTGCTGCAGATTCTGTGTGTGTGTCTCTCTCTGCTCCTCCCCTGCTCATGCTCTGTCTCTCTCAAAAATAAATAAAACATTAAAAAAAGCCAGAAGACTCGTGTCTTCATCATAAAAAAAAAAGAAGAGGTGGTATACATGAGTGTGTGCGCGCGCACACACACACACACACACACACACACACACACACAGGAAAGTGGAATATTGTTCAGCCATAAAAAAGGGAAATTTTGCCATTTGCAACAATATGGGTGAAGCTAGAGCGTTTAATGCTAAGCAAAATGTCAGTCAGAGAAAGACAAATACCATATGATCTCACTAATATGTGGAACTTAGGAAACAAAATAAATGAACAAAGGAAATAAAGACACACCAAAAACCAGATTCTTAATTATAGAGAACAAATTGGTGGTTACGGGGTGGGGGGGGAAGGGGGGGCATGTGTGAATGGGGGATGGGTGAACTAGGTGATGGGGATCAAAGAGTATACTTACCATGATGAGCACTGAACAATGTACAGAATTGTTGGGTCCCTTACATTATATACCTGAAACTAATATAGCACTGTATGTTAACTATACAGGAATTAAAATTAAAAACAATAAAATAAAAACCAAAAGAGCCTCAAGTGTTGAGATAGGAAAGTAAAAAAAAAAAAACCTGGGAGTTCAAATTACCTTTTAAAACAATTTTTTATTTCATTTTCTGATTTCTCTATGCAACTGCTTTGGTAATAATTGCCTCTAATGTAAATTGTCATTTCCCCTTCCATCCACGTATGCTTTATTTGAATATTTCTTTTCAAAGTTCTTACATAGTTTCTTGATACATAGTTACATAGTTTTCCAAAAATTACTTTCATATCATGTTAATTTTTGTTACTTGTACTTCTTTCTTTCTGATTTAGGCCTCCTGTTTTGCATTTGTGAATCTCACAATTGCATCATGACAATTTCCCAATTCACCTTCTTTCAGCCTTTGATTCCTAGGCAGTGATTTAAAATAGGGAATATTATGCTAAGTGAAATTAGAGAAAGACAAAAATCATATGACTTCACCCATATGCAGACTTTAAGAGACAAAACAGATGAACATAAGGGAAGGGAAACAAAAATAATATAAAAACAGGGAGGGGGACAAAACAGAAGAGACTCATAAATATGGAGAACCAAACAGAGGGCTGCTGGAGGGATTGTGGGAGGGGGGATGGGCTAAATGGGTAAGGGGTACTAAGGAATCTACTCCTGAAATCATTGTTGCACTATATGCTAATTTGGATGTAAATTTAAAAAAAATAAAAAATAAAATTAAAATAGGGAATATTGACTCCAGTCTTTTGAGAAAAATTGATTCTGTTGATTGTTCCTAGGCTTTGTTGGGCTGAATTTCCTGACAAATGCTAATTCTAGGTTTGTGTATATTTGCTTATTTAATGCTTATTTCTTTTCATTTTTAATCATTATGTTGCCATGTGTATAAATCACAAAAATGGAAAAATTACTAACACAAATCCTTTCTTGAAATCTTTAGTAGTTTAGCTTAGCATTTTCAAGATCATACTTATAAAAAATAATTTTTAAAAGACATAGGGATTCAATCTGGTTTATTTGGGGTCAAACTAATGTACTTATATTCTACCCCATCAGTAAAAAAGGAGACAGACTATTAGGAAACCCAAGAGCTCTTGTAAATATTAAATTAATAAAAATTAAGTTATTGAGAGGGATCATGGATATAAAAGTAGATTACTGCATAACTTTAAATGAGAATTATATTTGATGGAACTGAAATCTTTAAATACTGATAGAAGACAAGTTTCCAGACTTAGCATTTCATGATTCATATTTTGTGTGGTGCTTGCCTTATACTCTGTTAATACGCTTATAATACATGTGTGTCTTTAGTCCTCTGAGTGGCCCTTGTACACCATTGTAGTAAGGATTATAATCAACTGTGGAGGACTGAAAAGGGCAGAACGTAGCCTATACTGTTTCTGAAAGTATCATATAGGTAACATATGAGTTTCTCACTTAGTTTGGTGGGATCCTGGGTAAATATCAAATATGGTTTAGCACAGCATCATTTTACAGTTTAATTCAGGTTTTTAAAGGAATTAAAAATGTACAAATGCACGCCTAACATTTCAGGCTACTAGTACCTTAAAATTAAATAAAATATTAACATATGGTGATACCTTAATAAGAAAGCAACCATTTGCAAATGAAAGTAGCTGAAAATATACTGTGGGCATCTGTATTCTACTATGTATACTTAACTACCTGTAACATTAGTCACAAAGTATAGAGAAGTAATCATGGGCAAATCACCTGATACATTGTTCTAGGTAATTACCCTTAAAAAATTACCAAAAAAAAAAGCCCTCAAAATCCAAAGAATTTTTATTCAGCTGTGGTTTTGAAAATGGAAACACTTAAATGTATTTTAAGATCCGATGTATTTACATTATGGTAATTGACACATAATTATCTCAGTTGGTAGATTTTACTATGGGGGGGGAGATATATATAAAAACTAAATCGGGACCAAAAACATAAAGTCCTTGCAAATATTGCCTACATAATAAGCAAGGTAGAGAGGGGTACCCGGATGGCTCGGTTGGTTAAACGTCTGAGAGAAACAGAGAGACAGAGCATGCGTGGAGGAAGGGCAAAGAAAGAGGGAGACAGAATCCAAAGCAGGCTCCAGGCTCCGAGCTGTCAGCACAGAGCCCAATGCGGGGCTGGAGCTCACTCAGGAACCATGAGATCATGACCTGAGCCAAAATCAGATGCTTAACTGACCGAGCCACCCAGAAGCCCCCAAATGTCTGACTCTTGATTTCAGCTCAGGTCATGATCTCATGGTTTATGAGTTAGCCTGCCATCGGACTCTGTGCTGACAGTGTGGAGCCTGTTTGAGATTCTCTCTCTCCTGTCTCTGCCCCTCTCCTCAAATAAATAAATTAAAAAAAAGAAGTAAGGTAGAGAAAATATTTTCTAAGTCTTTATGTTTTAAATCTGTTATGTCTGATATAGCAAAAATAATGTTAGTGTTTAAAACCTGGAATGATATTTTCTTAACTGTATATTAATATTTTTATAATATATAGATATGAACATTAAAAAGGATACATTGTTCCAAAGAAAAAATAAAAATTTAGAAATATTGAGAAACATAATGGGATGTAGGTAAGCTTAATATGATTTTCAGTGAAATGCATCAATTCTAGTATAGAAGCTACATTGGTAAAACAGAAAGTCATTTGTGAAACAAGTGGAAGCATAACTTTTTTATATTTTTTATTTTTAATTTATTCTTGTTGAAATATAATTGATATCTAAAGCATAACTTCTTTAAAAAAGAAAAACTCAGTTGATTGATAGACTAGATTTAGGGTCTTGTTGCTAGGGTTGATACATTAAATGCTTATGATAAGTATTATTTGCAATGGAAAATTTTCATTCAATTATTTTTCCTATGTGTTTATTGAATTATAAAAGTAATCAAATTATCCATTCAAAATATAACTGGCCTAAATCAATCATAACTGTAGGGGAGAAAATGACAATAAACAGAAATTAACTCACACCAAGACTTAATTGAGCTGACTCCAGGGGTTAGATAAACATCTCTATGTGAAGCACATTAATATTAGATTGTGATACCGTTGGCAGGGATAAAAGTCTTGGGCCCGACGTTGACTTTTGAAATCAAAATGTTTTGTTACGTAAATTATAGATATAATTAGTAACAAAATATTTTGAGCCAATACAGGAAAATTTACGGTAATAAAAGTTTTCTGATGTTTTTAAAATTTTCCCCCTTAGTAATTCCAGATTAATTTTGGCTGCTTTTAATGGATTTTCTAAGACTTAGAAAACGTAAAGGAACTTTTACAAAAAGTAAGTAGGTTAGTTAGTCTTGTAAATATTTTCTAGATTTACTTGTGCATATATCAGTAATCAAGAATATGATTATGTGTGTGTGTGTCTGTATGTGTGTGGAGGGGGAGGGGGGGCGGGTGAGAAAGAGAGGTATCAACTCCAGCCTTGCAAAAAGTAAAATGATGAATTTAAAATTCTAAATGTGACTCCGTTTTCCTTGATTGTATTTCCATTTAATTACCCAATTAAGAAAAATTGAGAAACTGGGTAATACTTAGAATTTTAAATTCATCCTCTTGCTTTTGACACGGCCAGAATGATACTACATTTTCAGTTATTAATCTTGTCACTACTATTTACTTCAAAATTTATCTAAAATATGGAAGTATGTGTACACATTTCATGCCAAAGACTGTTTCACCCACCTCCTTTCTGTTAGGTAACACATGATGAACTTATTTTAGCATCCTTCTGGATTTACCTCTTTTTTTTCTTTTTTTCTTTGTTTTGTTTCTTCTATCACTTCCCTCAGGTCTGAAAATCAAAGGATGTAGTGGAATTACAATCCCATCTTACTGGATGGGTTACTAGGACTTAGTGGAGTAACTAAACCCATGGGAAGATTAGCTGAAGAGACAACCACTAATATCCTTGAACTCAATGCTGCATTTTCTCAGTAGAAAATACTTATGCAAAAATCTTGAAATGGTAACTTACTGAATTTAACTTTACACCTGAAGAGAGAGACGTTTGGTTGGAAAAAAATTATCCTTGAACAAAAAAATGTGTTTTTACTTTTAATTTGTAGAATACTGATTTGGCCATAAAGTCCATTATAAATAATATATTTTTGGACAATTCTTTGCTAAGGATTATCTCTCCTAAATTAAATTTGTAAAAGCTGTAATATCGTAACTGAATTTTCCAAGGACAATGTTGACCAGTGTTTGATAATTTGTAGGAAGTCAATTCAATATGAATACAGATCTCAAGACAAGGTAAGGAGATGGTTTGTCTACTGAGTGATGCATTTAAAGCATTGTGTCACACTTCTGAGAGACTGTATCATATTTATGATTTGAAGTAGAAATTAAAAATTATGTATTATAACTTTCTACTCAATGTAAAATCCCCTCATTAATACTATACATTATAGTTTCCATTGTTTATGTTTAATTTTAACATGACAAATAATTACAAGTAGGAGATTCAAGAATCTATGAATAAAAATAAAATTCTATCAGTAATCAACTGTATCAGTTTTTGAAATACATCCAGGATTGCAAATGTTACTCATGCCCTGCTTACACTAGGAGGCCATTTCAAACATGATTCATACAGTCTCTTAGATCTCTCTAATTTCTAACTTATTTCCTTCATCTCCAAATACACATGGTCCCAAATGTATCTCAGCAATGCCTTTCTGATTTAAATGTCATTTTCCTTTTCTGTAAACTACTCAGATAATATCATCTTTGCTTCCACAATTTTGTTCAGCAGAATTTTGTTTAGAGGCAGAAGTCATAAAATTTTTAATATTGGATTTAATGCTAAAAGCAAAAATAATAGTGATGGACTTTAAGCAGGGGACTAACACAGTAGTACCCTTTGTACTTTTCAAATAAATTAGTGTAAAGTAGGTCTGAAGACACATGAGAGGATTGCTGTATATCCAAAAATAGTTGTGGTTTGTATTAGAACAGCAGTTACAGAGATGGAGACAGGTGAACAAACCTGAGAAATATTCAGTGTTTGGCAATCAATCAACCTGTACCCACGTAGGGTGTGAAAGTGAATGTTACTCTTTAGGTAAAGTCCGTATGTCTGGCGTGTTACAGTATTGCCAAAACTAAGTAGGGGAATTTTGGAGGAGCAGGAGCACCAGTCCAATGTTCTGAATGTGTGTATGTGGGGGGGGGGGGGGTAAGATCACTGCTTTGTACTAGAACTTAGCTCCTAAGATTACATCAGGAATAAGACCTTAATTTATTATCTTTGACCACTTTCAGAAGGGACTAGAGTCCTGTCCCTGACTTGCAGCCTGGGAATTGGGTCAAACAGGGAGTTCAGTAATTGAACAGGAAGTATGAAGTCAGAATAGGTGACTGAGGGCAAATCACATTTTCTAATTATTGCAGATCTGAGTTGTTACTTTATTTGATCCCCAGCTTGGAACATCAGATAATTACATGTTGAAAAACTTCCTCAAATTGGGGCATTCTATACCCCTGGGTTACTCCTCCCACATATAAATGATTTGGGACTTCTGGCTCAGTATCAGACTCTCCAATACTACTTCTGTATGAGTTGTTGAAAATTTCAGTATTCACTTATCCTTTCAAAACCTGGTTTCTTAAACTGATCTTCTTTGGTGATCAATGATCTTGTTCCCAATCCCAGCTTCACCACTACCTACCATCATACTCTAAAGTTACCAATAATAATTGCAACCTTGGAATGGTTCCAAGTTCATGCATGTGATAGCTTTATGTATCAGGTTGGCTAGACTATGGTATTCTGTTATTCCAAACACTA